>NC_141541.1:83212500-83525000 GCF_021556685.1 Rattus norvegicus
GTGGCTAGCTCTGCCCCCTAAGGCCATGGTGAAGTTCAAGCTTGTGCTGCCACTGAGGGGCACATCTGGACTATGTAGCTCATATAACCAATGGAGAACATGGTCTGAGCAGCCACCTGGGACTATGTGGATGTCCAGGAGCTGTGGCGAACTGGCCCTGCCCCTCACTAACTACAGTGCTCTGGAGAGCTGGCCCCACCTGTCACCTTCGGCAACACTCTGGAGAGGAGCCCCTACATCTCAGTTAGGCAGCAGAATAGAGCTGGCCTTAGTGGTGGGGATGTTTATGAGTTACGGAAAGCTGTCCTGCCACTCGTCTGCCATTAGGTGGCCTGGGAGTGGGGGTGGGGAGCTAATGCCCTCTACACCCTCACCCTTCCCCAACTGTGACCGTTGGGAGAGCTGGCCCAGCCCCTCACTGGTTCCAGCACTTGGGAGAGTGGCCCCCACATCTCTCCCGGACAGTACAGTAGAATTAGCCATGGTGAAAGGGGCTCGAGTGAGCAGACCCCAGGAGCAAGAAGAGCCAGAGGGAGCTGGCCCTGCCCCTTGATGGATCTGGCATTGGGTGAGCTGGGGGAGGGGGAGGAGTGTGGGAGAGCTTGCCACTGGTGGTGTGGGTACAGGAGAACTGAAAGTTGGTGGGGAGCTGACCAATGCAGATACTACCCAGGCCCAGATCCAGGGCTTTGAGTTAGTCCACCCTGGTGTCTACCCTATCTATGAACTGCTGGAGCACATGAAGGGGCTGGTCCTACAGAGTCCTACAAAGCTGTAGAATCTCTATGACTCAGGGAAACAACAGGATAGTGTAACAGAAACCAGAGGCCTCAAACCACCATCAAGTCAAGCTGGTCAAGAAAGTCTATCAATTCTATCTCCTAGGCGGCTCTTCAACCTGCCCTGCCCTCCGCGGGGTATGTCACACTTGGCTGACAAACTCCTTTTTGCTCCTTTTCTGGCAGGCCGAGCTCTCATTCCCATTCTCCAGCTAGCCTTGTTGGGTCCCTGGTGCTATTAGCTAGCTGTAGAATTGTCCTTCCAGATGCTGGAGGTTGCAGCTGAGTGGCTTGTGTTTATATTGTTTCCCAGGAGGCTGTCCTGACTGACAGAGCAACCTAACCTGAAAATTCCCTGGGTGCCCCTGGCCCTATAGCAAGACTGACATTCCAGGGAGATCCATGGCCCGAAGCTGAAGCCGTCTACTCTTTACACCACCATCTGTTCAAAGCCCCTTCCTCTGTATACTTCCCTCAGAACATTCCCTCCCTGGAACTGGAGAGACAGCTCAGTATGGCATTTGCTGTTCTTCCAAAGGACCCAAGTTCTGTTCTCAGCACCCAGTTGAACAGCTCACAACCACTTGTCACTCCAGCTCCAAGCAATCCAGCACTCTCTTCTGGCCGCTGCAGATACCCACAGTTACGTGCACACACACAAACACGGAGATGAAAATAAACCTTTAAAATAGTTCTCCTTGGTGGCCTTCCTTCAATGGCCTACACAAAAATATCCCCCATCTCAAGCACTACTTCTGTGTGATCCAACCTAAGATATCCATCAGGTTCACAGAGAAGACCTTGCTTTTTAGGAACTCGTTGATCATGAAACTCCTTGACATACAGCCTTTAAAGTAACACCTCATTGTGTATGTAAACTCCAGATGTCATACAGACTTGCCTTCTACTGCCAGTGCCTGCCCAACTCTAACAAGACAACTGCTAAGCTGCATGACTTCACCCAAAGCTATGTCCCTTCATATTTCTGGGTAACTTCCATTCTTGTTTTGGCCCAAAATTCATTTCTCCATTTTAGCTGTTATGTTTGTTCTGTGTGGGATAGAAGATCAGGTGGAGGCCAGAGATCAACTTTAGATATTATTCCTTAAGTGACATACACCTTGTTTTGTTTGTTTGTTTGTTTGATTGATTGATTGATTGATGTCCTAGGGTTTTATCGATGTGAAGAGCCACCATGACCAAGGCAACTATTGTAAAGGCAAACACTTAATTGGATCTGGCTTTCAAAGGTTTAGTCCGTTATCATCATGGCAGGAAGCAGGGAAGTGTGCGGGCAGACTCAGTGCTGGAGAAACTGGGAGTTCTACTTCTTGATTTGAAGGCAGCCAGGAGGAGGCTCTTGTTCCACACTGGGCAGAGCATGAGCATAGGAAACCTCGAAGCCCACTCCCACAGTGACACACTTCCTCCAACAAGACCACATCTCCTGATAGTGCCCCAGCCTATGGGATAGGTATTCAAACAAATAAGTCTATGGGAGCCAGACTTATTCAAACAAGCACACTTGTCTTGGTTTGGTTTAGTTTTTGTGTTTGTTTGCTTGCTTGCTTTGTTGTTTTGTTTTGTTTTGAGACAGTCTCTCACCCCTGGGACTCACTAAATAGGCCAAGGTAGCCACCCAGTGAGTCCCAGCATTCCCTCCTCCTCTGCTTCTCTAGCTCAGGAATTTTAAATGTCTCCACCATATCCAGATTCTTTTTCTTAATGTGGGCTCTGAGGATCAACTCAAGGCCTCAAGCCCTAATACTCACAAGGTAAACATTTTACCAATGGAACCATCTCTCTAGCCCTCCCCTGGTCATACTTCAAGACTCCGTTTGAGTGTTCCCTTCTGGCACTGTTTTTGGTCTTTCCTCTCCTTCCGAGATGGATTCAGACACCCTATCCTTCACATTCAAGTGATGTCATGTACACACCTCTGCCACTTGCCATGTGTTCCAAGTTGCCACTAGAGTAATCCATCATGTGATGCTATGACTCACTGGAATGGAAGACAAATGGCTTTGCATCCCCAAGCCCAACACTACCAAGCACAGATCAGGTCCTCATAAATATCCTTCTGTCTGTGTGCCACCCAGAGGTCTTCAGTTCTATGACCAGGGGACTGCCCTTTCTTCTACAATCTGAGAAGCAAACTACCAGTGCCTCCTCCAGTCTATTCCCCTCCCCGACGAGCCTACTCTTTGACCAGGTTGTCTTCCCCAGGTACCTCTGGAGCACCTAAGAGGTGTGTGTGTAAGCAGGGATCAACTTGGCTGCCATTTGTCCAGATCTGGATCACTTCTCTGGGCTTCTGTACAGGTTGGTGCTTGGCTGAGCCACCTAAAGCCACCTCCTTGAGAATTTAGTACAGGTTCTCCTTTAAATTCCCAGCATGCCGTCTTCTGTGGATGTTTGCTAACATCAACTGCCAAAGAGAAATGATGACAACACAGTAGGAGACAGCTGCCCATTTTCCCAAACAGACGTCTCCAGAAAGCAGTGTGGTCAACCTGAATGAATACATGGCTCCGAGCATATGAATGAAGCAATCAGTCTTGTCCTTGAAGCAATGATATTTCAGACCAAGTACAGTGGTAAATGCCCTTAATCCCAGCACTCAGAAGACAGAGGCAAGAGGACCTCTGTTAGTTATGGCAAGCCACAGCTAGATAGCGAGACGTTGTCTCAAACAAGAACAAAAGGCGTTGTGTTTCCGTAGTGTAGTGGTTATCACGCTCACCTCACAAGAACAAAAGGCTGTAGCATTTTATCCCATCTGCATACACATTTAAGTTGTGCCAACTGTCTATGACCGTATCACCCTGAATGCACCGACCACCTCTAAATTACACCTGCGGAATTTAGTTAGAAATTCCTTTTTTTTCCTTTTCTCCATCTTTATTAAATTAGTTATTTCTTATTTACATTTCAATTGTTATTACCTTTCCCTGTTTCCAAGCAAACATCCCCCTAGCCCCTCCCTCTCCCCTTCTATATTGGTGTTCCCCCCCCATCTTCCCCTATTACCGCCCTCCCCCCAACAATCACGTTCACTGGGGGTTCAGTCTTGGCAGGACCAAGGGCTTCCCCTTCCACTGGTGCTCTTACTAGGCTATTCATTGCTACCTATGAGGTCAGAGTCCAGGGTCAGTCCATGTATAGTCTTTAGGTAGTGGCTTAGTCCCTGGAAGCTCTGGTTGGTTGGCATTGTTGTTCATAAGGGGTCTCGAGCCCCTTCAGCTCTTTCAGCCCTTTCTCTGATTCCTTCAACGTAGAAATTCTTTTTATTGTGGTTGTTGTTGTTGTTGAATTTCTTATACAATACAATTTTATTATGTTTTCCATGCAATTCTTCTTACCTGGCTCAGGATACGTGAAGTAAGCAAATGCATCACAAATATGCTTAACGGAGCCCAGGGGAGCCTTTCTGGTCGATGTCTCTGTCTTAGGATTGCTATAGCCAGGATGAAACACCACGACCAAAGCAACTTGAGACAGACAGGGTTTATTTGACTTATGCTTCCACATCCACAGTACATCACTGAAGGAAGTTAGGACGGAACTCAAACAGGAGGAGCCTGGAAGCAGGAGTTTATACAGAGGCCACGGAGGAGTGCTGCTTACTGTCTTACTCCCTGGCTTGTTCAGCTTGCTTTCTTACAGAACTCTGGATCCCCATCCCAGGAACAGCACCACCTGCAGTAGGCTGGGCCCTCCTCCACCAATCATTATTTAAGAAAATAACCTACAGGCTTGCCTACAGCTCAGTCCTATAGAGGTGTTTTCTCAATTGAGGTTTCCTCCTCTCAGATGACTTCAGCTTGTGTCAAGTTGTCATAAAAACCATCCAGCACAGCCTCTTCAATCCCAGTATAATTCTGATATTGACTCATTTATCGAAAGCCACAAAATCAATGAGTAGACATTCATATTTTATTTTGTTTTATTTTATATTCTCTTACATTTTTAAGCCTATGTGTGTGTATGTGTGTGTGTGTGTGTGTGTGTGTGTGTGTGTGTGTACCAGTGTCAGAGTACATCTTGCAGGAGTTAGTTCTTTCCTTCCATGTGGGTCCCAGTGATCAAACTCAAGTCATCACAGCTAATGGCAAACATTCTTCTTACTCACTAAACCACCACATCAGCTTTAAGAACAAGATCTTAAAACATAGTCAGTCCACAAAGGCAGGAAAGTTGCTTTGTTAACTCTACATGACCAATGCCTAGAGTGAAGGTCAAAAACCACTGCTTGTGTGTTGGATTTATAAAGTTTTATTAGAACACAGCCAGGCCCTTCATTTAGGTATTATCTCTGGCTGCTTTGGTTGACTTTGGCAGAGCTGGACAGAGATGTAGCAGAAGATAGGTTGTTGTGGATTTGGTCTAAACTACTTATGTTAGTTAGGTTCCCAAAACTACATGGGAATCCACATGTTTGCACATAAGACACTGAGGGACCCTGCCCCCAGTTACTCATGATAGGTAAATAAAGTTGCTGGCAGCCAATGGCTGAGCAGAGAGACATTGGCAGGACTTTAGGATCTCCAGGCAAGGCACTGAGGAAGGGCAGGAGGGAGAACCATCATGACTGGAAAGGAGTAAAGACCAGGCCTGAGAAGTGCAGGACAGAGAGACAGCCAACGTGTAAGACCTGGGAAAGAGCCCCCACCCCAGCCCCGCCACCAACTGGGTCTAGGGTAACAAAGAGGGACTATAGTAAGTAATAACTTAGGAATATTGGAGGGGAATATGTTAGCCACATGGAGGTTTGGGAGTGGCCCAACCATTGAGCTGTTTAAGGCATATAAAAATATAAGGTTCTCTCTCCCTCCCCTCCCCCTCCCCTCCCCCTCCCCTCCCCCTCCCTCCTCTGTGTGTGTGTGTGTGTGTGTGTGTGTGTGTGTGTGTGTGTGTGTGTGTGTGTGTGTTTCATTCAGGAACCCAGAACATTTAGGCAGGTAGCAAGGAATGCATACCACTGGGTCAATTTGAGTAGAGGTTAATTAGCAACTGCAACAATAGATGGCTTAGAAAATCTGAAATAGTCATTATCTGGCAAATGGTTATTGTCTTAGAGAAAAAAATCAGCTGACCCTTCTTGTAGATTACTGCCTAGTGCGTAGGAAGGAAAAAACTACCTCCCCAGGATACTGGCAGAACCTTTTCTGAAGGAACCTGTGTTTTGCTGACATGGCTGGAATATAGAGCCCTATTTTCTGAAGGATAATTTACAGAGCAGAACTAACCTTGCCTCCTATGGGCAGTCACTGAATGTGGCATCCTCAAGCGCCCTCCATACCGGCCCTTCTAGCAACTCTTTCAAGCGCTAAGTGGTATAAGAGATGTTCTTATTCTTAAGGGAGCATTTTCTGAGGCAGCTTACCTTCCCTCCACACCACAAACAACTCAAAAGGCTTCACTTCTCTCTTGTGTGCCTCCACTTTCCACAACTTGAATGCAGTGTTTGTGGAGCTTGCACGTCAAGTGTTCACCAAGAAAAAGACTGCAGTAGGGACTATGTGGCTTCTGTCCCTGGATAAGGGGAGGGCAGGAGCATGGAGGGGCTGAAGGGCCATGGACGTGTGGACTCATGGGAGACAGTCTTTAAAGGGGACTTCTTCCTCAATGGCTTTGAGACTCTCTCACTGAAGCAGTTGTGAAAGGCTCCTGAACTATGCTCTGTTCTGTGTTCAAACATGGCAGACAAATTTTTCTAATCTTGATATAGGACACAGGTTCCTTCAGAAAAGGTTCTGCCAGTATCCTGGGGAGGTATTTTGTAAAGGTTTGCAGGTAGTTCAGCCCTGCTAAGCCTCTGTAGGCAGCTGCACTGCTGGATATAAAATCACCACCAGGAAACTGACAGGAAAGTGATTGTGTATTCCTTCTTGTAGAGAAAACTGGAAATCATTTCCCTCTGTGGTGAGGGAAGAGATGGAGCCCCAGAGCTTTTGATTTTTTTTTTCAGTTTTTTTGGTTTTTTTGTTTTCTTTTTTGCCATTGTAAAGGCTTATAACTGTTCTCTCTCTCTCTCTCTCTCTCTCTCTCTCTCTCTCTCTCTCTCTCATCCACTACCACCACCTTGAAAGAGAGCTCTGATCAGGGTGAGATGAACCCCTTTCAAGTGTTTCAAAAGCAATTTGGGAAGGAGGAGGTTCCTCTGACAGTTTTGCCCTAGCCTGGAATATTCTCAGAGGGAAAGCTGCTATGAAGGCTTTGGTATCTGAGCCTGAAGATTTGAGAGCATGGCTCTTCCCTGAAACACTGAGTTCATGTGCATACACACGCATGCACACACAGAGAGCAGGGGGAGGGAGAGAGAGAGGGAGAGAGAGAAAGAGACTGTATGGTGAGGGGGCAGCCACCCATGGAAGCCACACTAGGGTCTAAGAATGAGACCTCTATGATGTAGCTGTGCCTTCTTCCTGAAAGGGAAGTGTGTGGGAGGTGTGGTCTTCAGTGCAGTGATGTTGAAAGGTGATGGAACCTTCTAGAGGTGGAGCAATTAGGTGACCGGGAACATCACTGTCAGAAGGGATTAAGTAGTTCTCTTGAGACTACTTAGTGCCCATGAACGTGTATAAGAATAAAAACTAAGCATGGCCTCTGGGCCATCCTCTAGTCTCTTGTCTCACCATGTGGCTTCTCTCTCCCACCATACTGCAGCTGCTGTGATGCCATACAACCAAGGCAGCCCTCCCCAGAGCCCAAAGGATGTAAACCTGTGGAATCTTTAGTAAAACCAGAGTCCCAGTGTCAAGGATCTCCAAGGGCTTTCCATCCTATCCTAGACCCAAGACCTAACGTGGTCTCACACCCCCCACACACATTCCTCCACTTGACCTTTCAAATGTCAATTTTTCTCCTAGATATTTTGAAGATTAGTTTTCATTTTTAACTATGTGGGAAGGGGCAAGAGAGTATGCACATGTACCAGCGCCCACAGGAGTTCATAAGAGGGCATCAGATCCCCTGGAGCTGGAATTACAGGCGCTGAGAGCCACCTGGCATGGGCACTGAGAACTGAATTCAAGTCCTCTGCAAGCAGTTCTTGCTCTTAACTGCTGAGCCATCTCTCCAGGCCCATCACCTCTATGTTTTCACGCTCAGTCCAGATTCAAGTTTTCTCTCCATCTTTTTCTCCCTCCCTTGAGGTCTTTGGGTCCACCTTGGTCTACTGCAAACTGCTTAATGACAGAGAGAATCTTATTAATAGAGAAAAGAACCTATTCTTTACCTCTTCTCTCCCCCGCCCCCGCAAATTAAATGGGCACTTAGTAGGTCCTCAAAAATTTTTTCATCTTGTTTACATTTATAATCTCTTTATAGTCAGCCCAATGGATTACTTCGTGTTTAATCCCTCCCTTCCTTAGAGGGCAGGACAGTCAAAGTAGCTGGTTAAAAAATGAATCTTAGAAGGATGGATTCTCAGAACACAGGTAGCCATGCCTCATCTGGGTCACGGGTGTTTCTTGGAAGTCAGGCAAACATCTCAGGAGAAGCCCACAGACTCACAGAAATTTCCTCAGAGCTGTGTTTTGAGGTGAAAAAGATCTCTGAGATCAGGTTACCCAGCCATTCTCTGGGAAGGAGAGAAGGAAAAGAACATGGCTTGGTCAAGGACACGAGGTAGCTCCATCCAAGAAGTCTGGAGCTCCACCCCCTTCTAGTGAATCTCAGCCTTCAAAATTAGCCTGAGGAGGTCGAGCCACTCTCAGAGCTGCCTCGAACACCTTCCTATTCTCTTTGGCGCCATGGGGAATCCCGGGAGGAGTCCCTCCAGCATGGCTGGCACCTGGCACCTCTGGTAACTCTTCCCCACAGTCAACCCTTGCTTACTACCCCAGAACTTGTGAGTGAACCCAAGAAACAAGGAAGCCCACTCTTACCCATGTCCTCAGATCCTCCTACTCCCAGTCTCTGGGCAATAACTCCTGGTTGGCCCAACTCCCAAAATGGTGTTCTGCATTGGCAGAGGTCCAGGAGCTAATAGGAGGGCTCTACTTTGTCTTATAAACTAATTTAGATTTACCTGACCGAGAGTCACATAAAATGTATTTTGAAGGTGGAGACTGTTAATTACCACAGGATGGCTGTGCTTGGTGGCTGGCGGGGGAGCTTGGGGGGAGGGGGGAGGAAGAGCCGGTTTCCAGAAATAATCCATCCCTTCTTACCAAATAGGAATGAGATGTGGGAAAGGATGAAGGGGACGGATGGCGGACGAAGAGAGTCACCCACAGGAACTAAATAGGGTTATAATTAGTCCGTGTGTTTCCAGGTGTCATCTTTCACCCTCCTCCTGCAGAGACAGCCACAGTGAGCTCAGGATCCTTTGTGTCTCTTAGAGAAGGGCGCGGAGCTCCTTGGGGTGTTGGGGGAAAGAGCTGCAAGCAAGATGACTGCTAAAAACAAGGAGTCAAGCCTCCCTTTGGTGCTGAGAGGTGCCCCACGCAGTGACCCCCTGAACAGACACTGTTTACCGACAGCAGCTCCCCACAGCTATTACAGATGGCCTGAGAGTGTTCTAATTAGACAGGCTTGTCAGCGTCCCACACTAATCCCCAGCTGAGTGGGCTAAGTGTTTGTCTTAGCCACTTCATGCCCCGGCCTCAGAAATCATAGCCTGGAACGACTGGTCCCCGTGCATTTATGCTCTGATTTACTTTAGCTGCGACCCTGTTCCGTGCTCATCTCAGAGGTATGTTTGAGCAGAGCCGTCATATGTTAAAGGATTCCCATGGCTCTCTTATTGCTGGGATATTTATTTATCATTTTACAGACGTGTTCTCCCTAAGCTGGCTCTTTGATGAGTATTAAGTTTGCTTCTTTCACTATTGTTTACGCTGTTTTCTCTCATCCTGGTTCTTCACGCTGTGTCATGACCTCACTGCAAGCAGGTTCTGAGCAAGCAAAAATGTATTTCTGATTTTTGTTGGGATTTTTTTTGTTTGTTTGATTGTTTTGTTTTGGTTCTGTTTTATTGTTTTGCTTTGTTTTCATATCCTAGATTGTAGCTTGGGGTGTTAATTCATTTAAAATTGTGTCCTATGAATGTATGCTAAGCATGCGCTCCTAGTATTCATCAATTCATAAAACACCTTTAGACTCTGCCTCTGTATGTCATTGACTGTCTTCCTAGCTGTACAAAGTGCAATTGGGTGTCTAAAATTCTGAGTCAGGAGAGCATTCTAAAGAACAGGAATAAGCCCAGGGAGGACCATACACACAGACATTGTGAGCACTCTTCCCTTCTCAGAAAGCATTCTCCCTACAGCCACTTTCATTAGGAAAACTCCAGGGAGAAGGGGTGGTCTTATTTTCTTGAGACAATACCCTAAGTAAGTATGTCAAACATAGGATTTCTCTTACACTGTGTGGAGCTGACCAAAGTTGTAGTCTGACACCCATACTAATGGTTTTGTGAAACAAAGGAGGTCACAAAGGTACCAACAAAACAGAGCACATACTGAGCCATCTTAAAGATTCATATAAAATCACCAGCAAAATGCTTGAGAAATTTGCCTATCAAATAACAAAATTATAATCAAATTCAGTCACCCCCAACTCACATAACCACATTTAGGCTTCTTAAGAAGTTCAAAATTATTTTCAGCTTTGTATTAGTCAAAGTTTCACATATATACAAAACCCACAGGGAATCGTGATAAATTCCACGTAGCCATAACCTGCTAAGAACACTCTCAACTCCTAGATTTTTTTTCATCTGTATTCCTCATCCCTCTACCTACCTACCCATTCCAAAATCCAAAGTTATTTCAGGTGATCTTGTGTGTGTGTGTGTGTGTGTGTGTGTGTGTGTGTGTGTGTGTGTGTGTGTGTGCATGCGTGTGTCTTAATATGCACATTTGTATACAGATGCACAAGGAGAGTAGAGGTGAAACTGTCTTCTTTGATGGCTTCCCACTGTACTGTTTAGACACAGGGTTTCTCACCGAACCTGGAGCTCATCAGTTCGGCTGTGCTGGTTGGTTCATGAGCTTTAGAGATCCCCACCTCTACCCCACTACCCTAATATTGGTTTAAACACATGAACCCCCATGTCTGTCCTTTATGTGGGTGCTGGAATCCTATCTTAGATCCTCAAGCTTACGTATCAATCTCTTTATTGGCTGAGCTATGTCCTCAGCCCCAATTCAGACTATCCTAAGGTATTTAAATTGGTATCTCTCCAACTTAGGAAGTCCATTCTAGAATAGATTCCACTTCAACTAAGAGCAACTCATATCCTTTCACAGTTGTCTTCAAAGCACACTGTAAGCCTTACCAGAAACCCACTCATTCAATAAAAAGTGACCGGTGACCGGGGGTCCCAAGGGAGAGCAATTGCCAAACGATACCAGAGCACTGAAGGGTTCCTTGTCATAGGGTCATATAAGTAGCACATCACCAATCCAGAAATACCAAAGGCTCTCCAACCGAAAGTCAGAAACAAGGAAGCATCATCCTTCACAGAAAATAACTCAACCTCCTCAAAAACAAAAGCATGGGAAAGACCTGCACCCCATGGAGACTCACAATCTGCCTGTCACTCCAAATCCAGGAGAATTCCTCTTCTGGTCTCTATGGGCACTGCATTCATGTGCATACACGTGCACACACTTTTACAAATAATAAAAATTTAAAAATAAATCTTTTGAAACAACATAAAAAAAACTCACCAAATGCCATTAAGCCCTGGAAAGCTGTGTGTGGTACCCATGAGTATGCATAAGCTGAAAGGTGTTAATAAAGATGCAAAAATAAAATATACAAGCCCATAGTGACCAAAGGGACTTACCATCGATTTCTCCTGCTCTTAGTACAGAAAATAGCTATCGTGTGCTATTGCTGCATCAAGATGGTCTACCCAAACAGCACAGAAAAATCAAGGAGACATTCTGCTGGGAACCAACCAAGTTTCATTGACAAGATGAGTCTTTCTGTACTAAACATCTAGTCTTCCCAACCAAACAATGGTTAATCCAGCACCCATGAGCAAATATACTTTATAGAAGCCAATCCAGGAAGCACACAGAAATATTGTGCACCCATGACAGCTCTCTCAGAAAGATGAGAAGTCGTTTGAGACTCTGGAAGCCCTCATCTTTTTTTAACAACTTATTTATTTTTACTTTATGTGCATTGATGTTTTGTCTGTATGTATGTGAGTGGTATATGTGTGAGAGTATCTGATCCCCTGAAACTTGAGTTATAGACAGCTGTGAACTGCCATGTGGGTGCCGGGAATTGAACCCTAGTTCTCTAGAAGAGCAAGTGTTGCTCTTAACCATTAAGCCATCTCTCCAGCTCCCTGGAAGTCTTCTTAATCAGCTTTTGTCAGTCACCACCTAACCAATCTTACATCTGATAGAGGGCTAATATCCAACATATATAACAATGTCTAACTCAATAAGTTAGACTCCAGAGAATCAAATAACCCTATTAAAATGGGGTACAGAGCTAAACAAAGAATTGTTAACTGAGGAATATCGAATGGCTGAGAAAAACCTAAAGAAATGTTCAGTATCCTTAGTCATCAGGAAAATGCAAATCTAAACAACTCTGAGATTCCACCTCATATGGCTAAGATCAAAAACTCAGGCGACAACAGATGCTGGTGAGTATATGGAGAAAGAGGAACATTCCTCCATTGTTAGTGTGATTGCAAGCTGATACAACCACTCCGGAGGTTCCTCAGAAAATTCAACATAGTACTACCTGAGGACCCAGATATATCACTCCTGGGCATATACCCAAAAGATGCTCCAACATATAACAAGGACACATGCTCCACTATGTTCATAGCAGCCTTATTTATAATAGCCAGAAGCTGGTAAGAACCCAGATGTCCTGCAACAAGGGAATGGATCCAGAAAATGTGGTACATCTACACAATGGAATACTACTCAGCTATCAAAAACAATGACTTCGTGAAATTCATAGGCAAATGGATGGAACTAGAAAATATCATCCTGAGTGAGGTAACCTAATCACAAAAAAAAAAAACACATGGTATACACTCACTGTTAAGTGGATATTAGTCCAAAAGCTCAGATTACCCAAGATACAATCCACAGACCACATGAAGCTCAAGAAGAAGGACAACCAAAGTGCAGATGCTTCAGTCCTTCTTAGAAGGGGGAACAAAAATATTCATAGGAGGAAATATGGAGACAAAGTTTGGAGCAGAGACTGAAGGAAAGGCCATCTAGAAACTGCCTCACCTGGGGATCCAGCCCAAATACAGCCACCAAACCCAGACAATATTGCTGATGCCAAGAAGTGCAAGTTGACAGGAGCCTGATATAGCTGTCTCCTGAGAGGCTCTGCCAGAGTCTGGCAAATACAGAGGTGGATGCTCACAGCCAACCATTGAACTGAGAACAGGGTTCCCAGTGTAAAAGTTAGAGAAAGGATTGAAGGAGTTGAAGGGGTTTGCAACCCCATAAGAAGAACAATACAACCAACCAGAGCTCCCAGGGACTAAACCACCATCCAAAGAGTACACATGGACAGACCCATGGCTCCAGCTGCATATGTAACAGAGGATGCCCTTGTTGGGCACCAGTGGAAGGAGAAGCCCTTGGTCCTGCCAAGGCTCAATGCCCCAGTGTAGGGGAATGTCAGGGGAGAGAGACAGGAAGGGGTGGGTGGGTGGGTAGGGAAACACCCTCATAGAAGCAGGGGGAGGGGGAATGGGATAGGGGGTTTATAGATGGGAAAACAGGAAAGTGAATAACATTTGAAATGTACAAATATATAACTGATTTTAAAAAATAAAAATAAAATTCCCTGGACCAAAAAAAAGGGGAGGGGGTGGTCCTTAGCTGGGCATGATGTGTCATAGCTCATTCCTTCCAGCGTTTAGGAGGCAGACACAGGAGGAATGCCACAGGTTAAGATCAGCCAAGTCTACTTAAGACTTTAAAAAATAAAATATTAAAATATATGTGTATGACAGCAGCATTGGGAAGCACATCCTGTCGGCAGCATTTACTGCACCTAGAGACAGTGCATCCTCTATGCAGCACAGAAGTCATCCGAGGCCAGCTTGCTGCTAACAAATGTATGGACGGATATGTAAAGATGGTATGTCATAGACTCCATCTGACGCATTTCCTGCTAAAGTACCAGACCAGCACTGCCTCAGAGGCAGTGGCGCTGTATTACACTGATCCTGGCAGTGTAATTTGGTGTAAGCTATTAGCATTGACTCTCCCACACTGCTGCTATTCGGGGTTTCTGCTGCTACGATGAAACAGCTTCACAGATTGCTAAAGTCCTTTGTTGAGTGAGCGAGAGATTGCCTGGTCTACACACTCACGGGACTCATGGAGGGGTCTTAGGGAAGGAATGAGAAGAAAAAGAAATATGATATGAGGGGCTTCTCTAGAACTTTTCCTCGCATTATTTCAGGTAAGAATCTCATAGCTTTGTTGAGAAAAATCATGGACATTTTCTATTGAAGACTTGGCTGAATTAGAAGCTATGGGGTATCCAGCATTATAGAGGTGGCCTCCCTGGTGACCTATATATTCTCTCAGGGAGGAGCAACCCTTGTGTGTTGTTCTGGCCTCGAGGTAGAACACTGGGTGAGTCAATCTTCCTCCCCAAGGCCACATTTGTGATAAAGGCATGGTTTACCTCTGTATGCAAGGACATCTCAACCTTCTTGGGAGTTCCTGCACTTTTACCCATACCACTCAGGGAGGGTATGATGGCATGTGGTGCAGACAAGGAAGGCCTGTGTTAGTAGTTTGAAAACCGCACCCTTGGAAGCACACCTTGTCAGCAATGATCCAAGCTCCCAAAGTCTGGTGGCTTACAACCTGAAACTTACAAGGCTAAAGAAGTTTTGAAAGTTTCAGGACTCACAAGGCCTCTCCATGAGACTATTTAAACAGAAATTTCTCAGGGTGAGATGATTGTGCAATGGAGCTGCCTGCAAGTTAAGCAGTACAGTGTTTGTGAGTCATCACTTATGCTGAAGTGGGCTTTAGAGTGATACCTTTGAGTCACCCATGCTCTTCTGAGTAATCCCTCACTCATCACTCACAGTAACCTCAATAAACTCATCGGTTTACCAAGCTAGAGACAGTTTGACTTGGCTGGAATCATTTCCACTACTGGCCTGTATGGAGTGAATAGGCATTTGTTCCTGTCTACCCAGGAAAAGTTGGTTCCCCTGGAACTGGGGTTACAGAGGGTATGGACCACCATGTGGGTGTTGGAAACTGAACCTGGGATCTCTACAAGAGCAGCCAGTGTTCTTAGTCACTGAGACGTACCTCTAGCCTTTTTGTTTTTAGTTCTTAACAGTTATAGGGGTTCTAATGGACATTGAACTACTGACAAGTGTCAAAAACCAGGATCTTGATTTGCTTTAAAATATTCTGAGAGTGCAGCCGTCTAAAAGAATGAAATCCACAGGCAAATGAATGGTCCTAGAAAAAAATCATTCTGGGTGAATTAAAAAGACAAATAAGGCATGTATATGGGAGTTAGCTTCCAAGCCTTTGATACCCATACTGAAATCTATACAGCTACAGGGGAGTAGAGGTAAGGGATTACGGGGCAGGGAAGGAACTCCTAAAGTAGAGGAAATAGAATTCAAAGTTATGGAGAGATAGAAGGGTTGGAGGGGGAGGGGGACTGGACTGGGAAGATTAAACAGAGATGGGAAGGGAAGAAGGGACTGAAGAAGGGAATGCGGGGACTGGGACAGTTAACACTAAGGGCCATTTGAAGGATCATGTGGGAACCTTCTACAATCGCAGCTTCTTAAAATATCCATATATATGAAAGAAATCTGAATGGAAGCGCCAAATAACCAGAGAGAAAAGGCTTCAACTAGATCTCTCTCGCCACCAAGTAAAACCTTCCAGGCCAGAAATGGGCCACATCTGACTGAGCCTCGGCCAAAGAGGCCCCATAGAACCACCACCCCCAATCAATGGGGAGATTGCCAAGGCTATTAGCTGCTCTCTGCAAACTGATGGCAAAACCTGCTGCGGAAGTCAACACCTCCACAGCTCACTGAACATGGAGAAGTGAAACCGCTGCCTGACTAGAGCCTTCACTCCTGCTGACCTGTGTTCATGGTACCGAAAGGTACGTTACTCAATTCCGCCACAGAAGAAAGCTAAAGACCAACCTAGCCACAAACACTTCTGTCTAAAAGAGTGACCTGTCTGCGTGGTAGGCTGGAGCAACAGCGGCACAAAAGGTACGGGAGTGACAAACCACTCTCTGATTGGATTTAAGACCTACTTCACAAGACAAACCCAAGATTGGCAAAGAACCCAAGACTAGATACAGATAGGCCACGGACCTAGAAAGAAAACGAATGCTATTTTTCTACCAAATGGACAAAACAATGGGGCTGAAAAGATGGCTCAGTGGTTAAGACGCCGGGTGCACTTCCAGAGGGCTGGGATTCAATTCCCAGCGCCCACGTGACAGCTCATAAACTGTCTGTAACTCCAGTTTCAGAGGCTCCAGCAGCTTCACACAAACATAAATGCAGACATAAATGACACTCTGCTCTACCCTTATAAATCCGTGCCCCTTGTTCAGCCATCATCAGAGAAGCTTTCTCCTGCAGTAGATCGGGTTGAATACAGAGACCCACAACTGACAATGTACAGAGAGTGGGAGACCTCAGAACACTCTGAAGCAGCTTTGCTTGGCCTTGCGTTTGTCTGTCTGTCTGTCTGTCTGTCTGTCTGTCTGTCTGTTTTAACTGGTATTTGCTTATCTATTATGATTTACAATTTTGTATTTTTATGGGGTTTTGCATCCATGTGTGTGTGCATACCCATGCCCACCTATGAGTACCTATGTGTATTTTTTGTGTTTTTTTTCTTTTTCCCCCTTTATTTGCTTTTATTCTGGTTTGTCTGTTTGTTTGTTTATTGCACTGCTTTTGGGGGGGGAGAACTGGTCAGAATATACCGCATGAGAAAAAGTATTTTCCATTGAAAAAGTACTCTGAGAAGTTATGCAATTTTTTATTTAAATATAAGCTACTCCAGGAATATTGGAAGTTAATAGAAGAAATAAGATTGGCAGATGTTGGTAGGAATTAAACTTAATGGGTATATGGGAAACTAATTACTATCTTAACTTTGTGCATATTGGAAAGTATCCATTTCAAAGATATTTGAAAGGAAATTATACTAAACCAGACAGGTACTAACCCAGTGCTGCTCGGGTGTAAAAGTGCAGTATCCCCGGTCTCTAGCTAAGTATCTATGGGAGGGGCCTTGCCCTAGACCTCTGACACCACCCCTCTCCTTCTCCTCAGGGAAGGTACAAGACAGGGCAAAGTGGAAATCTGCTTTGTGTTTTAAATGCCACATTACATGCCTGTGCTTCACCTCACGTTACCTGATCCTCCTCTGTTGACAGTGATATATGGAGCAGTACCTAGTAAATGGTCCAAAACCGAATATCTTGTGAAAACTTTAAAAATATTTTTTTAAATTTCATATTCATCTCATGCCTGATATCCAACCATCACCCCTGTTCAATCAGATGTAGCATTTTGGTTCATCAGGGGTCACCAATCCATGGGCTGGAGAGATGGACCAGTGGATAAACAGCTGGCACACAAGTGTTCAAGGACCGAAGTTCAGATTTCCAGCATCCATATAAAGGTTGGGTGGGCATGAAAATTACCTGTAATTTCACTGCCCAGAAAACATGTTAGAGAATCCCCAAGCAAACTCAATAGTATAAACTAGCTGTACTGCCAAGCTCTGGTTCAAGTGAGAGACCCTACCTCAATGGATAGCAAGGAAATCAATTAAACCATATCAAGCTCTGGCCAAAAATACATAGATATGTAGATATTTAATAGATACATAAATGATAGATACATAGATGCATAGACAGATATATAGAAGATTGATAATACATAGATATGTAGGTAGATACTTAAATGGTAGATAGATAGATAGATAGATAGATAGATAGATAGATAGATAGATAGATAGATAGATAGATAGATGATAGATATAGATGGATGATTGATAGATAGATAGATGATAGATATAGATGGATGATTGATAGATAGATAGATAGATAGATAGATAGATAGATAGATAGATAGATAGATAGATAGATAGATAGATGATGGATGGATAAATAGATAGAGGATAGATGGATGGATAGATAGATGAAGAGAGAGAATACTGGGACACACACATCTATACATGCACCCATATACTCATAAGCAAGGATGAATACACATACTACACACACAAATACATGCAAACAAAAGCAGCACTCTATTGACTGTGCAAGGACTCAGCCTTTCTAAACCTTAATCAGAGGAGAAAGAGCTGCTATTGGATCCAAGCGAAAGCTTGTCTACAGCTGCATTCTGACTGTGGTTTGGCTCCCTGTGCCTCATTCCCATGTAAGCTCTCTCAAGGGACTTGAGTAAGTTTGGTTTTCATAATTAAAGAAGTTGAGTCTCTGTGGGAACATTTGAAATAACTTTGGACTTGAGTCTACTTGCTATGGAAATCTTGATCTAATAGCCTATAACAAAGTCTGTGAGGGCAGCCACGAGTCTCTACCCAATGACGTGATGAAGCAGCTTAGAGACAGTGAAGGGGACAGAAGAAGAAATAGCCCATTTAACCCTGGGAAAGGGTATTTCAATGGTTAGGGCAACCCAGATCATTTTCAATGCAAAAAGTTTGCCTTCGCCCTTCCCAGCGTTCTCATTCCTAACCATTCTCACATCCTTTTATTGCTGACAAGTCACTAACCTGCCAACCTTACTGTGGTCAAAGTTGCTGTAACAGAAGCGGAAGGAAAAGCATCCTCTCTGTGCCAAAGTTTAAACTCCCAAGCACAGGCACAGAGCTGTGAAGTCAAAGGTTGGAGTCCAGGCTCCTAGAACGGCAGAAAGCATCCAGTCAGGGTCGCAAAGAAACACCTGCAGCCTCTAGCTTCCTGATGCAGACCCCATGTAGGCAAGAGCTGATGCATGGGCACTAACCACGTCCCCTCATTTTTTTGTCTCTCCCACAATGCTCAAAACAGTGTCTGCACTTCACAGAAGCTCCACAAGCACTTGATAGATAGGAGCGGAATGTTGTTTGCAGCAATTTGACGCCAGTCACAGATACTCAAGCCTTCCCATTGCCGTCCCTCTGGGAATTCACCCGGTTCAAAACTATATCAAAAGGCAATGGATGTGAGACCTTAAAGTTTCAAATGTGTCAATACTTCTAATCTGATGGGGGGGATGGTGCTTTAATCCCATTGCACCTTTCAGTCTAAGATATCATATTAGACTGAAGTGGAGATTATAACTTTACTCAAGAGATATCTCTCCCGGTCTCATTCCATTAGTCACGACAAGGCGCCATCATTAAAGATGTTACTCTCTCACTGGGGAGAGCAAGCTGGTGATGAGTGACTGAGTTCCACAATTGGCTTAGGGAATCAGTCTTTCATTAAATCAAAGAAAAAGTGCATCGAGAAAAGGATAAATTGGTACAAAGTAACTCTCTGGGCTCATTTTTTTTTCCTTTTCCTTGAGTCAAATCACTATCACCCTTCTCAAAAATAAGTTAGGAGACACCCCTGAGTGCTCAGATGGTTTCTATGGTCCTGCAAGATTCATTAAGTGCTAACTGTATACAGTTATCAATGGAGTTCATGAAAAGACTGTCCACACAGACCCTGTCTTAGTTGTTATCTCATTGAGACCTAAAGCAGAGAGAAGTGCTTTTCAAAGTAAAGCAATATTGAAGTAATTGGAAATAAAACAGTGCAGATGAAATAACCAAGGCCAGAGAAATGGCTCAGAAGTAATGAGTCCTTGCTGCTTTTGCAGAGGAGACTCACAACTGCCTGAACTCAGCTCTATGGGATCTGACATCCTCTCCTGGCTTCAGCACCAAAATACACATACACATATGAATATATATATACATATATATATATATATATATATGTAAAACTTTAAAACAAAAATTCTGGTCCTAGCACTTTGGAGGCAGAAGCAGGCAGATCTCTGTGAGTTTGAGGCTAGACTGGTCTACATAGGAGTTTCAAAACAACTACATAGTGAGACCTTGTTTCAATAAAGTAAAAACAAAAACAAAATACCTACTTACATACTTACAAGCATGCATGCGTACATACTTACAAGCATGCATGCGTACATACATGCATACATGTGGTAATGGTGCACACCTATAATCCAAGCACTTGGAAGGCAGAGGCAGGCAGAACTCAGCCTGGTTCAAAGCCAGCCTAGTCTACAGAGTGAGTTCCAGGACAGCCAGGACTACACAGAGAAACCCTATCAGTAAGTAAATAAGGTTTTAATGTTTTAAATAATCAAGGGTCTGGGAGAGCTGGATTAATGTCACAATTAAGATAGTAAAGCCACTAACAATCCCTTTCTCCTGTGTATATCCCACTCCTGGGTGTTCCGAATCTCGTCTCTCATCACCTTCTCTAATTCTCAAACAACCTCGAGTGAGGTATGTGTTTACAGAGGAGACTGAGCCTGGGGTAGGTAAGGGGAGGAGGCTCCCACGATAGCAAGCAGCAGAGCTGGGCAGAGCATCCCAGACTCTTGCCTTCTGCCTCTGAGGCACTGCTGTTTCTGCCTTGCACATCAGCACCTGACACTGCGCTCCCTGAGTGTCTCTGCAGAGCTCTGCTTGCACACACTGTCCTCAGAGGCAGCAGCAGCAGCCTAGAAAAGCAGCAGCATCCCAAAGCTCAGGAGCCAGCTCAGCTAGTAAGGGGTTTGCTGAGCAAAAAAGAGGACCTCAGAGCTCCAGCACCCACATAAAAGCAGGACATAGCACTGTAGCCCCAGAACTGGGGAGGTAGGTAGATGACTAGGGCGCACTGACGACCAGCCTAGCCTAACAGGTTTGGTTAGGCTAACAGCTCCAGGTTCAGAGGGAGAGGGAGAGGGAGAGGGAGAGGGAGAGGGAGAGGGAGAGGGAGAAGAAGAAGAAGAAGAAGAAGAAGAAGAAGAAGAAGAAGAAGAAGAAGAAGAAGAAGAAGAAGAAGAAGAAGAAGAAGAAGAAGAAGAAGAAGAAAGAGAGAGAGAGAGAGAGAGAGAGAGAGAGAGAGAGAGAGAGAGAGAGAGAGAGACCCTGTCTCAGAAAAACAAGGTGGACAGCTCCTGAGAAGTAACAACTTAGTCCACATGCTTGCAAATGTATGTGTTCACACAAACACACACACACACACACACACACACACACACACACACACGTGCACGTTCAAACACAATTTTTTAATGAAAATTGACATTTCCGCAGAAAAGCAAATAGGAACTTCTTGCATGTCACCAAACTCAAGATGACTCCCAGCATAATGACACCCTTCATGACTCGCCCAGAGGGGACAGGAGGAAAGACATGTGCATAAGACAGAAGGACACTTGGGTTTCTCCCTGGGTCAGTACTATGAGCAAAGTTAAAACCCTGAGACTCGAGGAGGAGGGCAGCTGAGATGCCTGTTCTGTTCTCTCTGCAGCTTCGGTACAAAAGCACCAGACCTGGCATGGGTTCCGGGCTCTCTCCACACACCAAATCACCCTGAGTCCTTTATGTGCATCAAAGCACTGAGAAGACGGAATTCAAGCCAGGCTCTCAGCTAGCACGATAACCCGACCGGCCTCCCAAGAGAGCCACACCACACGCGTGCTTCGCATGCCCTCTGAAGAGCAGACAAAGATAACCCCAGGGCGAGCGAGAGAACCACTTTGGGGAAAGTATTCCCGCAGCGCTGGTCTTAGGCTAGCTAATTGGTTCCAGAAGTAGCGCAGGCATCACATGCAGGTAGGACTGCGCCTCTTATATCGACTGATGCAGTCACTTGTTGGGAACCTGTGTTCATTATCTGTGTGTAAAGTGATATTAGTGGAGAGACGCCAGGCCCCATGCGGAATGACTGAGCTCCGCATCTGACTGGAGGGAGGTGCGTTATGTAAATGCACTGCCCAGGGTAATCGAGTTACTGAAGTGGATGCGTTGAATGGATCTGAGCAGGTGCCACCAGAGAATGAGAGATCAGAGGGCGCTGACATGTGAAAGACAGCTAGAATGAGGCCCTCGGCTTCTTGAGACCTGATTTCCACATCTCACTCTAATTACCAAGAACTAAAGGGTTTTTCACTTCCACTGCACACCGATCCTTGGTGTGTGAGGCTGAGGTGAGCAGCAAGGTACACTGAGAGAAGAAAGGGAGAAAAGCCAGTTCCTTCTACAAATGTACCTACGCTTGTTCTGTTACTGAAGAAGCCCATTGACTAATAATCTGTGGGCTTTAAAAGATTCAAAAACATTTTTAAAAACAAGAAAGATAATCGCTCAGCGATGCTTTCTGGGATGTAGCTGCACATAAATAGCAAGGGGAGGGCTGTAATTCCACAATAGAGCGCTACTTGCCCAGAGTGTGCAAATGCCAAGGAGCCACAGCAGCCCTGTAAGGCGAGACAAACAGAAGAGACAGAAATCTCTGGTCTCAACTCCACAGGAAGACCAAAAGAGTCAACGAACCTGGACCCTTGGAGCTCTCAGAGACTGAAGCACCAACCAAAGAGCATTCGTGGGCAGGACCTGGGTCTCCCCAAACATATATACCAGATGTGCAGCTTGGTCTTCATGAGGGCTCTGAAGAACTGGAGTGGGTCTTTCCCTAAAGCTGATGCCTGTGGGGGGCGGAGGGGGGATGATAGTGAAATGTTCTTCTAGCTGGGCTGCCTTGTCTGGTCTCAGTGGGAGAGAGTCACTTGCTCCCCATTCCACCATGGCCTTGGAGAGTTACCCAGTCCCCACCCACTTCTATCACATGACCCCATAAAGACGTAGTGAGTGTTCCCTCTTTCCTCCTGGGGCTGTTAGATTTCTTTTTTTTTTTTTTTATTAACTTGACTATTTCTTATATACATTTCCAGTGTTATTCCCTTTCCCAGTTTCCGGGCAAACATCCCCCTCCCCCCTCCCCTTCCTTATGGGTGTTCCCTTCCCAACCCTCCCCTCATTGCCGCCCTCCCCCCCAAAGTCTAGTTCACTGGGGGTTCAGTCTTAGCAGGACCCAGGGCTTCCCCTTCCACTGGTGCTCTTACTAGGATATTCATTGCTACCTATGGGGTCAGAGTCCAGGGTCAGTCCATGTATAGTCTTTAGGTAGTGGCTTAGTCCCTGGAAGCTCTGGTTGCTTGACATTGTTGTACATATGGGGTCTCGAGCCCCTTCAAGCTCTTCCAGTTCTTTCTCTGATTCCTTCAACGGGGGACCTATTCTCAGTTCAGTGGTTTGCTGCTGGCATTCGCCTCTGTATTTGCTGTATTCTGGCAGTGTCTCTCAGGAGCAATCTACATCTGGCTCCCGTCGGTCTGCACTTCTTTGCTTCATCCATCTTGTCTAATTGGGTGGCTGTATATGTATGGGCCACATGTGGGGCAGGCTCTGAATGGGTGTTCCTTCAGTCTCTGTTTTAATCTTTGCCTCTCCCTTCCCTGCCAAGGGTATTCTTTTTCCTCATTTAAAGAAGGAGTGAAGCATTCACATTTTGATCATCCGTCTTGAGTTTCGTTTGTTCTAGGGATCTAGGGTAATTCAAGCATTTGGGCTAATAGCCACTTATCAATGAGTGCATACCATGTATGTCTTTCTGTGATTGGGTTACCTCACTCAGGATGATATTTTCCAGTTCCAACCATTTGCCTACGAATTTCATAAACTCGTTGTTTTTGATAGCTGAGTAATATTCCATTGTGTAGATGTACCACATTTTCTGAATCCATTCCTCTGTTGAAGGGCATCTGGATTCTTTCCAGTTTCTGGCTATTATAAATAAGGCTGCAATGAACATAGTGGAGCACGTGTCTCTTTTATATGTTGAGGCATCTTTTGGGTATATGCCCAAGAGAGGTATAGCTGGATCCTCAGGCAGTTCAATGTCCAATTTTCTGAGGAACCTCCAGACTGATTTCCAGAATGGTTGTACCAGTCTGCAATCCCACCAACAATGGAGGAGTGTTCCTCTTTCTCCACATCCTCGCCAGCATCTACTGTCACCTGAGTTTTTGATCTTAGCCATTCTCACTGGTGTGAGGTGAAATCTCAGGGTTGTTTCGATTTGCATTTCCCTTATGACTAAAGATGTTGAACATTTCTTTAGGTGTTTCTCAGCCATTTGGCATTCCTCAGCTGTGAATTCTTTGTTTAGCTCTGAACCCCAATTTTTTTCCATTTCTTTTTTTTTTTTTATTAACTTGAGTATTTCTTATATACATTTCGAGTGTTATTCCCTTTCCCAGTTTCCGGGCAAACATCCCCCTCCCTCCTCCCCTTTCTTATCGGTGTTCCCCTCCCCACCCTCCCCCAGTTGTCCCCCTCCCCCCAACAGTCTAGTTCACTGGGGGTTCAGTCTTAGCAGGACCCAGGGCTTCCCCTTCCACTGGTGCTCTTACTAGGATATTCATTGCTACCTATGAGGTCAGAGTCCAGGGTCAGTCCATGTATAGTCTTTAGGTAGTGGCTTAGTCCCTGGAAGCTCTGGTTGCTTAGCATTGTTGTACATATGGGATCTCGAGCCCCTTCAAGATCTTCCAGTTCTTTCTCTGATTCCTTCAACGGGGGTCCTATTCTCAGTTCAGTGGTTTGCTGTTGGCATTCGCCTCTGTATTTGCTGTATTCTGACTGTTGAACCCCATTTTTAATAGGGTTATTTGTTTCCCTGCAGTCTAACTTCTTGAGTTCTTTGTATATTTTGGATATAAGGCCTCTATCTGTTGTAGGATTGGTAAAGATCTTTTCCCAATCTGTTGGTTGCCGTTTTGTCCTAACCACAGTGTCCTTTGCCTTACAGAGGCTTTGCAGTTTTATGAGATCCCATTTGTCGATTCTTGATCTTAGAGCATAAGCCATTGGTGTTTTGTTCAGGAAATTTTTTCCAGTGCCCATGTGTTCCAGATGCTTCCCTAGTTTTTCTTCTATTAGTTTGAGTGTGTCTGGTTTGATGTGGAGGTCCTTGATCCACTTGGACTTAAGCTTTGTACAGGGTGATAAGCATGGATCGATCTGCATTCTTCTACATGTTGACCTCCAGTTGAACCAGCACCATTTGCTGAAAATGCTATCTTATTTCCATTGGATGGTTTTGGCTCCTTTGTCAAAAATCAAGTGACCATAGGTGTGTGCGTTCATTTCTGGGTCTTCAATTCTATTCCATTGGTCTATCTGTCTGTCTCTGTACCAATACCATGCAGTTTTTATCACTATTGCTCTGTAATACTGCTTGAGTTCAGGGATAGTGATTCCCCCTGAAGTCCTTTTATTGTTGAGGATAGTTTTAGCTATCCTGGGTTTTTTGTTATTCCAGATGAATTTGCAAATTGTTCTGTCTAACTCTTTGAAGAATTGGATTGGTATTTTGATGGGGATTGCATTGAATCTGTAGATCGCTTTTGGTAAAATGGCCATTTTTACTATATTAATCCTGCCAATCCATGAGCATGGGAGATCTTTCCATCTTCTGAGGCCTTCTTCAATTTCTTTCCTCAGTGTCTTGAAGTTCTTATTGTACAGATCTTTTACTTGCTTGGTTAAAGTCACACCGAGGTACTTTATATTATTTGGGTCTATTATGAAGGGTGTCGTTTCCCTAATTTCTTTCTCGGCTTGTTTCTCTTTTGTATAGAGGAAGGCAACTGATTTATTTGAGTTAATTTTATACCCAGCCATTTTGCTGAAGTTGTTTATCAGCTTTAGTAGTTCTCTGGTGGAACTTTTAGGATCACTTAAATATACTATCATATCATCTGCAAATAGTGATATTTTGACCTCTTCTTTTCCGATCTGTATCCCCTTGATCTCCTTTTATTGTCTGATTGCTCTGGCTAGAACTTCAAGAACTATATTGAATAAGTAGGGAGAGAGTGGGCAGCCTTGTCTAGTCCCTGATTTTCGTGGGATTGCTTCAAGTTTCTCTCCATTTAGTTTAATGTTAGCAACTGGTTTGCTGTATATGGCTTTTACTATGTTTAGGTATGGGCCTTGAATTCCTATTCTTTCCAGGACTTTTATCATGAAGGGGTGTTGAATTTTGTCAGATGCTTTCTCAGCATCTAATGAAATGATCATGTGGTTCTGTTCTTTCAGTTTGTTTATATAATGGATCACGTTGATGGTTTTCCATATATTAAACCATCCCTGCATGCCTGGGATGAAGCCTACTTGATCATGGTGGATGATTGTGTTGATGTGCTCTTGAATTCGGTTTGCCAGAATTTTGTTGAGTATTTTTGCGTCGATATTCATAAGGGAAATCGGTCTGAAGTTCTCTTTCTTTGTTGTGTCTTTGTGTGGTTTAGGTATAAGAGTAATTGTGGCTTCGTAGAAGGAATTCGGTAGTGATCCATCTGTTTCAATTTTGTGGAATAGTTTGGATAATATTGGTATGAGGTCTTCTATGAAGGTTTGATAGAATTCTGCACTAAACCCGTCTGGACCTGGGCTCTTTTTGGTTGGGAGACCTTTAATGACTGCTTCTATTTCCTTAGGAGTTATGGGGTTCTTTAACTGGTTTATCTGTTCCTGATTTAACTTCGATACCTGGTATCTGTCTAGGAAATTGTCCATTTCCTGAAGATTTTCAAGTTTTGTTGAATATAGGTTTTTATAGTAAGATCTGATGATTTTTTGAATTTCCTCTGAATCTGTAGTTATGTCTCCCTTTTCGTTTCTGATTTTGTTAATTTGGACGCACTCTCTGTGTCCTCTCCTTAGTCTGGCTAAGGGTTTATCTATCTTGTTGATTTTCTCAAAGAACCAACTTTTGGTTCTGTTGATTCTTTCTATGGTCCTTTTTGTTTCTACTTGGTTGATTTCAGCTCTGAGTTTGATTATTTCCTGCCTTCTACTCCTCCTGGGTGTATTTGCTTCTTTTTGTTCTAGAGCTTTTAGGTGTGCTGTCAAGCTGCTGACATATGCTCTTTCCTGTTTCTTTCTGCAGTCACTCAGCACTATGAGTTTTCCTCTTAGCACAGCTTTCATTGTGTCCCATAAGTTTGGGTATGTTGTACCTTCATTTTCATTAAATTCTAAAAAGTTTTTAATTTCTTTCTTTATTTCTTCCTTGACCAGGTTATCATTGAGTAGAGCATTGTTCAATTTCCACGTATATGTGGGCATTCTTCCCTTATTGTTATTGAAGACCAGTTTTAGGCCGTGGTGGTCCGATAGCACGCATGGGATTATTTCTATCTTTCTGTACCTGTTGAGGCCCGTTTTTTGACCAATTATATGGTCAATTTTGGAGAAAGTACCATGAGGAGCTGAGAAGAAGGTATATCCTTTTGCTTTAGGATAGAATGTTCTATAAATATCTGTTAAGTCCATTTGGCTCATGACTTCTCTTAGTCTGTCGACATCACTGTTTAATTTCTGTTTCCATGATCTGTCCATTGATGAGAGTGGGGTGTTGAAATCTCCCACTATTATTGTGTGAGGTGCAATGTGTGTTTTGAGCTTTAGTAAGGTTTCTTTTACGTATGTAGGTGCACTTGTATTTGGGGCATAGATATTTAGGATTGAGAGTTCATCTTGGTGGATTTTTCCTTTGATGAATATGAAGTGTCCTTCCTTATCTTTTTTGATGACTTTTAGTTGAAAATTGATTTTATTTGATATTAGAATGGCTACTCCAGCTTGCTTCTTCTGACCATTTGCTTGGAAAGTTGTTTTCCAGCCTTTCACTCTGAGGTAGTGTCTGTCTTTGTCTCTGAGGTGTGTTTCCTGTAGGCAGCAGAATGCAGGGTCCTCGTTGCGTATCCAGTTTGTTAATCTATGTCTTTTTATTGGGGAGTTGAGGCCATTGATGTTGAGAGATATTAAGGAATAGTGATTATTGCTTCCCGTTATATTCATATTTGGATTTGAGGTTATGTTTGTGTGCTTTCACTCTCTTTGTTTTGTTGCCAAGACGATTAGTTTCTTGCTTCTTCTAGGGTATAGCTTGCCTCCTTATGTTGGGCTTTACCATTTATTATCCTTTGTAGTGCTGGATTTGTAGAAAGATATTGTGTAAATTTGGTTTTGTCATGGAATATCTTGGTTTCTCCATCTATGTTAATTGAGAGTTTTGCAGGATACAGTAACCTGGGCTGGCATTTGTGTTCTCTTAGGGTCTGTATGACATCAGTCCAGGATCTTCTGGCCTTCACAGTTTCTGGCGAGAAGTCTGGTGTGATTCTGATAGGTCTGTCTTTATATGATACTTGACCTTTTTCCCTTACTGCTTTTAATATTCTTTCTTTATTTTGTGCGTTTGTTGTTTTGACAATTATGTGACGGGAGGTGTTTCTTTTCTGGTCCAATCTATTTGGAGTTCTGTAGGCTTCTTGTATGTCTATGGGTATCTCTTTTTTTAGGTTAGGGAAGTTTTCTTCTATGATTTTGTTGAAGATATTTACTGGTCCTTTGAGCTGGGAGTCTTCACTCTCTTCTATACCTATTATCCTTAGGTTTGATCTTCTCATTGAGTCCTGGATTTCCTGTATGTTTTGGACCAGTAGCTTTTTCCACTTTACATTATCTTTGACAGTTGAGTCAATGATTTCTAGGGAATCTTCTGCTCCCGAGATTCTCTCTTCCATCTCTTGTATTCTGTTGGTGAGGCTTCTATCTACAGCTCCTTGTCTCTTCTTTTGATTTTCTATATCCAGGGTTGTTTCCATGTGTTCTTTCTTTATTGCTTCTATTTCCATTTTTAATTCCTTCAACTGTTTGATTGTGTTTTCCTGGAGTTCTTTCAGGGATTTCTGCGATTCTTTCAGGGATTTTTGCGATTCCTCTCTGTAGGCTTCTACTTGTTTATTAATGTTTTCCTGTGTTTCCCTAAGGGAGTTCTTCACGTCTTTCTTGAAGTCCTCCAGCATCATGATCAAATATGATTTTGAAACTAGATCTTGCTTTTCTGGTGTGTTTGGATATTCCATGTTTGTTTTGGTGGGAGAATTGGGCTCCGATGATGCCATGTAGTCTTGGTTTCTGTTGCTTGGGTTCCTGTGCTTGCCTCTCGCCATCAGATTATCTCTAGTGTTACTTTGTTCTGCTATTTCTGACAGTGGCTAGACTGTCCTATAAGCCTGTGTGTCAGGAGTGCTGTAGACCTGTTTTCCTCTCTTTCAGTCAGTTATGGGGACAGAGTGTTCTGCTTTTGGGCGTGTAGTTTTTCCTCTCTACAGGTCTTCAGCTGTTCCTGTGGGCCTGTGTCTTGAGTTCACCAGGCAGCTTTCTTGCAGCAGAAAAGTTGGTCTTACCTGTGGTCCCGAGGCTCAAGTTCGCTCACGGGGTGCTGCCCACGGGCTCTTTGGGGCGGCAGCAACCAGGAAGACCTGCGCCGCCCCTTCCGGGAGCTTATGCAGTCTCAGGAGTGCCCACCTGACCAGGCGGTGAGGTCTCTTTCCCACGGGGTCTGGGAGCAGAGAGCGGGATCCTCGGGTGTGGGACTTCCGGTAAACACAGGACGTGCCCGGTCCTAGAGGAATTCTGCCTCTGTGTCCCAATTTCACCAGGCAGCCTTCTTGCAACAGACAAGTTGGTCTTACCTGTGGTCCTGAGGCTCAAGTTCGCTCTCGGGGTGCTGCCCACGGGCTCTCTGCGGCGGCAGCAACCAGGAAGACCTGTGCCGCCCCTTCTGGGAGCTTCAGTGCACCAGGGTTCCAGATGGCCTTTGGTGTTTTCCTCTGGCGTCCGAGATGTATGTACAGAGAGCAGTCTCTTCTGGTTTCCCAGGCTTGTCTCTAGATTTCTAAGGCAGGTTAAAGAGTCAGGAGGCAGAGAGGAGACCAGTCTGACCTCAACAGACAGAACTGTTTATTTCAAACAGTGAGGGGCAGACACAGGAAGAATGGGAAGTCTGCCCAAAGGGGAAGGAGACACTTAAGGTTTACATCCAAGGCTTGGGAATGCAATGGCTGGAACTCTGTGCAAGCCTGCAGTTTCTCCCTCCTAGAGGTGTTTCTCAGCAAGGCCTTAGAAACTGCCTTGCCCAGGCTATCAGGATGTGGGCCATAGTGGGTGACTGAGTTTGACAATGGAAGAGGAGAGGGGCTGAGGGTTTGATATAAGGCCTTGGGATAGTGTCAAGCAGAGTCTGATCAAAGTTTATTCTAACAGTCACTACCATAAGTCACTGCCCTTAAGATCCTCCCATCTTTTTCTTTTCCAGTGAGGAAACGCCATTTGCACAGAAGCATTTCTCTGAACCTACCCCCAACCTTACCCACTCTGTAGAAACCACAGACCACCCCATTTCTCCCACATTGTCTCAAGAATCCCAAAGACTTTCCTGGGTGCCCCAACACCATCTCATGAGGTATGAAATCTGGGTAGAAGGGAGGGCATATCGGTTGCTGAAAATCTGCTGCGTGAGGCTTCAGGAGCAATCTGCCTGTGTAGTGAAAAAGAAAGGCAGGATGGTGAGTGAGTTGATGAGCTGGGTGTGAGGGTGAGACTGGGGGAAGATGGACTGTGGGGGAAGCAGAGTGACTTGGGTTTTGAACGCCATGTTGAAGAATATGTGTGGCTGGCTGGGCTCCACTGAAGGTGAGCTGGATTCTGGGGAAACCTGAAGCTATGCAATCCTAGACTTTAGTGTATTCTGAGGATCAAAGTGATGGGCATAGACCCAACTCCACAGTCTACTTGCGTTTGGGATCCAGGACCCCAAATTTCAGGTGGTTCTGTAGGAGCAGACAGAAGAGACCCCCTTGGTTATAACAAGAGCGAGAGGAGAAGGAATGGGCAGACTCAAGGCAGTACTTGAGAGGTGGGTGCTTTCATCCAGCAGGCCTCAGCTCAACAGTTTCCATCCTCCGCTCAGAGAGACGCCCTGTATACTGCAGTGGTATGCAGCCCTCCATGGAGAGTGCTCACCCTGAGGGTTTCTGTTGTGCTGATCTATATCCCTGTGCTCAGTGGCACAGAGCTTTACATACAGTGTTCAGCAAGCCATCACTGGACCGAAGCACTCAGAAAAGAGAAACCCAGAGCCGGTGACTTTCAAAGACAAGATAAAGACCAGGTAACGGAAGAGCTCTGTGGGATGCACAGGAGTAATGTGGGAATCAGGAATGTGGGAATGTAGACGATGAAGAGGGAAAGGGACAGTCAAAACAGAAGGGGACTCCCAAATCTAGGGCTGACACCAGTGCCCATAGTGTGGGCTCTCTGATAGCCTTCAACCTCTTTCGTCTTCCATGCATACAGATCAAAGACATTGAGATTATCAAACATTATAAACTGTGCTGCCTATCCCTTAATCCACAGAGGTCCAAAGAGGCAGGATGTCTTTCCCAAGGACAAAGCCTGGCAGATCTGACATCCAGGTCAGGTTGCTAATGTTGTAGCCTTCTCTCTCCATCTTTCGTATGAGAAGGACATCAAAGGATGAGGAAGAAGGAGTCTGAGAAATGGAAGCATTCAGTAAGCTTCCTGTTTTTTAACGATCTCCCAGTAGAGGCTTCTTTAAAAACCTTTGTTTACAATAGATAAAAATGTGTGTGTGGGAACGTATCGAGATGGAGAATGCCAGGATCGTGCTAGCTCAGAAGGCCCCCTTGCCCTCCTCACTGGGATCTGGCAGACTGAGCCAGATGTACAGGAGGCAGGTTCAGCACATCGCTGCTGTTAACACAAGTCTCCACCCTCCTGGCCTTCCTCTCAGGTTTGTTATCAGAAGCACCGCACTATAAAATTATAATCAAGCAACTAAAGGATGTTGAGTGGAGGAGACATACCCTTGCCCAGGGAAGAGGTCCCCCATTTGGTTATCTAATACCAACTGGTTAGCCCTGAAGTCATATACATACAAGTAACATATGGATGAAACAGATTGTATTGATATATTTAGGAATATAGATGCACACACTATATACAGCAAAGAATAAAAGGCTATGGAGTTAAAAGGCAGCCACTGCAGGTACGTGGGAGGGGTTGAAAGAGGAGAGGGAAAGGGGGAATGATGTAATTGTAATTTCAACCCAATGACGAAATTTCAAAACAATAATTAAAAAAATAAAAATGAGATCACAGCATCCCCTAGCTCTAGGCTGCAGGCCACCACCTCCTCTGGCCCTGAGTTACTCCTTTGTACTCTGCAAAACCAGGCTGGCAACCATGCAATCTGACAGCTCTGGACAGGTGATGCCCACAGCTGCACGTAAATGGCTGCAATGATCAATTTTAACACAAAGCACACAACTTACAGCAAGGGAGATAGCCTCATACCTTTCTTGTCTAGCTTAAAAGAGTGATTTGCCGAGTTCCGGGGTGTATTAATTTTTAACTATGTGTGTGGGTATGTCTGTACATCCATGTCTGGGTATGTACAAGTAAATGCAGGTGTCTGAAAATGCCAGAGATGTCAGATCCTCCCAGAGCTGTACTTGCAGGTGGTTATGAGCCACCTTACTTGGTGCTGGGAACCAAACTCGGGTCCTCTGTGAGAACAGCATTTGACCTTAACCACTGAGCCATCACATAATCTCAAATGCTCCAGATTCTCCTCCATGATCTACAAGGAGCTGGAGGCTTTCTCTTCAAGGTCACTAATGTAAATCTTGTAAAGAGATGAGAAGGATCTGGGATGATAGCTCAGCCTGTAAAATGTTTGCCTCATAAGCTTAAGGAGCTGAGTTGGAGCTCCAGCATCCATGTAAAGGGCCAGGAGTGATAGCACATGCACTTGTAATCTGAGGACTAAGGGAGTTCAAAGAGAAGATCCCTGGACTTGGTAGCCAGCTCAGTCTATCAGTGAACCCTAGTTCCCAATGAGAGGCCTTGTCTCGAAAAATAAAGTGGGCAGTACCTAAAAATGACACTGAAGGCTGACCTCTGGCTTCTACATGCATAAACATACATGCACATGCATGCACACATACACCAACAGATCAGGTGTTAACATGCCCTCAAATACCATGCTTTGAACATCTGAATTGGACTTTCCAACTGACTCTCAAGGCCCCATTCCCTCAACCTCGGGCCAGTTAACAGTTGGCCACACTGGCTAAGGTGTGTGAGGAAGCTCACAGAACCACCTGTCTTATGTTCCCGCCAGAAGACAAGAATAAGCAAATTAGTCTCACAACCAACTCCCACTTCACAGGAGATGTGTGTGGCTGAGCTAAAATTCACATGAATGGAAGCAATCAATCCACAGCACGGCACCTTTTATAGGCACTTGACTAGTTTTCCTTAACAAAGAAATATTTTTGCAATGGAAAGGGAGGTTGCTATAGATTCAGAGACATTTAAACTTAAACCCAATGCAGGGTCTAATGCGAGGATGTTGATTGGATGTGGCTGGAAACAAAATACCTTTAAAGGACATTTTGGGGATGATATAAACAGTAGGAATGTGCTGGGGACTGGGCACTATTAGAAAACGACTATCATCTTTTTAAATTTTCACTTAAATACATACATTTAGCATAATTTGCCCATACCATCTATGTTTTCATCCCCCTTTTCCTTTTCCTTATTACCCACTTCGTTCCTCTAGACAGACTCACTTCTCTGTTCATATTATACACATGCATGGGTGCGCACACACACACACACACACACACACACAATTTTTTAAATATATGGAAAGTCTAGAAACCAGAGAGAGAGAGAGAGAGAGAGAGAGAGAGAGAGAGAGAGAGAACACAATAAGAGTCTAAGAGTGGCTTCATTCAGCCAATATAACATCTCCAATTACATCCATTTTCCTGCAAATAACATGACTCCCTTCTTTAAAGCTAAGAAATATCCCATTGCCTTTATATTACATCTTTCTCTCTTTTGAGACAGGGTCTCATCATGTATCCCTAGCTGGGCTGAAACAGGCTGACCTCAGGCTGACAGAGATCCACCTGCCTCTGTCTACAAAGTGCTGGGATTAAAGCTGTGAGCCTCTGGCCTCTCTTTAATTTGACATGTGACAATGGCACTACAAGAAGTAGGAAAGCACTTGTCTTCTGGCAGAGGTGTTTTAAGAAGTCACAGATGAATGTGCACAACTGAGTTTTGCTTTGCATTACATTATAAAAAGTAATTGGTATCAATGGAAGTTTTTAAAAATCTTGACAACTGTTGAGAGTAAAGGATAAGTTTTTAATATAGCTTCCCCTCCATTATTTATATTATGCTTTAAGTTTTTTTATATAAAAATACTTTAGTAGAGCAGAGACTGAAGGAATGGCCATTCAGAGCCTGTCCCACATGAGGCCCATATATATACAGCCACTAAAACTAGATAAGATTGATGAAGCTAAAAAGTGCATGCTGAAAGGTACTGGATGTAGATCTCTCCTAAGAGACACAGCCAGAACATGTCAAATACAGAGGTGAATGCTAGCAGCAAACCACTGAACTGAGAACTGGACTCCCTTTGCGGGAATTAGAAGAAGGATTGAAAGAGCTGAAGGAGCTTGCAACCCCATGAAAACAACAATGCCAACCAACCAGAGCTTCCAGGGACTAAACCACTATCCAAAGACTATACATGGACTGACCCAGGGCTCCAACTGCATATGTAGCAGAGGATAGACTTGTTGGGGCACCAGTGGAAGGGGAAACCCTTGGTCCTGCCAAGGTTGGGCCCCCCCAGTGCAGGGGAATCTTAGGGGCAATATAGGGAGCTGGATCGGGGAGATACCTTTATGGGGGAGGGGAAAGGAATGGGGGGCTTATGAACAGGAAAGTAGGAAAGGGAATAACATTTGAAATATAAATAAAAAATATTTTTGAAAAAGGAAAAAATACATCCCTGGGTGACTCGTATGCACCTTCAGGTCTGGGTCTCTGGGGAGAGCTCCAATGTGACAGTGATACAAAAGCAAGAGCCAAATGCATTTCAGAGACAGCACAGAGGTTAGATGTGTCTGACCTCATGAGTGTTCAAAGGGAGGCGAAGAAGAAGCAGCCTCACAGTGACTTTCTGCCTTGGCAGACAGACAGTAGCACTCCTGTTTCCCCATGCCAGTTCTGACTTTGCCCTTACTCTCCTGGTTATGGCTCCTGCAGTTATGCCTCAGATCCTCTGCAGAGAATTGGGTTAGAATTCAGGATTTCTTTGCTGAAACTCAACACCCACTAAAACAGCTTGTGCCAAACAAAAGCAATGGCTGAACCACCAGGGTTCCTCAGCAGGCAACTTGAAATATTTGACAGGCTTTGAAAATAGCTACTCACTCACTCCGGGCAAAAAAAAATTATTTATTAGGGAAACATGGAAAAAGATATCAATTTAACTCTCAGTGTTGTGTGTATTTCTCCCTAGAGGGCAAGGAGAGGTCTGTTTTGTTTTGTGTTTTAAATCACTCTGGGATGGGAGAAATATAGTATATTGCTTTAGAATCAAATCATTTTGAATTTCGTCAATACGTTTTGTGCTAATTATCTTGCTTCCTGATGGAGAACCTCTAGGAACTGTGAGAGAACCCAAATAACAGGAAATCAAGTGCCATCCATCCATCACTCATGCTGATGTTAGAGACAGGTTAATGAACTTGGCTTGCAAAATACCATTTATATTTTGCTCTTGAAGTTACCTGAAGAATTTTATTCTTTTTCTTCATATTTGTTGCCCTTTGAAAGTTCCTAACACATTAACTTTAAAAAAGAATCTCCCTTTGCAAGTACAGGATGGATGTGTTTTCCCTTCTGCTTCAGAAGCCAATATACATAACTCAGAGATGTCTCCAATCAGCCTTCTCCATGGTAGTTCATGGTGAAGGATGTCACCCTACAGTTATTCTTGTTCCTCAAATTAGTGGCACTCCGTATCTCGGTTGAAATAAGTGTGTTTGACTGTTCTATTGAAGTGTATTAGCCTAAATGGGTTGTCAGTCAGATGTCCTCATTAGAAATTCAAAACTCCAAGTTCATCAGGGAATAGATGTAGAATGGCTAATGATGCCGGGAGGCTGCCAACCCTTATTCCTAAGAAAGATTAGCTCCATGATGTCTCAAGAGTTCACACTTCCTCTCCCCTCTCCTGCTCTTATCTAGGCCCTTTCTACTTTCCGGCCTATTCAGTAGCTTTCCCTCTTCTCTCTCGGCCTCCTTTTCCAAGACTCCATACAAGACACTCGCATGCATGTGCACACACTTATACACACACCTGAGCACACATACACTACTCTGCTCTTCGGCTTGGCATCCCCGTCACCAAGCTGTCCCCTCATGCCTACATCTCTGTGTCCACTACCCACTTGGGGGTCAGCCTATGTCCACATGCCACAATCATCATGCCTTCAACAGATTTGCCTTACACCCCTTTCCACTCCTCCCCACCTAGTGTCTTTAGCCCCTGTCACGCCTTGTTCAAATCTTCCCCTTCTAGAAGGAGTCCTTCAAGCTTCAAATAGAACTAACCTCTCCTTCTGAGGTTCATTCCTTGATCCTTCTCATAGCTTCCCTAGAGAAGACACTCGGCCTATCATTTTACACGCAGAGCCCTGCTGTATTCATCCTCACTTCCCACATAGTACCTAGCATGTGGCGGTTGCTCCATATCTTTCCGAGTTCTGACAGAATTCAATGCAGCCATTCAAGACCAAAGGACTGTGAAACTATGGACAAGATATAACACTAGGAAAAACACCGTGGCAGAATAATATATAAACTATACTCCCATTTATTTGAAATAAGATCAGATATGGATAGAACTATATAAAGATATAAATGGGCAGGTGGAGCTCTGATAAATTTCTCAGAGGTATCCGATAAAACTCTGACAATATTGGTGAGGTGGTAGGCACACGGGTCAGTGGTGGGATGGAGACGTACTGTTTGAATTTTATTACCTTGTGCATATATTACCCACATTACCCATTCAAAGATAACAATTCAATCGAAAGTAATAAAATAAATGTTTGATTTTAATTGAAGCTGAGCTGAACAACCCTGAAATTAATAATGGAACTGGTGGAGTCGTCAGCCTGCCCAGGAGTTCAGCATTCAGAGAATTTTATTTCTCTAATTATATGGAGATACAGTGCCAAGTCTAATCCATCCATTTTAATAATGGTGATAACAATTAATATGCATATAACATTAATAAATCAGAAGTAACTTCTTATATTGAGAAATTTTATCCACCTATGTTAATGTTCTATCGGTTTACAAAGTCGGTTGCCAGCTGTGTGGGCCCTTGAGTGTTTTGTTTTTATTTTGCTTGCTTTGTGGCTGCTTGTGTCGGGTTTAGGCCATGTGTGATTTATCGTTAAAGAGTGAAGAGGTTTTAACGACATGCCCCCATATCTCATTAGGTCTACGGTCAATGGAGGGGTTTGGGGAGGTTTAGAAGGTTCAGCCTTCCTGGGGGAAGTATTCTGGCTTTGAGTGTTTATAGTTTCACCAAACTGACACCTCCCTTTCTCTGCTTTGTGCTTTTATTTGAAGATGAGAGCTCTCTGCTTCCCACGCCACGCCTGCCACTTGCTGCCATGCCTACCCGTCACTGTGAACTCTTATCCCGCTGGAACTGTGTAATACCGAATTAACTCTTGCTTCTATAATTTCCTTGGTCCTTGTGCCTCATCACAGCAACAGAAAAGTAATGAATGCAGACAATGTTTCCAAACAGCAGAAGTTGTGAGAAAGCATGTCATTAAACCTTAACAGGTACTTACATTACACAGAGAAATCCTTGCTGCAAGTATGTGCCTGGAGGGAATAAAAACAGTCCAAACAGTTTATGGGGTAGCCTCCCCATGGCTCCCCATCATGAACAAGAGCATGGAGCTTCCAGTTAAGAGGATCCTATTAGAGTTGTCTGTATACAGAAGCCCTAGACTGTGTTCACCCTTCACGTGTTTCCCATTATTTGAATTAAAGAACTAATCTACCATGTAGAGGTGGGATATTATGGTGTCCTCTCCAGCTACTTCTGTATCCTTCCTTTCTCCTACTGGTCTCTTAGTAAGCACACTCCACGAACTCCAAAGGAAGACTGTGAGGAAGTAAAAGAACGCCCTTCCCTGTGTGCTATGCATGTACTGCTCTGTGGATTCTTCCACTTTAGACAAGGAGACCTTGTCCTGGGCACCAAGATCTCATCACTCCAATCATTATCTCAGCCTCTGGACCTGCAAGTGTTACCCACGGCCATTAATTTATCCTGCCTTCTGTCAGATCTCTTTTTAAAGAGCCACCTATGATGTATAAGCAGCTCTGAAACTCCACCCCTGTGGAACACTGGGGGCAGAACAGAGACTCGTGAGGCAGAGCAGATCCTGGGGCACATTAATGAGGGGCAGGGCCAGTGCAGAAGGAGCACCACTTATTATTAACATATTAGCCCTGGCAGGGCAGCGTGCCAGAGCTCTGGAGCCACAGTGTAGCATAGAGACTCAGCTATGAAATATCTGCTAACTCCAGGGTAAACATACACCTGTGTTCTAATACCCGCATCCCAGCTGTGTCTCCCCAAAAGCACTATTTCATATCAAATTCTCCGTCACTGCTGGCTACAACAGTTGCGTTAGGTATTGCTACAAACCATGGATACACCTCATTTCAGTTCTCTATAACAAATACTGGCATTATAGAGAGTCTGGTAAATAGGCTGCTATAGGGTCCATGATACAGCAACAGGCTATTGAACCTCCAGGGATTTTCTCAGGATGTGGCAAATGGCTCGTAGTCATTGGACTTGATGTGCCATTAAATATAACATAATTTACACGCAATCTTATTTGCAAGGGAAGGAAGGGCTCCATTTCTTTAAAGTGAAGTCTTAGGCCTGGCGATATGGCTCAGACGTCGGAGTGTCTGCTTGATATTCACAAAGCTCTGGGTTTGAGTCTCGACACTATAAACTGGTGGGGCATACTTGTGATACTCACACTTGGGAAATGGGATCAGAAGTCCAAAGTCACCTTTGGCTTCATAGAGAGTTCAAGGCCAGCCTGAGTTTCATGACAACTTGTCTCAAGGGGGTGAGGAGGTGGGGTCTTACCTGAGGAAAGCAGGTAAGAGTTTCAGTCAGAAGAGTCATGAATGCTGAAAGGGAAGAGAGAGACTCCTGTGCAACAACCTCTAGCTCGCCCCGGGCGCTTGGTCCCTCCTTTCTTAGTCAGGCTACCTGGAAAGGGGTAGAGGGGAACAGATTTGCTCTGCTAAAGGTTTGTACTATCGCAGATGCTAATCATTCCCTTGAGCCAGCTCCTTCTCCGTGTTCCAAATAGCTTATAGAAAGCGTTTGGAACCATCCTCCAGAGAATCCAGAGAGGATACGTGTGATGCCCTTCCAGCCCCAGGCTGTGATTGTGTACCGCTCGCTAGTGAGAATATTGGCACAGCCTTTCGAAGAGCAACTTGGCAACCTTCACAGCCAGCACTTTGGAACTGCTCTCCAAGCCAACCCAAGGAGAGCGTCCAAAATGTGTAAAAGACTTTCTAGGCAAGTGCATCTGGGGTCTCAGCTGTAACAGGGAAAGTCTGGACGGCGCCTAGTAACAGCAAATGGTCATTTTCCTTTTACACACTGGAGTATTATACAGTCATTAAAACATTCATAAAGACCGGAAGTCCCACACCCGCGGATCCCAGCACGCAGCAGCTCTCTGCTCCCAGACTCCTTGGGAGAGAGACCTCACCGCCTGATCAGGTGGGCACTCCTGAGGCTGCAGAGCAGAGGAGACCACCAACACTGCCCACCCCTGCCCACATCCCTGGCCCAAGAGGAAACTGTATAAGGCCTCTGGGTTCCCGTAGGGGAGGGCCCAGGAGCGGCAGGACCCCTGCGCCTGAGACACCGCCGGAACCTGAAGGAAACAGACCGGATAAACAGTTCTATGCACCCAAATCCCATGGGAGGGAGAGCTAAACCTACAGAGAGGCAGACACGCCTGGGAAACCAGAAGAGACTGCACTCTGCGCACATCCAGACACCAGAGGAAAACACCAAACGCCATCTGGAACCCTGGTGCACGGAGGCTCCCGGAAAGAGCGGCGCAGATCTCCTCGGTTGCTGCCGCCGCGGAGAGGACTTAGGCAGTACCCACGAGCAAACTTGAGCTTTGAAACCACAGGTAGGACCAACTTTTTCCCTGCAAGAAACCTGCCTGGTGAACTCAAGACACAGGCCCACAGGAACAGCTGAAGACCTGTAGAGAGGAAAAACTACACGCCCGAAAGCAGAACACTCTGTCCCCATAACTGGCTGAAAGAAAACAGGAAAACAGGTCTACAGCACTCCTGACACACAGGCTTATAGTACAGTCTAGCTACTGTCAGAAATAGCAGAACAAAGTAACACTAGAGATAATCTGATGGCAGGAGGCAAGCGCAGGAACCCAAGCAACAGAAACCAAGACTACATGGCATCATCGGAGCCCAATTCTCCCACCAAAATAAACATGGAATGTCCAAACACACCAAAAAGCAAGAACTAGTTTCAAAATCATATTTGATCATGATGCTAGAGGCCTTCAAGAAAGATGTGAAGAACTCCCTTAGAGAACAAGTAGAAGCCTACAGAGAAGAATCGCAAAAATGCCTGAAAGAATTCCAGGAAAACACAATCAAACAGTTGAAGGAATTAAAAATGGAAATAGAAGCAATAAAGAAAGAACACATGGAAACAACCCTGGATATAGAAAATCAAAAGAAGAGACAAGGAGCTGTAGATAGAAGCCTCACCAACAGAATACAAGAGATGGAAGAGAGAATCTCGGGAGCAGAAGATTCCCTAGAAATCATTGACTCAACTGTCAAAGATAATGTGAAGTGGAAAAAGCTACTGGTCCAAAACATACAGGAAATCCAAAACTCAATGAGAAGATCAAACCTAAGGATAATAGGTATAGAAGAGAGTGAAGACTCCCAGCTCAAAGGACCAGTAAATATCTTCAACAAAATCATAGAAGAAAACTTTCCTAACCTAAAAAAAGAGATACCCATAGGCATACAAGAAGCCTACAGAACTCCAAATAGATTGGACCAGAAAAGAAACACCTCCCGGCACATAATAGTCAAAACACCAAACGCACAAAATAAAGAAAGAATATTAAAAGCAGTAAGGGAAAAAGGTCAAGTAACATATAAAGGCAGACCTATCAGAATCACACCAGACTTTTCGCCAGAAACTATGAAGGCCAGAAGATCCTGGACAGATGTCATACAGACCCTAAGAGAACACAAGTGCCAGCCCAGGTTACTGTATCCTGCAAAACTCTCAATTAACATAGATGGAGAAACCAAGATATTCCATGACAAAACCAAATTTACACAATATCTTTCTACAAATCCAGCACTACAAAGGATAATAAATGGTAAAGCCCAACATAAGGAGGCAAGCTATACCCTAGAAGAAGCAAGAAACTAATCGTCTTGGCAAAAACGATTGGCAAAAAAACAAAGAGAAGAAAAGCACACAAACATAACCTCACATCCAAATATGAATATAACGGGAAGCAATAATCACTATTCCTTAATATCTCTCAACATCAATGGCCTCAACTCCCCAATAAAAAGACATAGATTAACAAACTGGATACGCAACGAGGACCCTGCATTCTGCTGCCTACAGGAAACACACCTCAGAGACAAAGACAGACACTACCTCAGGGTGAAAGGCTGGAAAACAACTTTCCAAGCAAATGGTCAGAAGAAGCAAGCTGGAGTAGCCATTTTAATATCAAATAAAATCAATTTTCAATTAAAAGTCATCAAAAAAGATAAGGAAGGACACTTCATATTCATCAAAGGAAAAATCCACCAAGATGAACTCTCAATCCTAAATATCTATGCCCCAAATACAAGGGCACCTACATACGTAAAAGAAACCTTACTAAAGCTCAAAACACACATTGCACCTCACACAATAATAGTGGGAGATTTCAACACCCCACTCTCATCAATGGACAGATCATGGAAACAGAAATTACACAGAGACGTAGACAGACTAAGAGAAGTCATGAGCCAAATGGACTTAACAGATATTTATAGAACATTCTATCCTAAAGCAAAAGGATATACATTCTTCTCACCACCTCATGGTACGTTCTCCAAAACTGACCATATAATTGGTCATAAAACAGGCCTCAACAGATACAAAAAGATAGAAATAATCCCGTGAGTCCTATCAGACGACCACGGCCTAAAACTGGCCTTCAATAACAATAAGGGAAGAATGCCCACATATACGTGGAAATTGAACAATGCTCTACTCAATGATAACCTGGTCAAGGAAGAAATAAAGAAAGAAATTAAAGACTTCTTAGAATTTAATGAAAATGAAGATACAACATACCCACACTTATGGGACACAATGAAAGTGGTGCTAAGAGGAAAACTGACAGCTCTGAGTGCCTGCAGAAAGAAACAGGAGAGAGCATATGTCAGCAACTTGACAGCACACCTAAAAGCTCTGGACAAAAAGAAGCAAATACACCCAGGAGGAGTAGAAGGCAGGAAATAATCAAACTCAGAGCTGAAATCAACCAAGTAGAAACAAAAAGGACCATAGAAAGAATCAACAGAACCAAAAGTTGGTTCTTTGAGAATATCAACAAGATAGAAAAACCCTTAGCCAGACTAATGAGAGGACACAGAGAGTGTGTCCAAATTAACAAAATCAGAAATGAAAAGGGAGACATAACTACAGAATCAGAGGAAATTCAAAAAATCATCAGATCCTACTACAAAAGCCTATATTCAACAAAACTTGAAAATCTGCAGGAAATGGACAATTTCCTAGACAGATACCAGGTACCGAAGTTAAATCAGGAACAGATAAACCATTTAAACAACCCCATAACCCCTAAGGAAATAGAAGCAGTCATTAAAGGTCTCCCAACCAAAAAGAGCCCAGGTCCAGACGGGTTTAGTGCAGAATTCTATCAGACCTTCATAGAAGACCTCATACCAATACTATCCAAACTATTCCACAAAATTGAAACAGATGGATCACTACCGAATTCCTTCTATGAAGCCACAATTACTCTTATACCTAAACCACACAAAGACCCAACAAAGAAAGAGAACTTCAGACCAATTTCCCTTATGAATATCGACGCAAAAATACTCAATATAATTCTGGCAAACCGAATCCAAGAGCACATCAAAACAATCATCCACCATGATCAAGTAGGCTTCATCCCAGACATGCAGGGATGGTTTAATATACGGAAAACCATCAATGTGATCTATTATATAAACAAACTGAAAGAATAAAACCACATGATCATTCCATTAGATGCTGAGAAAGCATCTGACAAAATTCAACACCCCTTCATGATAAAAGTCCTGGAAAGAATAGGAATTCAAGGCCCATACCTAAACATAGTAAAAGCCATATACAGCAAACCAGTTGCTAACATTAAACTAAATGGAGAGAAACTTGAAGCAATCCCACTAAAATCAGGGACTAGACAAGGCTGCCCACTCTCTCCCTACTTATTCAATATAGTTCTTGAAGTTCTAGCCAGAGCAATCAGACAATAAAAGGAGATCAAGGGGATACAGATTGGAAAAGAAGAAGTCAAAATATCATTATTTGCAAATGATATGATAGTGATCCCAAAATTTCCACCAGAGAACTACTAAACCTGATAAACACCTTCAGCAAAGTGGCTGGGTATAAAATTAACTCAAATAAATCAGTAGCCTTCCTCTACACAAAAGAGAAACAAGCCGAGAAAGAAATTAGGGAAACGACATCCTTCATAATAGTCCCAAATAATATAAAATACCTCAGTGTTACTTTAACCAAGCAAGTAAAAGATCTGTATGATAAGAACTTCAAGCCTCTGAAGAAAGAAATTGAAGAAGACCTCAGAAGATGGAAAGATCTCCCGTGCTCATGGATTGGCAGGATTAACATAGTAAAAATGGCCATTTTACCAAAAGTGATCTACAGATTCAATGCAATCCCTATCAAAATACCAATCCAATTCTTCAGAGAGTTAGACAGAACAATTTGCAAATTCATCTGGAATAACAAAAAACCCAGGATAGCTAAAACTATCCTCAACAATAAAAGGACTTCAGGGGTAATCACTATCCCTGAATTCAAGCAGTATTACAGAGCAATAGTGATAAAAACTGCATGGTATTGGTACAGAGACAGACAGATAGACCAATGGAACAGAATTGAAGACCCAGAAATGAACACTTGATTTTTGACAAAGGAGTCAAAACCATCCAATGGAAAAAAGATAGCATTTTCAGCAAATGGTGCTGGTTCAACTGGAGGTCAGCATGTAGAAGAATGCTACATTCTTAAGATCGATCCATTCTTAAGTCCAAGTGGATCAAGGACCTCCACATCGAACCAGATACACTCAAACTAATAGAAGAAAACGCGGGGAAGCATCTCAAACACATGGGCACTGGAGAAAATTTCCTAAACAAAACACCAATGGCTTATGCTCTAAGATCAAGAATCAACAAATGGGATCTCATAAAACTGCAAAGCTTCTGTAAGGCAAAGGACACTGTGGTTAGGATAAAACAGCAACCAACAGATTGGGAGAAGATCTTTACCAATCCTACAACTGATAGAGGCCTTATATCCAAAATATACAAAGAACTCAAGAAGTTAGACCGCAGGGAGACAAATAACCCTATTAAAAAATGGGGTTCAGAGCTAAACAAAGAATTCACAGCTGAGGAATGCCAAATGGCTGAGAAACACCTAAAGAAATGTTCAACATCTTTAGTCATAAGGGAAATGCAAATCAAAACAACCCTGAGATTTCACCTCACACCAGTGAGAATGGCTAAGATCAAAAACTCAGGTGACAGCAAATGCTGTGGAGAAAGAGGAACACTCCTCCATTGTTGGTGGGATTGCAGACTGGTACAACCATTCTGGAAATCAGTCTGGATGTTCCTCAGAAAATTGGACATTGAACTACCTGAGGACCCAGCTATACCTGTCTTGGGCATATACCCAAAAGATGCCCCAACATATAGCAAAGACACGTGCTCCACGATGTTCATAGCAGCCTTATTTATAATAGCCAGAAGCTGGAAAGAACCCAGATGCCCATCAACAGAGGAATGGATCCAGAAAATGTGGTACATCTACACAATGGAATACTACTCAGCTATCAAAAACAATGACTTTATGAAATTCATAGGCAAATGGATGGAAATGGAAAATATCATCCTGAGCGATATGACCAAAATGCCAATGCTTCACTCCTTCTTTAAAAGGGGAACAAGAATACCCTTGGCAGGGAATAGGGAGGTAAAGTTTAGAACAGAAGCAGAAGGAACACCCATTCAGAGCCTGCCCCACATGTGGCCCATACATATACAGCCACCCAATTAGGCAAGATGGATGAAGCAAAGAAGTGCAGGCTGACAGGAACCGGATGTAGATCTCTCCTGAGAGACACACCCAGAATACAGCAAATACATAGGCGAATGCCAGCAGCAAACCACTGAACTGAGAATAGGACCCCCGTTGAAGGAATCTTAGGACTGGAAGAGCTTGAAGGGGCTCGAGACCCCATATGAACAACAATGCCAACCAAACAGAGCTTCCAGGGACTAAGCCACTACCCAGAGACTATACATGCCTGACCCTGGGCTCCAACCTCATAGGTAGCAATGAATAGCCTAGTAAGAGCACCAGTGGAAGGGGAAGCCCTTGGTCCTGCCAAGACTGAACCCCCAGTGAATGCAATTGTTTGGAGGAGGGAGGTAATGGGGGAGGATGGGGAGGGGAAGCCCATAAAGAAGGTATAGGGATTAGGGGGATATTGGGCCAGAAACTGGGAAGGGGAATAACAATCGAAATGTAAATAAGAAATACTCAAGTTAATAAAGCTAAAAAGAAAAGAAAAGAAAAAAGACAGAGCTCTTGAGGGAGGAGATGGGCAGAAAAGATTTTAAAAAGACTTTCTGTGGGCTACCTTTGTGGATCCCTCCACAAGGATTTGAATTATCAGAACTGACGGTCATTCTACTTTATTTATTTTTGCCAAATTCTAAGCAAGAACCTGGGTGCTTGTTTGTAAGAACAGCATAAGAAATGGTTTCAATTTAAACAGGCCAGGTGATGGATTCCTTCTGCAAAATCTTCCCTACCTGGTACAGCATACCCACTGCTGCTGTTTCCACAGTGCCCTCTGCAAGATGATCCCCATGCTGAAGGCAGGCAAACACAGTCTAAAACAAGTCCAAAGCAAGTGTTATTTGTTTGCATTGTATTTCTAGTCTACGGAAAGGGAATTCTGGGAAACAGCTGCAGCCCAGCCGTTCTTCATTGCACCGTAAGCCTGTGTGTTTGGGGATTAACTCATCAACCTCGGTCCCAAGCCACAGGGACATGAATGCTTTTAATGCATAGTTTTTACTCAAGTCCGAAGAGTGAAGAAAGCAAAAACTGAAACAATACAGCTCGGCTATGACGTAAAGACGGCTCTTACTGATTTTGTACTCCATTGCCAAATGCTACAAGAACAATAGACAATAAAAACAGGAATATAATGTGTTTAGATCAGGAAAATCTGTGCTACAACTGGAGGAAAAAACTGTCTACAAGTTTTTCACACCAGTAAATTAAATACTGTGTTAGGGAAGGCCAATATGTTCAAATTCCCCACCTCGTTTATAACTGCAAGCCTCGGGATTCCACACTGGGTATCTGCAAAGACTCAGCTGTGCAGAAGCAAATTTCCGAGTTTATTCGCTACAAATCTCTCCATTTGTAAAAAGTAGAAGAACCTCTTAAAACATGCCCTCGTTTCTTCTCTTGTTATCGTAATAAAAAAAAAAAAAAAAAAAAAAACCCTGACAGAAACAACTTAAGAAGGGAACATTTGTCTTCACTCACGTTTTAAGATACAGTCCATCGTGGCTGGGGAACTGAGTCAGGAATGTGAAGCAGCCCATCATGTGGTCAGTCACATGGCATACGCAGCCAGGAAGTAGAGGCCAAGAAAGGCATTGCTGCTTCTCAGGAACCTTTCTTCACTTATGTAATTCAGGATCCTTGTCAAGGGAATGGACCCACCATCTATCCACACATACCAACTCTCCACAATACAAGGTCAACACAAGCTGGGCAATGGTGGCACATGCATTTAATCCTGGCACTCCAGAGGCAAGTGGATCTCGGTGAGTTCAAGGTCAGCCTGGTCTACATAAGGGAGTCCAGGACATCTAGGACTCTGTTACACAGAGAATCTGTCTCCCAAAAAAAAAATGTGAATATAGTTAGATGTCAGTTCTCCTTAAATTTGATACAATGATTCAATGGAATTCCTATTTAAATCCAAGCAAGGTTATTTTTTTAAATTCTGTGAGGTGATATGTTCAGTGTGTGTGTGTGTGTGTGTGTGTGTGTGTGTGTGTGTGTGTATGTGTGTGTGTGTGTGTGTGTAGTGAATGGAGGTATGGTATGGTGTGCATGTGCATGTGCAGTATTATGTGGGATATGTGTGTGTGTATGTGTGTGGTAAGTGTAAGTGATTTGTGGTATGTGTGTGTCTGTGTCTGTGTGTTTGTCTGTGTGTATGTGTGTGTTTGATGAGTATAGGCATGGCTTGATGTGTGCTGGTGTGGTGTGGTATGTGTGTGGTATTAAGTACTATATGTGGTTTTTGGTGAGTGTAGGTGTGGTAGGTGTGGTATTGTGTGTGGTATGTATGTGTGTGCACCCGTATGTGGCTCATGTGCTCGTGGGAGCGCAGGTGAAAGTGCTGATGGGCACTTTAAGTCAAAGAAGGACATCAGTGTCCTGCTTTTTCACTCTTTGCCTTATTCTCTTAAGTCAGGGTCTTCAACAAGCCCCAGCCATCCTCCCGTCTCTGTGCCCCACAGTGTGGTGACAGATTTCAGGCAGTTGCAGGCAAGCCTGTTTTTTACATAGGGCCTAGGGATTTGAACTCAGACTCCTGCTTGTGCAGCAAATGCTTTTGCTATCAGAAATATCTCCTCATACCCATGTTTCTATTGTGGACATATCATACAAACAACCTTCACTAAGCTAATATGAGCCTGCATCCCCAGTGACTATAGCAAAGACATCCACCACCCCATGGCCTCCTTGTTAGACTTTGTTTAAGTGAGCGATAAAGAGCAACCTGTCCTCACAAAAGCGTGTTCCCCTTCTTGTCAGAGAATAAGCCCCTCTCCTGTAACAGTAGGAGCAAACTGGCGTGTTAGAGCCCTTCAACAAACTCCTTTAAAACAATAAATAGACCTATATAAATATAGTATCTTCCTTTGACAAGATAAACTAGATACTGCCTGCCCCACGATGATTTCATAGTTCGATATATCCATGGTGCAAGTTTCACAGCATTAAAGTGACCCAAGAAAGCGTCTCCATCTGCTGACATTCCCTTAGGAAGAAACTAGAATACAAAGTGGGGGCCCTCTGTTTCTTCTCCCCACCACCACCTTTCTGCCTATGTCTTCTCCTTTCCTACAACCTTACCTCACCAGCCATCTGGCCACTTCAGCCAAATCTTTTATCTATTGAACTTTTCTTCCACCTTGGTCCAAACCGTCCTCCTTCACATAAAACTGCAGAGTTCCTTCACAGCTCCCCACCCAGTCCCACTCTTGACCCCCACTATTTAGTGAACAGAAAGCAGCCAGAGGAGTCATTTAAAACATAAATCATGGGCTGGTGAGATTGCATGCTGGTTAGGGCACTTGTCAAGCCTAGCAGCCCGAAATCAATTCCTAGGATTCACAAGGTGGAAGAAGAGAGCTGACTCCTGCAACTTGTCCTCTGACTGCCATTGGTACACTGGTCTCCTTATCCTTCTCCCTTTCCCCTTCCCCTCCCCCTCGCTTGTCTCCTCCCTCTTCCCTTCCCCTCCCCCTTCTCCCATTTCCCTTCTCCCTCCCCCTGTCTTTCGAACATGCCCGTGTGTGTGTGTGTGTGTGTGTGTGTGTGTGTGTGTGTGTGTGTGTGTGCGCGCGTGTGACATATATGCACACAAATAAGATCTCCAGTCGTCCAGGCTGGCCAACTGGCTACAGGACTGAGAACAGCCCTGAACTTCTGATCTTCCTGCTTCCATCTTCCTATGCTGAGGTCACAGATAAACACCACTATTGTACAGTGCTGGGTTCAAACCCAAGGCTTCAGGAATGCTAGGCAAGCACTCTACCAAGTGAGCTCCATCCTCCACCCAGCTTCCCACCAAATGGAAATGGGTCTCTACTGTGGCCCACAAGACCCTGCAGAGCCAAGCTCTTTCCCAACTCTACACTTCTGTCTAAAGCAACTAATGGGCTTTAAGTACCAAACTAGTCCCTCTTAACAGGCACATGCATTGGTTTTGAACAAATATATCTCAACGCACACAACCACACAGCGAGTCACCAGTCACTAATCACCTGCCGTTGTAGTCACAGCTATTGTTTTTAATCCCATATCTGGACTTCCTAGCATAAGTATGAACAAGTGGGCAGTGGTTCTGTCCTTCCTCGACCACAGAAACGCATAAAGCAACAGTGGAACGTGGGCTAGCTGCATCTGCTTCCCCTGAAATGTAAAATCTACATCAATGGGGCCTCGGGCTGTAACTCATCCTGCAGAGCAATAGTGTCAGCATCAGATGTAGTCTTGTTTTGCAGAAGTCTTAAGAGCTGGAATATTACATGTCTTACATTTGTTTTTATTAAATTTTTAAGTGTTTTAAAGGTCTGTATCATCTAATATCTCTGAAAATTGCAATATTGTTCCAATTCAAGAGTATATCCATGGGGAGGAGGGGTATTGGATTTGTATTGTCATTATGGTGAGGATGCTTTTGAAACATATCAGCCACCCATGTCACAAAGAGGGCTATCATTAATTTTCTAATGTTAAATACCCAGTTAGGGACCTTTGACATTTCAAACAAGACAGAGAACTCAGAAAAACAAGTGAATATGTGTCAAACTATTGGCTTGAATGCTAAAGATAATTTTGTGGGTTGGGAAAGAAACAGAGTTTCGTGTAGCTCAGGCTGGTCTTGAGCTTGAGATGAGTTGACTCTCTCTGCCTTTGCTACCCAAGCACAGGGATTACAGTCATGAGCCACCAAGCCATGCTGGAGCCTGAACCCCAGGGTTCTGTGCATTCTAGGCAAGCACTCTACCAACTTCTGCAGCACAAAACCTAACTTTTAAGAGTTTGTTTTTTTCATTGTACTTGTTTATTGATTGGTAATCACAAATTCTCAAATAAATAAATTATTATTATTATTATTATTAAAGAGATTTAGATAACACAGGTGCTGAAAATACTAACTGCTTGTACATGCTTGAATTCAACAACAACAACAGCAGCAGCAACAACAATAATAATAATAATAATAATAATAATAATAAAAGAGACTTAGATAACACACAGGTGCTGAAAATACTGTTGGTGCATGCTTGAACTCAACAGGAAGCCACTACACAATGACTCCTGTAGCTTCCAGAGTGGCATTCTCTAGCAATACTAATTAAGACTCTAAACATGTGCAAGGACAAAATCAATGCTCTCCCTGCCAAACCCCATCCTCACCCCAGACCTCTGGAGAATCAAAGTTCCCAGGAGTTGTGCTTTACTGTCCACAGAAATCACTGGAATTTTACTCTCATCCTATTGAACACGATTCACTTTCTGACACAGATTTAAGTGGCAACATGTGTTACATTTGGGTTTCTAACTTAAATAACTAGATACCTACCTCTAATCAAGTTGCCCATCTCGTTCCATAACTCCTTCTGCTCTTAGTGTATTTCTAGACTATAATGCCAGCTGGAGTCTTGAGTCTAGAACACAAAGAGAAAGGAACACCTATTTCGAGCAATAAAGTGGGGGTTTTCGTGTAATTGCATACTTTAGCAGCACACCTCCATTTTAAATCAAGAGAGGCCAGGAGATGCTGTCCATGCAGAGCGAGAATGGCGCCACTCAGCAGAAGTCAGCAGTGCCGGCCAAGCGCTCTGGAACAGAAATAGGAACAAGAGGAAGAGGTGTGCCAACACATTTTTCTGGATATTTAGGGATTTTACTGCTTCTGTCAATAAATCTGAAATGAAGAGCGTTAATCATGGCGCAGAGAAAAACAACGCTGTACGCTTCAAGAGAGACAAGAATAAGTGAAACAAATTCAAACTCAAGAGGAAATCCTACTAGAGTGGCTTTTGCATAAGGTCATTCTGGGTGACCTTTCTACTGACCAAGTCCCATTCTTTCTGTGCATGCTCCAGACTCCATCACTTTAAGCCTCCCCTGGGTGCAGGCCTGCCTCAGATCGCAGCACATCAGCCTGGATAGGCAGTTTTGCTCTGGGTTTGAAATGAAGGGCTTCACTCAGCACAATCTGACCCAATGCTCTCCCTTTATAAACACTTTTGTTGTTGTGCCCTTTACTGCCACAAAGTAAATTTTGTTGATAACGGAACTTACAAATGCAGGTATCTCATATGACTCCAACAGCGATGACAAAAGCAAAAGCAGAGTCTTCTTTAAGAATGTGCACTCCTAGATGCAAATGCTCAGGCATGATGACACTGAAGACCTACTGGGGTATTTGGAGGCTTACAAAGATCAATAGCAAATCAGCCTCATTCTAAAAACATGAGCAAATCCAAAACCATTTCTAATGAGAGACAAATCAAGGGGAAAATGACAAGGAATAAAAATTTAGAGATTTTCATATTGGCAGCCAACAGATTCTAAGAGAAAGGGAGGCATAGTATGCAGTTGTATGCCCACTCCTGGGCACACCGGGCTTCAATGGCTGGTTTCAAACTCATGCTCACACAGATGTCACAGTTAAACTCAGTGGGACATCAAAGAGACAAAATCTCATGAATATAGGAAAAAGATGTACAGGAAACAGGAGAGACCGGCACTGGTGGGAGAGGGATAAAAAGTAATGGAATTGTATTTTAATATTATATTGTAACACTGTGTTATTAACCAGGATGCATTATGTACAGGTGTAAAACTATCAAAGGACAAATTTAGAGTTCATATAAGTAGTAAGGAATCATATATTCCTGAATATGATAAAATTACAGAAGGAATCAGTCAATTTACCATGTCACTAGTCATTTGTCTCACTGCTGACAAATGCTGACTTAAGAGAAAGGGACTTAGCTCAGCTCATAATTCATGGCTACACTTGGTCATGGGGAGCCATGATGGCAAGAACTTCAGGCAGCCGGTCACATTGCATCTGTGGTTGGGAAGCAGAGAGAGATGGGTTCTGGCCCTCAACTCACTTTCTCTGGGTTCAGTCCAGGACCTCAGTTCATGGGACGGGACGCCTACAGTTAGAGCAGGTTTTCCCACCTGGGTTAACCAAATCTAGAAACACACCACCCCCTCACAGACATGCCCTGAGGCCGGTGTCCTAGGTGACTTTAATCCTGTTAAGTTGATGAGCAGTGTCAACTGACACATAGAAACAAATTGGACTTGATCAAAGTTAAGCAACGGGAACCTGTGTTCAGAAATGCCATTATACCCTGCAAGGGTAGCCAGATATGGAGTGTTTGGAATGTATTTCAAAGCCTGCAAGGGTGGAGGGTGGGCTCACTGAGAGATACACTCGGCTGTTTGTGGTACATCCCAGTCCTCTTCAAGGCTCTTGGATGTTCTTTGCGTTTCGCTGGGATATAGCCAGGACAAGGTTGTCCACATCAAACAAGCAAATCAGGTAAGATGAAGGGCAAGAGTGAGTGCCAGTGATCTCTGTGAGTTCAAGGCTACCCTATTCACAACTAATGAGTTCCAGGCAGACAGGGCTTTAGTGGAACACTTCTGAGAGAGATTGGGGGGTTTGGAGGAGAGACCTAGGGACTACAAAGATGGCTCAATGGTTAAAACCCCTTGTTACTCTTGCAGAGGACCTGGAAGTCTGCAAGTTCCCTGCACACATGTGGAAGTTCCTAAGTGTCTGTAACTTAAGTCCCAGGGAATCCATTACCTCTTCTGGCCTCCATGGGTACTGCGCACATATGATACACACACATACATGCAGACAAACACAGATAACATAAAATAAGTATGTTTTTTAATGAAACTTTTGAAAATCCCATTAATGGATTCAGGTTTTATGTAATTGTTTAGATGTGAATAGGGCTAGGGATATAACTTAGTTGGTGGAGTGATTGCCCTAGCCTGCATGAGGCCCTGTGCTAGATCTCCCGTGGTATATGAAAATTGGGTTTAGTGGCACATGGCTATAATCCCAGTGACTAGAGGTACAACAGGAAGATCAGAAGGGGGAGGTCATCCGTGACTCCTACCTAGTAAATTCAGTTCAAGCCTAGGCTACTAGGGACTCTGCCATTTAAAGGAACAGGAGAGAAGAGAATCTGCCATCCAAGAGCAGACTGCCGTCTTCAGCCCACATCTCCTGTATGCTCTACACCAGCCAGTCCTTCAGCCAGTCCTTCCCCCCTTCCCCACTGGCCTTTCTCCCTTCCACTTTCCTGAAACCAAAGAAAACAAAAAGGGAAATATGACTTTCGCCCCAAATCAGAAGGATGTGATTTTATTGGGTTATTTACTCCACCTAAACAAACATATTATGTCAGCACCGATGCATACATTACAACCACCACCGCTCATTTTGTGGGTTACTATTTTGCAACATCCAATAAATCAATTCTCTTTTGTATCAAATTCTCCTCCCAGGGTTTTGAACACTCCTGTCCTGAGGTTTCTTTCTCTTCTTAGGTCAGGTACTCCAGGCTCTACAACTCCAGGTTCTCCTGCCAGACCCAGATCAGCCGGGAGGTTTCTGACTTCTTGAGGCCTCAGTTCTGACTTGATTCCCACCCCCTAGGAAATACAGTGCCGTTTCTGGAATCTTCCCGAACCACACAGGGGTTCCTGTAAGGATATACATAGTCAGAAGCTTTTCAATGTCTACATTCTAGTACTCGGTTTCGTGCTCTATCAGTCTGTTTAAGGCTCCTGGTTCATCATGTCTTCCCCGCAGAGAAACCATTTGATGAGTTTCAACTTCATCAAGGGCTGATGAGTCACCATTTGGAGCTGTAACGTGCTGCTGGGAAGCCCTAGGACAACATTTCAGAGGCAGTGGGAATAGATGCAGAGATGAATTCTGGGAGATAATTCGCCAATTAAGCCATTGTCTACCCCATGCCACACGATGTATCCTTCCATTCAGTCTTTATCTTTAGCACTGTGGCCTAGACATTAATTATCTGCATTCTGTGAGATTCATTTCTTACTCATCTGTGTGAATGTGTGTCACATGAGGGCAGGTACCAATGGAGGCCAGAAGAAGGGAATGGAATCCCCTGGAGCTAGAGTTTCAGGTCATTGTGACTTGTCTAACATGAGTGCTGAGAACTGAACTTGAGTCTTCTAGAAGATCGTCAAGAGCTCTTAACCACTGAGCCATCTCTCCAGCCCCAACCATCTCTGATTAAAGGAGAAAACGAAGGCTCTCAGGAAAGAGACTTACTGGAGAGCCACACGGGTGAGGTGCTAGTGAGTGCCACTGCCCCTCAACGTGGAGTCTTTGAGGTTCATATTTCTTCTCAATACCACTCTCCACTGCAAAGACTAGTATATTCCATGCTGGGAAGTTTGTCCCACATGACCTATTATCTGCTTTAGCAAGTACCGTACAAAATGCATGCATGGCTTAGCGCTTAGGACCACTTAATGGTCTTGAAGGAGATGGAGGTTCATTCCCAACACATGCATGGCGACTTGCAAGTATCTATAAATCCAACCCCATGGGATCTAACAACACTCTCTGACCTTCATGGGCATCATGCTCATGTATGGTACATGTATATACCAGTAGTCAAAAAGAAAGAAGAATGTGTGTGTGTGTGTGTGTGTGTGTGTGTGTGTGTATTTAAAATGTGTAGTCTTATTCTAGTACAACCTCACATGATCACCTTACCTAAAAAGTGCAATGGAAAGATCTGCCCTATTCTTAGAACAGAATCATGCAAACACTAAACAAGGTAGAATTTGTACAAATCTGACGTTGTTCCCAGGATCCACTTCAAGCAGGAATAAGCCTCTTCCTGGTGAAGGGTACTTAGCACCCCTCTGCTTTGGGGATAAACAGAGCCTTTTTACTGAGGAAGTTCCTAAGGTGGCATCAGACTATTAATGGGAAAAGCATTTACTTTAGATTACTAAGGCTGTAAAGTAGATCGGAGGCCCTCTATGACTGGCTATTAGAGATGTTAATTAAATATTAATAATATCTAAATTAGCATAGTGAAAGCTCAATTCATCAATTTGTTCTGGTCTGTTTGTAAGGGGGAAAAGAAATAACTCCAAATGTCCCTGAAGAAAGATGCTATGTGGGTCAATAGAAAGATGACTGAACACTTGATTATGATTGTGGTGAACTTTTTATTCTGATTTTATTTAAAGGTACTTGTTGCAGCATCTTACCTTAAATCATTTACCACAGTCAATGTTTCTGGAGTGCCATGAATTATTCATTGTTACCTAATGAAAAATTTGCCAAGGTACTTCCATGCCGAATGCCCAATTGATTAATTGATTACTTGATGGTTACTTCCAAAAAGTAGGGGCTAGATTTCATGTGGAGAATGGGGCCATGGAGGCTGAAGTTCTAGACAGCCGCCATTGCCAGTCAGGCTGATGAAGGACCGAGACTTTTCTATACCTTACAACGGACCTTCCTAACGGAGCTGATTTTAGGCTTCCTGGCTGGTAACTGAGAGAAATAATCAGATCTTCCACTGAATCAGCTAAGTAAGGGCCTGCTTCTCCCTAGTCCCGTGGAGAAATAGTGTGAATCCCTAAAGGCCTGTGATTTCTGGATGGTTGCTGTGTTTTATTGTTATGGTTAGTAACAATTATATTATTTGTTTCATTCTTTTCTAAGTATTTATTTATTGGTGTCGTGCCTCCATGTTCATCTATTGAGGGTATCTGATTCCCTGGAACTGGAATTATAGACAGTTGAGAACTGCCACGTGGGTACTGGTATTTAAGCCTCGGTACTTTGGAAGAGCAGCCAGTGCTCTTAACTGATGAGCTATCTCTCCAACCCCCTCTTTATCTCATTTTTAATAAACAGAATTTAATTTTCTTTATGTACTGGTGTGTGCACAGGTGAGTGTAGGTGCCCACCGAAGCCAGTAGGAGGCATCAGATTCCCCTGGAACTGTAATTAATAGAAGTTGTAAGCCTGGGGTCTTCTGCAAAAGCAGCAAGTGTTCTTAAGTGTTGAGCTGGCTCTCCAGCCCCTCTGTATCTCATACAACTGTGGGGACGTCTAGAATGAGTAGGGCAACTGACACAGAACCAAGGAGACTGGTTCTTTATACTTAGAAGGAGATCTGTTCACCAGAAGGGGCCATCTAGCTATCTGCAGTTCATCTTCCCTTACCCATCATTCAAAAGCATCATTCAAAAGGAAGTCTGCAGTTTTTACATTCTCTCTCTCTCTCTCTCTCTCTCTCTCTCTCTCTCTCTCTCTCTCTCACACACACACACACACACACACACACACACACACACACACACACACACTACCTGGCAGGTCCATGGTCATTGAATACATTTCTCCCTGAAAAGTCTTCGTTTTGGTCTACTTTAGAGAATGTTAGTCTCTCTTCTAGGTATGTCGTTTGCACTTCCTACGGATTAGTGAACAGATCTCTTTATAGGACTACATCTGTCTTTCTCTTCCACAATCTGTCCTACCCTAGGGGGAGAGCTGACGGGAAAGGGTTAAAGGTTTTCTGGTCGAAATAGCCCAACAGAAGGGGCCCGGCCCAGAGCTGAAATCTAAGTCTAATGACCGCTGCCCTTCACCTCGCTGCTGTCCACAGGCCGGACCTGCGGCCTGGTGGGGGCCGGGACCAGGACAGGACACAATGTTCTTCGTTTAACATTTGAACTTCTCCTATCCGAGGCAGCAGGCCGTTTTGTCCTGGGGTCGCTGACCCTCGCTCCCCCATCAGCTGCCCTGAAACCTTAATTGAATGACAGATGGTCATTTTCGGGGGCGCCAGAAGCTGCACCGGCCAGCGGAGGGGCTCAGGCCGGGGCGGCCTAGCTTAGGCTCTGCCTGCCGGGGGGGTGGGCAGCCAACGCGGCCAGCGGCCTGCAGGGCCTCGGGGCTCGAGGTGGGTCACAGCGGCTGCACACGCTGCCTTGCCCGGCTCCAGAAGGAGGTCGCGGCCTGGAGGGCAGCTTCACCGGGTCCTAGCGCCCCTGTCTGCCTGCCAAGCGAAAAGCTCCCCACAGCCCAGTATTGAATAAGCCTCTGGTCCCCCATTTCTAGGCCAAAGGCTGCTGTCATGAATCCTCTGTAGACAGGATCTGGTACATGTGCACCCCAGACTCGCCTCCTAGGGCCAAAGGTTCAGGCCGACCAGACCCTGCAGGGACCAGGTCTGTAGAAGGTTTGATCCTGAGCTGTCTGCTCTGACTCTATCTCCAAATTTTCCTTTCCCAGAAAGAAGCCTCGTGGGCCTGTCAAGTCCCTGGTGGGGCTCATGTGCTGCCACCACGCTATTGTGGAGAACTCTCGGGAATCCGTAGTTTTCCAGAGATATGTAGGATAGATAGATAGATAGATAGATAGATAGATAGATAGATAGATAGATAGATAGATAGACAGACAGACAGACAGGTTGATAGATATCCCAAAGACTACTGGAGGCACCAGGACCCCACCCCGCGGCCTCCGCCGCCGCCTGCGTCCTAGTGTCCTATTTCTTTAAAATAAAAGCTGTGAGCCCTACAATTACTGGGATTACAGTGAGCGGGTATTGATCTGCAGCCTGCATTGTAGGATAAAGCAGACTGGCGGAGGCAGACACGCTGCCCAGCCGCCACCACCCCTCCACCTCCTGGTCCTGCAAAGCTCTTTAAAAAAAAATAAAAAAGGAAGAAAGGAAGGAAGGAAGGAAGAAAAAACACAACACGGTTCCAAATGTTTGATTTCAGACACACCATTAACACCTGCAGAGGGGGGAAAAAAGGAAAAAGAAAAGGGGGTCGCCCCACCGCCAGTCCTCCCTGGGGTGCCCTTGGGACTCCCAGGACTGAGCCAGCTAGACAACAACCTTCAGCCTCTTTTTTTAATGCTTTTTTTTTAATTATTAAGAAAAATATACACATAAGCAAAAAAAAAAAAATCCTCTAGGCAGGCGGGAGCGGGGGCGGCGAGCAGGCCGGGGAAGGCGGTAACGCCAGCCTAATGCACAGATAGCTGACATCAACTTCCGTCAGGCGGCTCCGGGAGATCGAACCTTTCGATTGTAACTGGGACAATTTGCATAGTGATTCCCTTTCAGAGCTTTCTCGGGTCCATAACAAGCCCAGGCAGCTATTCAAATGCAAGTTGCGTCCCCAAATGCGCGGCTGGCCTGAGCAAAAGGAGCGGCTCGTCACCAAACGAGCCGAGACCAGCGCTGGGGTTCTGGGTCACCTCCTTTCTCCCGGCTTTTCCCTCGCTCTCGGGTTCCTGAATTAGCTGTTTGTTTACGGCTACAGACTTGTGTGTGCCAGCGAACCGAGCCAGCGCGCGAGGGAGGGAATTGATCTTTCCCCAGACTCAAAGCTGGAGCGGAAGAAGTGCGGGGGATTTGGGGTTCTGAGTGGGACTCAGCCCCTGGGTGCTGAGGAGAAGCCTGTGGGGCTCTCTAGCCCGCTTCTCTAACCCCAGCGACCTTGCAGGAATCCTCAGGCCTGAGAGCTGCCCGGCTCTGGGCTTTGCAGAAAGTGGCGGCGGCTGCGTCCCGGTCTTTAAAACGAACGCAAAGAAAGGTACCTGCGACAGGCTGCGCTTACTTTTTCCGGTTCTGCACCAGGAGGGCGAGGGGTGATTTATACGGGAGGGCAGGGATTGAAGACTTAAAATTGGGCTGTTTGTTTCCTCGTTTCTCATTTGAAATTATGCCTCATTTGAAATTATGCAAATTGACTCAGGTTTCCCTTGCTCCTAGGAGGCAAAGCTGAAACCTTGTCGCGTGTCAGAAGCAACCTGCCGTGAAATTCGTTAATGCGCCCCGACTCGCCCTTCGCGGTAAGCCAGCCTCTCAGGTCCACGCAGCCGTGGACCGAGAAGGGGGAATCAGCGCGGCCAGGTGTGCCACGCGAGTCCTCGACTGAGCTCGTGGCCACGTACACAGCGTGGGAGCCGGGGGCAGAGGGCAGAGCCCGCGTCACGCCCGGGAAGCAGAAAGGGGGAGCCCCCCTCCCAGCCCGCCTGCCCGCCACCGTGGGTAACAGGTCCTCCCCGCGAGTTTAAAGCAGCAAATGAGAGCGGAGAGCCGGCCTCGGAGCGGGGTGTAAACGCGGGTGGCGGGCACGCGAGCGCGCGGCTGAGATTTGCGCGCGGTTCTCCTCCTGAGCTGCGCGCCGCGGCCCCGCGCACCTGCTTTGTGCGTTTTGTACAAACGGAACGGGCGGGATCCACTCCTTCGCGCAACACCCCCAACTGGAATCTGTCTGTTCTTCCCCCCACGTCCAGTTGACGTTTCCACGTGGCTCAGGTTACTCCTCTGTCCCTTGGAATCTACCCAACCCTTTTAAAGACAATCGTGGCCACTGACCTTGATACTCTAAATGTCGTGATATAACTATCTCGTTCTCTACAGTGGTGGCTAAATTTGTGTTCTAATTTTTTTTTAAATACTGGGGGGAAACGTAGGTTATTTAAACCTGCAGACAGAGTTAAATACATTTCTCAAATATTCTTCTCATACTACCTCAGCGCTGAGAGCGGGCAGGAAGCTTCTTCGTGGTGCCTGCTTTTTGTAGAACGCATGGAGTCATTCTCTCAGTGTTTGTTTGTTTGTTTGTTTGTTTTGGTATCTTTGAAAAATAGAGACTGTTTCTCTCTTCTTTCTATAACCTGTTCTTTAGCAACCAAAACAGTAAAGGTGTGTTTGAGATCGAATAGTGAGGAAAGCAGTCATGTTGGGACGAATAAATCCAACATAAATTGAAAGCCTATGGCTCCACTTCAGGACAAAGCAAATGAGACTATGAAAAAGATGCGAGCAATTAGTGTCTGTGGGGCAAGCAGGTTTAAAACCGAAATGTCTAGACTTTCCTCACAAAACAAAACGAAGCCAAAAGAAATACGTTGCCTTGCCCTTGGATGTCTTACGGAAGAGGCCTGCCCAAGAGCCATCCTGGACCAGTGTGCACTCAGAGACTGTCCAGAGGCAGATTCACTTTGAGACAGTTGCATACATTTTCAGCAAACTAGAACCAATTAGGGGACCGTTAGTTCTGGCGGGAAACTATTTTAATTTTATCTCTACCTTTGGGGGGGGTAGGGAGAAGCCCTGGCAGTTAAGTTATTACTGGTTCCTGTGGAGTTAATTTAATGCAAATAGTCTACTCTCTTGTCAGCAAGGGAGAAAGTAGAAGCCCCGGGGGTCAGGGAGGGCCAGTCAGATGATGAGGAAGCCTCTTGGCTCTGGGGACGGACTTACAAGACTCTGAAGTAACGTTGGGCTGGTTGCTTCTTTCCCTCTCCTAAAACTGTAACTCAAGATGTAAGTAAAAGTGTTTTCATTTTTTTTATTGATCCCACTAACATCTTTCATTATCCAGCATGTAGCCACAGCAAATTATTGCTCATTTGATACCCAGAATTCTATTGACCATGGCTTTCGTCGGAGAGAGAATTTTAACTACTGGCTGCTCTGGGCTCGGAGCTGAGGCTGGGAACAAGTAAATCCAGCCCTGACCGACAAGAATTGATGGGGATGTGCTGTTGATTGGAGCCACGTGGACTTGCATAGAAACCTGCTTTTTACTCTGCATGTCTCGCTCCAATTCAGGAGAAAGGTCGGGCCCCTTTGGAACAGATTTGCTTACTTGGAAGGCTGGATATTCATTTGGCAAGCTCTTTCCAGCTCTAGCCAGGCTGGGGAAGAAAAATGAGACAACGGAAGGTTGCTCCTCAGGCTTTGGGTCAAAACTAACCCAAGGCAGGAATACCTGAAGAGATATTAAACCATACCTTTTGATTCTGCTGTATGAAGATCGTGTCCTAAATTTCAACACCCCCCACCCCAACTCCTTCAAGACTCTACAGCATTACAGAGCTGCCAGAGAGAGGAAAGCACCCTGAGACCCGAGTCCGGTTGGCAGTGGACACCCAGCCTCCATGACAGGAGCCACAGCTATAGCATCCACTTGTGTAAAGAAGGAGCCTGTGCCCAGAGAATGTCTGATCTTTGACCCTGGAACTCACAGCTCCAAGTTGCTGGAGAGAGTTAGTCCCAAAATGAGGCTGCAGAAGAGGTCCCTGAAGGGCTGTGGAAAAGGCCAAGTGAGTTCCCCAGAAAGACAATCGCAGACTTGGCATTCCTGTTGCAGCGTCCAAGCAGAAGACCCAAAGACTTGACCTGCCAAAGGGTGCCTGCCCATCTCCTTCTGTGGCCTAGTGAGGGACCTATTCCTCACCTCCTCACTGCCACCACCTGGGAGAAAGTCACCTCACCTCAACTCAACAGATAACAAGTCAAAGTGGATCAGACCGAAGAACCTATCAGAGTTCCAGGGAACAAGCAATCCACACCCTTCTCCTTCAGCCCTGACACCTAGAGAGTCCATGGAAGAGATGGCTGGCAGGGGTTTCATTCCAGCAAGTACGGGAGCTAAACCCTCTAGGCCAGTTTCCAGAGCAACAACAAGAACAATAAAAATAAGCAATTTCCTCACTTTCTAAATGTGTCCCAGCATGTGTCGCCTAGCTCCAGACCTGAAGGTGCATTTAAAGGTGCTAAGGGACCTGGCTGGGTAGTTTTGAGGTTTTTTTCCTAACAATACTGCTAAATGTATGTGAAACCACAGTCGAGAAGCCACGTTGTTCCAGAACCAGGCAGTAAAAATGTAGAAGTAGGCGCTGCATGTCCAACGTGGAGTACGGAGTGCGGGAGACACGGGGAAATTGCGACGGATTCTGACACTATCATTGAAGATGTTGGGAGTGTGGAAGAGGATACATTGTGGGTTCTTTTGTGGTTTTTATGTAGATTTAAAAACAAACAAACCCCCCAAACCCAGCTGTTGATGTAATCATAGCATCTCAGATGTAGTATATTTCCCCTAATATATTCACAGGGGAGATATATATAGATATAGATATAGATATATATAGATATATATCCTAAGTTCATGTGGAAAACAAATATTTTGCTGATTCCAGCAGCACAAGCTCTGAAAGCCAAAACAAGCAAACAAACCACTTGTGGGGACAAGGGGAGGGTGACTTCAAGCAGTCCTTCCCACAGGGGTGGCTGGCTTAGGGCTGTGGAGTCCAGAAAAGGCAAAGTAGATCATCACCGGAACTCAAAGTTACCTTGGGAAACAAGACAAGACCTGGGGTCGAAGTCATGTGGGGGTCAGCCAGTAGTCCTTTGGGGTATAGTATAGCTGAGAAGTTCTCAGATGGACTCAGTTGCTTCAGACTGGAGACTGGGAAGTTTCTTCCCCTGGCAAGCACAGCACCAATCACTCCCAGAGTCAGGAGTCCTCACCTCTCCCTCAGGAGGCTCCTGACTGAGGTACCGCACTTCCCAACTGCCTTAGGCTGCTCGGGGTGTTGCCAGGCAAATGAAACAAAAGGAACTCAATAGTAAATTATTTTGTTCAGCCTTCTGTCTTTTTATGAAAATAAAAGCCAACACTTTGTCATTTTTAATCGCATAAGCAGACAATAAATCTAATTTCGATATTGATTTTTTTCCAGAATCAAGTGATTTTTTTTTCTTTTGCAGTCTGTTGCGTTTCCCTTCTGAAAAGACTCATTCCCTATTTACCCTGTGGGGATGGAGCCGGTGGATCCAAGGGGGCGGGGTGCTACTCTGAAACACAAACTTCATAGCGGACTTCAAAGGAGATTTTTTTTCTCGGTAGCTTGAAGTTTGGGGTTGGTCTCACTATCCGGAGACCGGTTTTACCTTCGCCAGCCTTTTGTCCTGAAATAGAACTAAGGCTTCGCTGGTGATTTTAGAGGTTATAGCCTCTGAAATTCATTTCGATTTTCCTCTTTAATTGATAAAATAAAGTAAAATATAAACAAGCACGGAGAAGTCTTGTTGATGTCCTCTGGAGTCGGCATGACACTGGGAGGCCCTAGAAACTCTTCCCAAATGAGGGTGATCCCGAGCTCCAGCCAGACGAACCTTGGCAGTAGGAAAAATCTAGCTGGGGAGCTTTGAGGGGTGGGAGGGTCTGGCAACAGCAAGAGACCCCTGAAGCGCAGGTGGGTCCTTTGCTCACCTGTCCCTCCTTCAAAAGGGGGAGGAGATTCCTTGGAATTGGTGCCAAAAGGAACTGGCACCTTTTCCTTTGAACGTCCAGGGGTGCAGAAGCCGGTAGCAGCCCCAGAAGAGGAGGGGGAAGAGTGAAGGAAGCTAGAGGCAAGGAAAACAACACCGGAGGTAGGGGAGAGAGAAAGGAGGGAAGGATGAAGAAGGGCGGCAAGGAAGAAACTGGAAGAGAGGGTGTAGGGATGAGAAGAATGAAAGATGATGTTGAAAACGGGGAAAGGACGAGAAGGAGGAAGGGAAAGTGTATTAAGAAACCAAATAGATTTTTTTTTAAATCCCTATTTCTGAAGAAAACTATGATCGACCCACTCCCCCAGCACCGGACGTCCTCTTGTCCCTTTCGGCGCCAGAGCAAACATCCCAACTTCCCACTCTAACCCAAAACACTTAAGCCAGGACGCACCAGAATCGCGGTCAGGCTTGCCTGCCTGCCCTCAACGACCCGCAGCGGCTGGGCAGCCCTTCGCTTGGCTGTCAGGGTCACCACGACCTCCGCCCTCAGAGGCCTGTCCTCGTGCTGGGGGAGGGGACCGAACGGCTGAGAGCCTGGCAGGAGGAGGAGGGGGCACAATGGCCTGCAACCTTCCCTTGGGCTCTGACCTTTCTCGCAGCCCTGCAGAGGCAGGATGTAACCTTTCGTATCCTCGCTGCACGCGTCGTCCCTAGCTGTGGCCTCGGCTAGTGCTAGGGGACAGGGAGAAGGGTCGATGCCGCAAGCACTGGCAGCCTCAGTGGCCGCAGAGGACCGGATGTGGGTGAAGACCTGAGCCTTCCTGCTCTGTATGCCTAGAGTTCCCAGCGTCGCAGAGCAGCCTCAGGCCAAGGCCCAGTTAACCCGGCGCCTAGCAAGTTGGGTGGGGTGGGAGGCAAAGGGTGCGCAGCCTAGCACTCTGCAGGGTCTCCAACAGCTTTCCCACCCCTCGGCCCCGGGTGAGCTGCGCGCTATCGCAGTGTCCAGCAGGCCCTGGACCCACAGGAGGCTGTAGCGTTTGACCCCGCTCTGGCAACCGGTGCCAAGCCAACCCAGGGAAAAAACCTAGGCTGAAGTCCTGGCCGCAGAAGTGCCGCCTCCTGTCCCCTCCTGGACACTGCGGGCCGGCCTCGCGCGCCGGTCTCCTTCCACCCACTTCCAGAATCTTCTGCCCTCGGCGCCTCCAGAGGGCTCTCCCAGCGGAGAACCGGACTGAGGGGCTGCACACCGGAGGCTGAGGCTTTTGAAGCTTACCCGGCCCCCCCAGCCCTCCATGGCTTGGGGTTTTCGCGGTCTCCCCAGCTGGAGCCAGGGCCGCCAGAAGCCAAGAGCGTTAGGTTCAAATGCATCAAGGTTCCGAAGTCATTTATCCGGGTTTCATAAATAATTTTCTTCTTACACTTAAACCCAATTCCTGCCCCCTTCTCGTTTTTATTGCTAAAAAGTTTCCAAGGCGGGTGGGTGGTTGTTCCCTTTTTTCCATCATTAATGTCATTACTACGAACTATCAATAACCTTGTCGTTGGGAGCCGAGTTTCACGGTATTGATCCACGCAGCTATTCATCTCTGCCATGCAAGACACGGAATAATTTTCGCATTACAGTAGCTTGGATTTGCTTTTAATTCATATTTAAAGCTGTAACCGGCTCAGTGGAGCGCTCTGTGAAAGACTAGAGGCGCCTAATTAATAATAAGTCAGAAACGAAGGAAGGCACTGGCGAATAAATAATTAATACAGACATCTATGTCTCTTTGAATATTGCTCCTTTAAAAATTTAGACTTACCAGGACCATACTGTAAGTCTGCCATTTATATTACGGGGATGATTTAAGAAAGCTATTTTTTCCCTTGAAATACAATAATGAATTATTTATGGTGTTTTGCAAACCTAAGTTCCTTCATTAGCCGGCCCCTCTAGTTTGTTTCTTCCAAGTGGCAAACACCAATTTTTAAAAAGAATTACAATAAACTCCCAACAAGAACCACTAGCCAACATTAGATTCAGAACAGCTAGGACAGGCACAGAACGTGAGGAGAAGAGCCGAAGTGTGTGGGTCTCCTGCTCTGGGAAAATACTGGAATCTGCCACATATGGGGTTTTGTCCAGGAAAGAAAACAAAACCCAGATTATTTTCCGGTGACCTTAGGGTATTTGCTGATGCTCAATGGGACAGGTTTAAGAGAACTGGAGTTCCTGAAATGGCTCCAGAAGAGAGGTGGCTAGGGTTTAGAAGGTCATCTGAGCCTCTCCACATATATACCCACAATAAAAGAGTTGATGAGAGTGGGATTTTAGAGATCTGCTATTGAAAAGTTAGGGTTGACTTTCACAGTAGTCAGGAGCTATAGGTAGCCTCACGGATTAACAAACTTGAAGGTGATAGGAGGTGACTGAAAATCTGAGGAGGTTTTTGTGTGAGATGGACTAGAATTTGTTTGCAGTGTTGTTAGCAATATTGATTTTTTGTTACTTGGATTAATGTATGTTAAACAGGAAAATGCGGGCATTAGTCAAGTACATTATAATCATTCATTGTTGAGAGGAAGGTTTCTCAGGTGATGTTGGGAACCAGGGCACCTCCAGGCAGTTCCAAAGGGGTGGGAAATACTATGCAATATTTGGAGCATCTGGAACTGAGGGTTGGGAAGCTGACAAGGGAGTGATAGGCAGGTTCACCTGCAGTTTCACCTCCTACCTCTACTTCTCCTAGTAGGGTTACAGCTTAGTATTAACAAAACCTCGACCCAAGTGTATCAGCTTCATTGCTGACTTCCTTACTCCCCTAAAGTATTAAAAGAAGGAAAAGGATGCAGGTGTTTGTGTCCTCCGAGTTACTGCAGGTCCATATTCCCACTTCTATGACTCAGCCCTACTGACCTTCTCTCTTCAGTTGTCTGGGACTTCATCTCAGGCATGGGGACTTGGGTGGAAAAACAGTACACCCACCCAGCAACATATGAGAGAGGAAGAGAGAGAGAGAGAGAGAGAGAGAGAGAGAGAGAGAGAGAGAGAGAGAGAAAGGAGGTGAGATCTGTAAAACACTCAGGAACTGGGACAGGGCACTGGAGACATCATCTCATAGACACTTACTCATAGACAGTAGAATGGACCAGGTCCAGAGAAGCCTGCATCTGATAGACAGTTTCCTGCACCTTGACAGTCCTCTGGGTTGGCTCTTCTTCAGTCACACCGACTGACACACCACACTTTACACCCAGGTGAACATGCTTTCTTATTCTTCCTTTTCCTTTTAGTCCTACATACATACATACATACATACATACATACATACATACATACATACATACACACACACAGAGAGAGAGGGGGAGGGAGGGAAGAAGGGAGAAAGAGGGAGAAGGAGAAAGGGAGAGAGAGAGAGAGAGAGAGAGAGAGAGAGAGAGAGAGAGAGAATCAACTGGTTGCATTTAGGGAGCAAAACCCCTACCACCTGTAAGATCCTTGCCCAACCCCAGCACACACACACACACACACACACACACACACACACACACACACACACACCCCGTACACGCCCCCCCCAGCCCCATAGAAACTAGAGATCAAGCACAAGAAGCCTTTTATCTGAGATAGGTTCTGAAAGGCACATGAGGGCCAAGGTCTGGAGGTTGGTGTGGAGCAGTGGACTCTGGTCCACTCCATAATACTACGCTCGGATGGCACTCAGGTTAAAGGGACTTCGCAAGGGTCTCTGGGTCAGAGACCGAGGGTGAGGACAGGCGGATAAAGTGGCTGGCTGATTTGAGGAAGGCAGGCCAGGACAGAGGGATTGGGTGGTGGGGAGATGAAGTATGGAAAGTGAAATACCAAGGGAAGAATCTCCCCTTGGAGAAAGCAAAAACCATACCAGCCAGAGCAGCCCGAGGAATGAAGCTCAGGCAACAGGGCAGATGCTCAGAACACCTTGCATTTTATTTTTAAATCTTCTAGGTGTCTGCGGGTCAAATAAAGACAAGGGCAGTAACGATTATTCTGTTAAATCTATGGTACTTGACTGCGCAAACACTAATTGATTAGACACCAAAATGATTTGTTTAAAGAGTTTTCCTCCTTCCCAAGTGCAGCTGTTCTGGGCCTGCGTCGTCGGCGTTGCCAGGAGACGAATGAGTTCTCCAAGAGGGCGTGCCAAGTCAGGCCCGACTTGGGGTAGGGTTGGCTGGTCTGAGCCTCTCGAATCTGAGTCTCCGGGATGGGCGGTGGCTTGTGACTTGGGCCTTCTAATTATCTCCAACGTCGGAGAAGAATAACTTACTAGAGAGCATCGCTAGTACCACTTGACCTTCTATCCACCCCTCTGAGTTTTCCCTACTTTGAGTTGCTTCGAATGGCGCCAAGGTGCAGCAGAGAGCCGCGCTCTCACCCCTTCCTTTCCAGTTCCCAGCTTTGGCACTCTCTGCCATCCGGAAGCCACTGCATCATAGACTCCCAAAAGACTGGAAAAGAAGTTTTCACTGCTATCCCAAATCTTCAGAACTCGTCGTCTCCCCCCATTTGCTCCCTCGCAATCTTGGGCAGGATTCCTCCCCACCCCCGTTAGTATAACATTATGACCAAGAGAGAAAACTCACAGAAGATCACACCACAGAAAGCTAATTTCCAGGGAGTCAGGTTAACCTGCAGAGGTGGGCTCTGCCACCTGTCACCTAGGCATCAGCACCTCTCAGTCCCACAACCACTGTGCCACCCCTTCCACGTTCTTGACTTGAAGGCGCAGAGCCTTTGCCCAAGTAGGCGACCTCCAGAAAGAGTTTCAACCCAAAAGAATCCGTTGCTACTTAACCCAGAGTCCCAGGAGAGCAAGCGGTTTTCTTCCTTGCCCAGGAAGTGAGATGCTCTCGGAGTGGTCAGTTTTCAGACCGCCATCCAGGCGGCTCCAAGCCGGTTCCAGGAACTCCATGTTAGGTTGTGTTGGAGGGAGCAGACCGCCCTTCCGCAGGCATCTTCTTCGGGGATTCAGGGGATAAGAGACAAAAGAAATGGTGTGAAAAATGCAGGTTTAAAACCATTTTCATGCACAAAACAATTTTTGGAAAGAAAAGAGTGTAGCTGAGCAGACGAATGAAAACTATATGGATATTGAATATAGGGGGAAAGCTTCAAAGAAGGTGTTAGAGCCTCGGTTTCTGCCTCCTCCACCAGAACGAGAAGTCACATCCACATCGCTTGGGACTGGGAATTAATGTGTTGTTTTAATTGTTTTTAATAATAAATCATCAGGCTTTAGGTTGTCTAAAAATTCTTGACTATTCTAAGCCAACAGCAATTTTCTGAATAAATTTCTCCAGACATGGAAACACGATGTAGAACCCCCCAGGAAGCACATAGAACCAAATCTTTCACCCTATTCTATCTAGGGTTCTGCTGTAGCCAGATGCCATCTACATGTCCTCCCTGGGAGTTTAATTTCTAAACTCTGCAAGTTCCAGGAACGTTTAGGCTTCAAATACTGTAGCCAAAGGTCTCTCACCTGAAGTCCTAGGTAGGAACATTTTTCTGAAACCTAGGACTCCAGTCACCAAATAGGGTCCGAACACCTGATGCCCTAAAGAGCACAGAAACATTTCTTTTGAATGGTCCATAAGTTACACCTCTACAGCTCACAAAGAAAACCAAGCCATTAACTCTGAACCACACGGACCATTCTTATAGAGAACTGTGTGAGAAATGTTCCAGCATTTACAAAAATGGCCTTTTTCTACAAGTCTGATGGCATTGCCCTGCAAACTGCAGCCTATCTAGCTGAGGACAAATTTCATGTACCTACCCACTCCCAGGCACTTAGGACATTTACAAAACTCAACACCAGTGATGGAGCCTTTGCCCAGCCCAAGGCCCCAGTAGCACAAAAGCTGGGTTCCAACCTGAAAATACTGCACCGAGCATCTGGTTGAGCCATTCACCCCTTTTAAAACTTGTACTTTAATATTTGTTACATTGTTTTTCTATAATTCTCCTTCATTTGTTTAGAACTGAAGCAGTTAAGTGTAACCCTTCCTTCTGCCTCACACACTGTCCATTTCAAGGCATCCTTCTATAGACTCTAATTCTCTCTTCCCTTAGAGTTGCTTCAATCCAGACTTTAGTTCTTATAAGAGAGGCAAGTACTCTAGGCTACAGGAAAGATGTTTGGGAGGGGGGGAGAAGAAAGGTGGAAAGAGAGAGAAAGGGGGACCTAAGGGGGCCAAACTTTATGCTGACCACTCTGAGAAGACCAGATAACAGCAGGCAACTCCAGTCCCTAGCATGTGACAATCCCTCAGAGGCCAGAGGGGGGGGGAAATGTCCTTTCTACTCACCATACAGAAAATGCTTCTGAGGGATGAAAAACACCTTACTTCTAACTCATCAACTACAGGAAACCAGTGCTTCAATAAAAGGTGTATTAGGAGAATTGGGAGGAGGAGGAGGAGGAGGAGGAGGAGGAGGAGGAGGAGGAGGAGGAGGAGGAGGAGGAGGGAGAGAGATTTGTAAACCAAATCCGAGATTGTTGGGGGTGGGAGTGATGTCAAACACTGAGGTGAGCAAGGCCAAAAGATCTTCCTCAACTTCTTCTTTGGGAGCCAAAGATGAAACAAGATACCTGTTTGACAAGGTCCCTTTGGACAGTCCCTTTTGGCAGAGTTGAACTCCCTGATCCCATCCCTCTTCAGATGGGCTCCAGGGTCTCAGCCAGGAGTCTCCATGAAGGAGAACTCCCAAGATCAAATCTCTAATTTACTGGAGGGGGTGACACCATGAACCATTGGTGTCCTAATTTCTTTTGTTTTTTTAAAGGAACAGTCTTTCAAGAAGAGATGGCCACAAGGGCAGATCAATCATTTCAATGGGATTAAAACATGGTGGCAGAAACAGATGAGCTGAGATTGTTTCAACCCATTCTTTGGTTTTACAAGAGATTCAAGAACCCTGTGTTACTGGAAAGGAATTCAAAAAAGAAAGGAGAGAGAGAAGAAAGAAAGAAAGAAAGAAAGAAAGAAAGAAAGAAAGAAAGGTAGGTAGATTTGGTTTCTAGGAAATATGTTGTGCTTGGATGTGTCTGAAGAGATGATAAATAAATTAAATTAGTATTATTTATTTTGGTTTTGGCCAATGTATTTCTCCTCCCAATGACCTTTTCCTGTGGGGAGGGGGTTCATATTCCTAAAACGATCATGACCAAGCTGACTTGAAGTGGGATCCATAGGAGTTCTTTGGGTAGGATGAAGCCCTTTATGATGTTGAGACCCAGCAGAATTAGTCTTGTAGGAAGTCTTAGTGTACCCACTGACCTTGACTCCTTGACTGTGGGTCTTGTGCAGTTGGAGGTAGACACTTGGGCTAAGGGATGAGCCTGTTTGTACCTTAACTGATGAGATTTCAGGCCCTGGGTTGACCATACCAAATTTTTCTTATAGACCCCCACCACCACTACTCAATCCTAGGCTCTCTGAAAACCGTTACAAGGAAACACAGGCGGTGGGTTCTGTGTTTGGCGCAGAGCAGGCCTCAGACACTTTGTTCAGTAGCTGAGCCCTGAAAGCCCGCTCTGAGGCTATCCTTATTGTGAACACCGCTAGCCCCAGGCTGAGGCTCGGCGCTGACCCGGCCGTAACTGCCAAGGGCCTGACAATGGGCACATCTGTCCTTTCTCCAAGGGATAAAAGCACCTAAGCAGACAAGGCTCTGCCTTTTGTTACGGACTTTTTTCTTTCTTTCTTTTGTAAATAAAAGAAAGCCGCGGCATGTGGCGGCCGGGTGTGTGTCCCACACTGGGGGCCTCCCCACGCGTCCCCACCAGGCTGAAGGCCCGGGTTCAATTCCGGATTGGAGCGTGACTGTGACAGGGGCACAATTATGCCCAAAGCTGAATTGATTTTCAAATCTGGAGGCTTCTTGCAGGGACGCCAGGAAAAGGAAAGCGTCCCTGCGGTCCAAGCCGCTCGGAAACTGGCTCGGCCGCCTGCACTCTGCCTGCTTAGGTACTCCTTCCAAGCAGCAAGCAACCTCTAGGTTCTTTTCTAGAAAGGCTATGTAGTAACTAAAAGACCAGCCCCCGCCCCCAATCCTAACTAGGACGAGCTTCTGTCTCCCTCAGTATCCTCCAGACTTATCCAAAGTGGGAGAGCCATCTTACTTGGGAACATAGTGAAAGACCTTCTCTGAGGTCTGGGTGGTGAGGTGTGGCCTCGATCTGAACGCTCCTCACAGAGTACTAATCCCTGGGTGCTCCTCTGCCCCGGGCTCAGAGGGTGAAAGGTAGTTCGAGGAGTACTTGTGAGGGTCATGGATACCAGTTCTACGGCGCCCACGCTGATCTAGGCCTTCAGGGTATACTCGTCCCAAGTCCCTGTAGGACAATCATTTAAGTACAGGGAACGGACTGGCCTCCAGAGACTCTCCAGGGAATAAAGCCCAATGGGCGAACGGGCAAAGGCCATGGCATAGTCTCCAGCTCCCAGCCGATAACCTGCACCGGGAACCAGCAACTCCGACCCAGGGGCTCTAGTTCTCTAACCTTGCTGGCCCACGGTGACAGAAAGCAGGCAAGAGAGTCGGGCTGGGAAGAGAGAGGGAGGAAGTAAGGAAGACCAGGAGGTAGCAAATCTCCGAGGACTGTGGCGGCGGCTCCAGGTCGCGCTCTGCGCGCGTCCCGTGCACGTGCTCACCGATCCCGGGCCATTCGGCGCCGCTGAGAAAGCTCTACTCGGCCCCCCCACCCCCCCTTAGTTCATTTGTGCTAGGACGTCACGGAGCTCTGGGACTGAGGGGGCGGGGCCTGGCAGCGCGCATGCGCGCTGCGCCCGGCGGGCGTGAGGGTGGGCAGCGGCAGCGGCAGCGGCTACCGAATCTCAGCCACAGTCTGCAACAGTAACCGAGCCATGGCTCGAGCTGGCGGGCGGCACAGGCAGACAGCAGCCGCGGCAGGCACACGGGCCGCGTCAAGGGAGCCGGGGGCAGCAGGATTCTAAGAAAGAGAGGGGCGAGAGGGGGCCGGGCTGGGCGGGCTAGGGGCACCGCGCTCTCCCAACAGCACGGATCCTTTTTGGAAATTAATATTAAAAAAGAAAAAAAGAAAAGAAAAGGCAGAGGGGAAGGTAGGAGCAAGAGAGAAGGCAAGACACACACAGAGAGAGCGAAAGACACAGATCCCCACAGTGAGAGGAAGAAAGGCCACAGTCGCAGGCAGCCGATGTGAAGACTGGACTCTGTGCGCCCCTCGCCGCCTCTGCCCGGCCACATCGATGTTGCAGCCCGCTCACCCGCATCACGATGAACGCACAGCTGACCATGGAGGCGATCGGCGAGCTGCACGGGGTGAGCCATGAGCCGGTGCCCGCCCCTGCTGACCTGCTGGGCGGGAGCCCTCACGCGCGCAGCTCCGTGGGGCACCGCGGCAGCCACCTGCCTCCCGCTCACCCGCGTTCCATGGGCATGGCGTCGCTGCTGGACGGCGGCAGCGGAGGCAGCGATTACCACCACCACCACCGCGCCCCTGAGCACAGCTTGGCTGGCCCCCTGCACCCCACCATGACCATGGCCTGTGAAACTCCCCCAGGTATGAGCATGCCCACCACCTACACCACCTTAACCCCTCTGCAGCCGCTGCCGCCCATCTCCACCGTGTCCGACAAGTTCCCTCACCACCATCACCACCACCATCACCACCACCACCCACATCACCACCAGCGCCTGGCGGGCAACGTGAGCGGTAGTTTCACACTTATGCGGGATGAGCGCGGGCTGGCCTCCATGAATAACCTCTATACCCCCTACCACAAGGACGTGGCTGGCATGGGCCAGAGCCTCTCGCCCCTCTCTGGCTCGGGTCTGGGCAGCATTCACAACTCCCAGCAAGGACTTCCCCACTATGCTCATCCCGGCGCGGCTATGCCCACCGACAAGATGCTCACCCCAAATGGCTTTGAAGCCCACCACCCTGCCATGCTCGGTCGCCACGGGGAGCAGCACCTCACGCCCACCTCGGCCGGCATGGTACCCATCAACGGCCTTCCTCCACACCATCCCCATGCCCACCTGAATGCCCAGGGCCACGGACAGCTCCTGGGCACAGCCCGGGAGCCCAACCCTTCGGTGACCGGCGCGCAGGTCAGCAATGGAAGTAATTCAGGGCAGATGGAAGAGATCAATACCAAAGAGGTGGCTCAGCGTATCACCACCGAGCTCAAACGTTACAGCATCCCACAGGCCATCTTCGCGCAGAGGGTGCTCTGCCGTTCCCAGGGGACCCTTTCGGACCTGCTGCGAAACCCCAAGCCCTGGAGCAAACTCAAGTCCGGTCGGGAGACTTTCCGGAGGATGTGGAAGTGGCTGCAGGAGCCGGAGTTCCAGCGCATGTCGGCGCTCCGCTTAGCAGGTGAGCCGATGGGCGCGTGGGCCAGATAAGGGACCGAAGGTGGGAGGGAATGAGAAAGGCTGGGCGCGCTTCGTCCCGCTCCGCCTCCCCTTTCTTCAAGAGAGGTGTCTCTAGACCTGGAAGAGCCAGCTCAGGTAGCCAACCTCCTCCTTCTCCTTCTCCAAGGGCTCAGCGCATTGGGCTAAGGGAGGCTTCGAAGACCGAACAAGGCGGCCTCCGCGACTTCGGGGTTGCATTTTTGCTCGCAGACAGAGCTGCAAGGTTTTGAGCCGCAGGTAGAGACTCTTAGAACCTGGCGGAACACTGGGCATATGGTTCTCAGCGGAGCACAAGAGGGTTTAGGAAGGGACAAAGAATGCCTAGAAACTAGCTACCGTTGTTCAAGGCATATACCCCGCGCGGGGCCGGAGCTGCTCAAGCTGCCAGTCAATATTTGGCTGAGCTGGCTGCGGCGACCCACTCTTGGCCGGTTTTATTGGCGCCGTGCGTAAGGGGAGCCGCACTTCAATAGGGTGTGTGTACACAGATTCCAAACCTGCAGGCGATGAGTGTCACGGCGGCGGGGCTGCTTTGGAAGGGTTATCATATATGCGTTGAGTGCATAACGGGCTGTAGAAAGGAAAGGGACAGAGGCGGACAGTGACCAGGTCCCCAGGAAACTCCCGGTTGAGCCTAGGCTGACAACTAGCTTTTTTCATCGTCGTGATTTGTTCCCCCATCTAAGTCTCTGCGCTGCTACTGGGTGGGAATGTGTAAATGTCCTTCGAATCAGCAAGCCGGCCTCGCAGTTCAAAATCCCTAGCAAGCTGTATGATGTTTTTTGAGCACTGAAAGTCTCAGCTGCCAAGTGCAGGCACCAGGCCCGGCTCCTGTGTGGGCTAAGAGACCTAGTGGACAGCTGGAACTGCATCAGGGATCCAGGAACACTCGGCGACCCTTGAAGACGCGAGAAGAGGGCAGCCTAGGGGCGGACTTTGTTCACAAGACCTGGGCGGAGGTTGTCGCCTTGATTGACTCCAGTATCCACGTCCTCCCACCCCAAAACCCCCAGCCCAAGCCACACACACAGCCTCATCTGAGCCCTGCGCCTAGGTCTGAATCTTGGTGAAGAGAAAGGTAAACGCTGGAATGAGGGTTTGTTAATTAACTGATCGTTCTCCATTAATTCGTCCCTAGAGAATGAAAGACAGTCAATCCGCTCTGAGCCGAGAGCACTGAGCCGTTTCACAGACTAAAATCAAAGCATGAGGCCGAGCCCCCCTCCCCCCACCCGGTGCCTGCCAATGAGAAGCTGGGGAGAGGTAGGTGCGAACTAGCCTCAGATCCTAGCCTGCGAGGCTACCCTAGCGTTTCCCCGGATCTGGACTCTAGAGGCCTTCCGTCAAGGATGCCGCTCTGCCTCAGCCTCTGACCGCCCAGAATTTCTGGCATAGCTAAGTCCTTTGCTGTACAATTCTCAAGTGACCCCAGGAATCTGGTGTGGCCTCAGTTCAGACAGGGGACCTAGACTGACTGAATGCCATCCTTTAGCCTCCAGGTTCCATTAGGTAGCACTCTTTGTAGTGTTGGCTTCATCACCCCTGAGGGCAGCTGACCTTGCTGCTCTCCCTTCGGCCGCACCTTCAGAACCATCCACAGCACCCTCTTGAAGTCATCTCTCCTCACATCGTAGCAGGACACACTGATACGATAGGTCCTGTAGCAAGATGGTTGTCTAGTACTGGAAACCTAATCTATCTATCCTGTGCAAGGCCCACTGGCCTCCAGATAAGAGAACTGAGCCAGGGATTTGGGCGGGGTGGGGGGGTTGACTGCTTGGGCGAATGAAGACCAAGTCCTAGAACCTGCACAACAAAGGCACGAATTGGGTGCTGAGCAAGTGCTCGTGGGACGGAGAAGGTCATCATAGGGCTACTATCTACACACCTACGTCCAGATGGCTAGCTCTGTTATTCTGGGCTCCAGGCATGTGGCCCTTTCCTAGACTGTGTGGAAAATGGGAGGCTGCAGTGGACATGAAACCAGAGCACACAGGATGTCCTGAGACACCGCAGAGCACTGCCTCTTTCTTTTCTTTTTCTTTTCTTTTTTCCCTTTTTGGTCTGTTTAACATAAAGGAGTGAGAAGGATTGGGACTGAGCCTGCAGGGGGAGGGGGGCATGCTAACTCCAGAAGCTCAGAGCCATCCCGTTCTCCCGTAAAAGTCACAGCCTATTTTGGAGCCTCCAAAGAAAACCCAACCCTGCTCATTGATTTCTTTCTTTCTTAAGAGAAGTCGGTCTCTGAGCCTTGAAATGGTTGACTAGCAGGCCTCAGTGATGGAGCTTAGGACTGACCCGCCTGATGCTTTGGTGTGGCAACTGCAGGAACTTAGTGCCTGCTCCGCAGGACCAGCCATTGCAGCTTTGCTGGCTGCTACACCAAAGAGCAAATCAGCGTCTTTTCTCAACCCCCTAACAAGAGCCTGCTGAAATCCTTTACTCTTTAGTGGAAGAGAGGTTCTCCATTTGCCTCTCTGTGCTCCGAGTTCCACTGCAGCTTCTCTGGAGGGTCAAAAATCTTTCTGCACGTGGCAGTGTGTTTGGGGAGGCGCCTTCTGGTGTATAAATTACAAGCGCTGGTGAAAGACTGGAGGAAATTCTCACCAAATTAACTACCTTTTAAAAATCAATATATGTTGCCTCAACGTAATGCTTGCTGCTGCTCATTAAAACGCAGCGTGACCAGGCGCACACCGTTTCTGGTCCCGAGTGGGGTGGGGAAACCAAGCTGGGTGCCCCGCCTCTGACGTGGGCGTCTATCAAGACAGGAGGAGATTAGACTCCAATTAAATATTCCAGAAGGCTTCGGCCCTTCGGCAGTAGCTGGCAGCAAGGAAAGAGACTGCAAGAGACACCCACCAGTGAATGTGACTGTAGCACTGTGCACCCAGGAGGTGGTGACCGCTCGGGTCCTCAGCCCAGGCAAGGCTGTGTGCTGAGCAAGCCGACCCTGTGGGAGGTGAAGAGACCTCCAGAGCCCTGCAGGAAGACAGCCTGCCCTGCGGCACCCCGGACTTCGCCCCCTTGTGGTCGGGTATTTACTCCTCTGTGCTAGAGGAAGATCTAAGCTGAGGGCGGATGGGGGGGGGGGGGATCCTACCTGGAAGTGGCCCTGAGAAAGTCTTGCCCAACCCAACCTGGGCCATGTTTGCTGTGAGTGGCCTTGTGGCCTGGTTGATTGATAACTGGCTCTGCATACGTCCATTTGCTTTTGTGTTAATATTTATCCCGACCGGTGACATTTCAAGTGTCCCGTGCTGCCCCTGCAGCGACAGCCAGGCAGGAATGCTAGGCTGGGTCTTAGGAACAGCATTTGTTCAACTCCTGAAGAATTCTGGGTGGAGAGGGAGAAAGAGGCCAGGACTGGGCACAAGAGATGCCAAGGCTGGAAAGGCTCCTGGGTTACAGAGTGGGAGGAGAAGGTGGTGCCATCACACAGATTTCCTGGCTCCCTGAGCTGTGGCTCTCCCGAGGTGCAGCTGCTACTAGCCCGCTGCAGCTTGAACAAAGGGCCCGTAGGGCGCGACCGACCGTGTCCGCCTTGGAGGCTGGGGTCAAGGCCTAGAATGGCTTTCTCCCAGCGAGGCTAAGGGATAACCCGTTATCAGGAGGCAGCCGAGAGTCCCAAAGCCTCCAGGGATGAATGGTAGAGTGAATTAGGATAGTTGGAACACACACACACACACACACACACACACACACACACACACACACCAGATATGAAGTCAAAAGGACTTGGGACAGTCACCAGAAGGCTCTGAAAGGCATCTTTCCTCACAGAATCTATCTCTCCCCTCCGTGGGTTAATAGTTGGCTTTGTGTATTTTTCGTTGGTGAACCCATAAGGAGAGGAGGTGCAGGAGTTTGAGTGTGCCTGTGGTGATAATTAACGATAGTAGTTTTTGTAGCCAGCTAAGCCTGCTTAGACCTGGTGGCTGTGAGAGAACACCCACCAAAAACAAACCCCATGGCATGTTCAGAAGCTGCCTGCCTATCCTGTCTTCCCCAATTCTGAGTGCTATCCCCATATGCCCAGGAGCTGGGGTACTGCGGTCATTCCAGACCCAGCTGCTTACAACTGACACAGACGATATAACGGACAGTACCGCTGTGTCGTAGCAGCGAAGCCATCCAAAACCTATAACGTGACTATCTTTGAAGCTTTCTGCCTGTGCAAGCCAGACAGAGGCGAGAAGAACTGGCTTTGCTCCCGGATGAGCAGAGGACGCTGCTCACGACCCCTAGTGGCCGCCTAGCGAGGGAACAGGAGATAGATGTTGGGCTGGCTGAGGCTTTGTTTTTAGAGCATCCTTGTCCTAAAATTTTCTAAGCAGTGTTTTGATAGGAAGAGGCTGTGGAGGAGGAAGAGGATGCCTAAGAAAAACTCCATCGAGGGAGATGGGATTCCTTCCCTACCAATTACAGCCCGAATTCTAACTTATCCAACCCCTAATCCCAACCTACCTAGAAAAGGTAAATATTTCAATTCCATGCACGAGTTACGCTGACATTTTACCTGAAAGGGGCGATAAGTGCAGAGGTGACCCTGGCGATCTGAACTCGGAGGCTGGGACCAAAATAGTCTGCACAGATTAACAGTTCCTTTGTTTTGCTTGCTTCCCAGCAAACTGGTCTGAGTGAGTCAGAGGGCACCCCTCAGGCCTTAAGCTTAGAAGCCTTTGTTTTTCCCTCCCATGGGGTGAGTGAAAGGGCTGTCAGACCCTGCAGGCTTGGAACCCTGGCCCAGAGTCAGGACCCTGGACAGAGCCCCGCTGCCTCGTAGCCTAATCCTGTACTCTGTCCCCAAAAGGCAGCTAAGACGCCAGAGAATCTCATGCTATAGCAAAGAAACACTAATAGCGAATATTCCGAAATTTAGGAGAGCCGGAGGCCCCTCCTGGAATAAACACTGTCTCTGTCGGGTCGTCGAAAAGATCAAAACCGTCCTCGAAGATCAGGTGTTGATTGGTTTGTTCCTACGTGGCACGGCACGTGCACACCAGCATATAAAATCGGACTTTGCGTCCCGGTGGGTGTGACAGGAGTTGGATCATTAAGCTAAAACGTTCAATTCAGTCCCTTTGATCCGTGCTGGGGAAAATCTATAGTCATCTCTAATCTACGAGGTCTTTAAGGAGGTTGTTACACTAGCTGTTTGATGTCGTCATCTCCCACATCCGTGGCAAATTCAGCTAATCAAACACGCTGGTCCCCAAAGTTCTCTCAAACAACAGTTCTTATATACCGGTAAAATCCATTCTTGGTTTTCTTGTAAAGAAAAGGAAATATTCAACTCTAATGGCTGTGGGTAATTTAGAAGGAGGTCCCCAGGCATCTCACTCCTCAGCTTCCATAGTTAGTGTCGGCCATGCCCTTGAAGCGGTAATGCCCAGTGTTCTCAGTAAACTGCATACACTGGAGTATTTAGCCACACGTTCATTTTTGTAACTCAACCCCAGTGGCTGGAAAGTGAAATCACCAGCTTCATTTCAGAGCCCACTTAAATACTAAGATTTCCACAGTTTGATAAAATGGAATGGCCCCCAATGTGAGGAAGCTACAGAAAGAGGATCTCATGAAGCTGTGCTTGCTATAGCATCCGTTTCTAATATATACAAAAGTATATATGCATCAGCCCATATGCATCGCCAATCATTCTCTGTGTGTGGACATTTGAACAGGACGAGTGTGCACCCTTAGAAGAGAGCCACGTTATTCCTACATGGAAAACGCAGCCTCACAGTCTGATAAGAAGGAACATCTTACTTCTAATGTAGATGAGTTTGGTATACAATCATACATTCATATACCACCCATTTTACAGGCTTTTATTTAAAAAAAAAAAACAAGCATATTCACTCTGATAAAGCTTACTTTCTTCCCGAGGTGACAGATGACAGGGTGACACTCTGACTATTTGATACAAATAAACAATTATTTATCAGGGTCTCACTGTTCTGTTATCTACAGACCTTTCTTCCCAAAGATGTTACAATGGAACAAACAGCTTCTAAAACATTTTCTGTCCTTTTAATGTGCTGATTTAATATGACAACAGCAGAGCAGAGCCCAACCCTAGAGGACAATTTGTCAGGCTTGCCATATGGATGAATAAGAGGAGAATTTAAGTCGTTTGCTTACATTGTCTTTATTCCATGCTGTGGTGGACGCTCCCATTTAATTCTCCCTGTCTATCCAATGGCTCATAAGTCGTACTACACGTGGAAATCGCTTAAAGACCTAAACAGCTAATGTCTGGCTGCAACCCCAGATATTTTGATTTAATCAAATGGGGTGCGACCCAGGCTCCCAGGTGATCTTAATGAACGTGGAGGTCTGGGAATCTATATGGTGTGTAGTAGTTACTTTGACTTTGTCTGATGCTTTCTGTAGTGGGTTAAATAATTTGTCTCTGGTCACTCCACTGGAATTTACTGGTGCTCTGGACTCAGTTTCCCCAAGTTAAAGGCTCTAGCCAGACATAGCCTCCACCAATAACTTCTGTCGCCAGTTTCAGGTCACAATCTATACACCCAGAATGTGAGCTTCATTCTCTTAAGCATCCATCCAGCAAGGTCTGTGCATCATAAAAGCCCTTGACATGATAGAGTAAATATTTTCTCCGAGGCTCTCAAGGAAAGCTCTTGAAACAATTCTTTCTTCTCAGATGTACAAGGGAGATTTCTTTTAATTGATCCCCTCCGAAGAAGAAGCAGCCAGAGTGGTAACAGATGTGAAGCCCATGTCTCTCTACCCACGTTTTCACTTAAACAATTATCGATAGGCAAGGCCCATCTCATTAGATATGCTCTGCGGGTAAGCCTGGCCCTCTGGGACCCACCCATGCCTGGAGGAAGGCCCAAAGGCCCAAGGCCACCCGTGCTTCCAAGGCTGATGTTCTCATATGCCTTTGGCTCTGTTCTTCCAAAACTTGTTTGTTACTTCAAATTTAAGACTGCACGCACACACACACACACACACACACACACACACACACACACACACACGAGAGAGAGAGAGAGAGAGAGAGAGAGAGAGAGAGAGAGAGAGAGAATGAGAATTGACAAAAAGCTCTGCTTGTATGTTGGTGATTGTTCGAGAGCAACTTGATTTCTGTCACATACCCAAGTGCCTGCCACCCCTCTTCCTTCGCATACGTCATGAGGTAAAAAGAAGGGACAGTTTCTGAAGTCATTACTTTCTTTTAACATCTGATGATGATTTCATGGCCCCAAAGACAGTTTGTCAGAAGAACACAGCAAACTATGTGCTTTTCATTTCCTTTTCCTCTTGCCTTCTTAAACAGAAGAATTGGAGGGGGGGTGTTAAATATACGAGCGTGCGAAGCACGCCACCTAGTGGCAGTGGCCCTTACCGCAGGCGCCTCGACGAGTGGGTCCGGAGCTGCTACCGTGATTCCAATATTGATGGAGTCACAAAAATCGTTCATTAAGGCAATTTAATCTTTGCTATTAAATGTCCTTTCAATTCATTTGGGGTAATTAAGATGCAGTTAAAGTGATTAAATTCTAATTACTTATGCTAGAGAAAGACATATTTGTCACGCTAATGCTGTTAGAGGAAGGACTCAGAAAGAAAGTTAACGTTTACTTCAAATGATGCAGCTGGAAAAATCAGTTCCTCTTTTCATCATTAATCTGGTGAGCTGGGCGATTATGTAATGGCACTACAAGCTCATTAAATAGGAGAAGTGCTGATTAAAATGACTGCCATGAGGAAAACTTGAACAAGAAGTAACTCAGTACAGTACAGTCAGCATTCTTGGGCAAAGTCACTAGGTGTTCAAGCCTCCAAGCCCTCACCCCAAGGTAATAAAAACCCGGTAAGCTTTATCCTCAGATTGAAGAGGGGTGACACACAGAAGGCTTTTATTATCAAACCAAGTGTAAACATTACAAAAACAAACAAACAAACAAACAAACAAAAACCCACGGGGTCTTATGCATTCCAGGCTGGTCTTGAAGTCACTCTGTAACAAAGGGTGACCTTGAACTTCTAATCCTCCTGCCTCCACCTCCTGAGTTCTGGGGTTGCCACCCTGTAGCGCTGGAGATAAAATCCAGAGCATTCAAGCATTTGAGGCAAGTACACAACCACCTCAGTTCCAGTTCCAGTGCTGGAGAAATATTTTAAAATAAAGAATCACTCCTCAGAGTAGAGATAGCAAGGCAGCCAAGCAGGCGAGCAGTAGCAGAGAATTCCTAAGGTCAACCTAAACCAGCATTTCCCCCTGTAAGCTGTGGGAGCCACTTCCCACAAGGACTGTCACTAAGTAGTCCCTTCCCCAGTTTCCTTTCCCTGTAGTGAGTGGGTCAGAGTCTTCTGCACTAAGTATCTGTTACAAATTAGTTTTCTGCATTCCAATGTAAAGTAGTCTTTGCATTATAAAGAAGTTCACTGATGCTGTTCACAGTCTCACGGTCTCACAGTCTCCAGCCCCTTAGGGTGGCTTAACTGGGAGTGTTCATAAAGGAGAGTCAAATGGATTTAAAGTTTGCTTTACACACACACACACACACACACACACACACACACAAGCTTTTTAAGGAGATGCCTCACATTTCCCAGGGAGGTGGTTCAATAATAAGACTCACCAATGAGATAATTGGGGGTTATTTTCCTAACGAGATCCATGTCTTTTAGTATAGATAAGTGTGCATATTGAAACCACAGTTGAGGTTGTCTCTGCCTCCTGTTCATCCCACTGGATATTATTGCTGTGCACACCATAAGCAAAGAAGTGGACATGATCAAATTCGTCAGTCAATTAAGTTAAACAATTACCTTTAGAAATAAATAGATTATTTGAATATTTAAGGTAATTATGAATCATGTCATGCTGTCTTTTTAATGTAACATTTGTATTAATTCTTTGATAAATTCATACATGACATCATGCTGTCCTAAATTACTAGGAGTGGGCAACTCTGGATTAAGAATCAAGTGCCCTCGAGAAAGGTTCATGCAGTAATTAGTTCTTAGATCTTGTCAAGTAAGTTAACCTTTCTGAGCCTCTATCTCCTTAAACGTAAATGAAGGATTTGGCCTTTGAGTCCCTTCCGGGTCTCATTCTGTTATTGACTGCCTCCTATCATGACTGTGTAACTGTGGCAAAGCCCCGTGGGCACCTTCATCTCCTATCTCCATTCAGTATACTGTCCACCTATATTAAGATTAGACAAGGTGTGGGGTGCGGGGCTCAGTCTGGATGGCAATGTCTCAGGCTTGCTCTCCAGTCAGATGATCAGGAGGCAACAGTCCATGCCGCCAGGAACATTGCCTCCTGGCACAGAAGTACTATAGTGTAATATTTGATTGCCTGTGTTCCGATAACACAAGCTAACGGGGATAGCGTGGGTTGTCATGGACACATATACATTACTTACATACTACTGAGGGAATGTAAATTAACATCTTTGCTATGACAAATTTGCCATCGTCATAGAGCTGTGAGCCCACACGTGACTAGGAACTCCATTATTTTGTATAACTCTAAACCCACAGCATTCTTGGATATATGAAAAGACTGACCCTGGAACCTTTAATTCAAAAAGTGAAAGAACTTGAGGGCCCAAATGTAAGTGCACTTTATGAAGCAGAATGCTCTTATATAAGGCAAAACTCAAAAGTAAGCAAGACTAAACAACTGTGTTTAGAGATATATGGAACATGATATAAACTCCTTTTTCACAAATTGGGAGGCAGAGGTAGGCAGATCTCTGAGTTTGAGGCCAGCCTGGTCTACAGAGCTAAATCTTTTTGTCTCTGACTCACTTTGTAACCAAAGCTAGCCTTAAACCTCTGATCTCCTTCACCTCCCCAGCGCTAGGACTACAGGCACGAGCTGCCCATATCTTTTGTTCTCTGCAGACTTCTTGGATCTGAACTATTATAAAGCTGGTGGCTCCTCTCCTTCCCCAGCTTAGCAACAGAAGCATCCACCAGGCTCGATTTTAGTGATGGAGAGCAAAGCCCCATGCACTCCACGTTCCTCTGGGGGAGAAAATCAGATTGGTGGAGAGGGGTGGAGAGGATATGTGTTGAGAGAGATCCCCAGATGCAGCTCACTACAGTGCTGCACACCTGTAACCCCTGCAGTCCAGGGCTGAAGCAAGAGAATAAGGAAAAGTCGGTGGTACTGGGAGTTTAATAGCAAATGGATTTTATTTACTTCTCTCTTATTTCTGGAATAGTCCCTTGCATTGCTCAGTGTGCACAGGGTATGTATATAAACTCTGTAACTTCTTTGCATTCCTTTCCATTCTGAAGTTCACTTAAGATTTCAAGGTTCCTGTAGGAATAGCTACTTCTGAATGCACATCCTTCCAACTTGAAAGCTATCAGGATTCAGTGCACCCTTTCTTCTCGGAGTGAGGCTCAAAGGCCAGCAGCATCGGCAGCAACTGGGAACCTGGGTTCAGCCCTGACCTCCTGCATCTAAATCTGTATTTTCACAGGGTTCCCCAGGAGGTTTCTATATCTGTACGTTCTGAGAAAGACTTTAGCCAATCCTTCAGCATGGCCCTATTCCTTCATTCGTACAAACACTGACCGGCTGGAGACCCTCATGCACCAGGCTGCTGGGCTAAGTACACAGACACAAAAGAGGAACCTTAAAAGTACTGGCAGAGACCTCGTGTGTCTGTACAGGCTAAAGGGCCTCTGGCAGCAGGGGCTAAAGGCAGTTGTGGCCAATTGTGAAATGAAATGACCAGATTCGTGCTTTTGAAAGCATGCCGGGATGGTGGGGAGCAGATGAACAGTTGTGTAGCAGCTCAGAGAGTTGGTCTGCAAACCAGGGGGGCGTAAAAGCTACTTTAAAAATAAAATGAAGCAGGCATCCTGGGAGGGGGCGTGGGGACTAAAGGCTGTGACCCTGTCTTGGGAAGTTGAACACTTGGGTATACCTTGAGCCACCAGACCCCGTAAAGAACCAATGTAAGGGGTCGAACACACCCATCCCTGGTGTTAGAGGAACAAAAGTAACCCCAAGCACAGGGCTCCAATCTGTCTGCAATGATTCTGAGAGAGGAGACTAAGCGCAGGGCCTGTGCATAGCAGACAAGTGTTAGCTCATCTTGGTTGAGTCATGGGTCAGCCTGTGGTGGTGGGAACAGCACTCTAGAAACACATGTCGTTTTATCAGAAAGAGAATCCTGCTTTTCTTTAATCTAGTTGTCTTAGTTTGCTTTCGATTGCTATGATAAAACACTGACCAAAACCAACTTGGAAACCAGGCAGGATGGCACAAGCCTTTAATCCCAGCACCCTTGCGGCAGAGGCAGTCGGACCTCTGTGAGTTCCAGGCCAGCCCAGATTATATTAAAAAACAAAGACACAAACAAACAAACAAAAAACCTTCGGGGAGAAAATGGCTTATAGTCCATCATGAAAGATCAAAGGGAGGAACCAGAGGCAGAAACAGAAATAGACCATGGACATGTGCTGCTAATTGCTTACAGATTCCTTAGCCTACTTCCTTACAGAGCCCAGGATCACCCGGCTGTGGGCGCTCACAATGGTCTGGGCCCTCCCACATCAATTGTTAATCAAGAGAACTTTCTACAGGCTTATCTAGTGGAGAAATTTTCCCAACTGATACTCTTTTTCCTAGATGGTCCTAGTTTGTGTCTAGTTCACAAAACTACCCAGCACACTAGTTATTTAAGTGGTGGTCCCATGAGCCCCCAAACTGAAAGAAGAGTCATTTCCAATTAATAAATATTTATTTTTAATATGTGTCGTATGAGCATAATTTTTAAAAAGTTAAGCGATCAGTAGGCACACAAAGTTCTCTTCCCAAACCATTCTCCTGTTACTAAGTTTGTCAAGATACTTTCATGTGTTTTCAAGTACTCTATACTAAATTTAACAATACAATATTCAATATTCAATATTGTTCAATATTACCATTCCATCAGGAATAGGTTGGAAGGAAATTCACGCACAAAAGGGTTGGTTATCTGTATAGGGATTGAGGGGGTGGGGCTGAAGCTTGGGGAAAGGCCCGATTCTTCTGTACTCTCCAAAGATAACCTATGGCTTTAAAAGCATGTAAACGTGTGTGTGTGTGTGTGTGTGTGTGTGTGTGTGTGTGTGTGTGTGTGTAGGGTGGATGGTCCAGGTTGTAAATAAAGAAAGGCCTTTTCATTTCCCAAACTGAAAATTCCTAGGGAAAATGGAGAATGCTTCCTAGGGGAAATGGAGAGTGCTTCTTGCTTTAATTTTTTGGCCAACAGTTGCTGCTCTAGAAATGCTTATTTCCACATTCGGCAGTGTGCCATTGTGGCGGGCTGAGTGACAGAGTAGAGAATCAGTACAGGGTGGCCATGTTCTAGGGAGGCGGAAAGTGGTCCCAACTTCAATGGTGGTTCATGTTTGAAAAGTATCTCGGGGGCTGGCGAGATGGCTCACAGGGTAAGACCCTACTGCTCCTGCAGAGGGATTGAACTTTCAGCACTGATGCCAGCTGACACAGACACCTGAAGCTCTGCTGCAGGGACTCTAATGCCCTCTTCTGGCCTATATGGGCACTGCATCCACATCCACATGCACACACACACACACACACACACACACACACACACACACACACAGGTACGTAAAAAGATACATGATTAAAAATAAAAATTTTGAATAAAAATGTTTTGTGTTATTACATTCATAGTGGAATATTTGAAAACACATAAAAATAGCAGAGGCCATAGTGATCCATCATTCCTCCTGCCCAAACTATGAGTAGCATTCATTCACTCATTCATTCATTCCAAATCTATGTGGAGACAGGATGGTCACAATCTGCAGTACAGCAAATGAAGCACGCACACTGCCTTTGCTCTCAGAGCACTTAATGCCAGAAAACATTTATGAATCTCCTATTTTATAGTTGTGCTATAATTTATTTAATCAATCTCCTATTTTTAGACACTTACATTGGTCTATAAACTACTCAGGGAAATAAAGTTTTATGGTTTTATATTTTAGAAGTATCATAATTCACATGTCCTCTCTGACAACCATCCCTATCCTTGAATATTTTACCATATTCAGGGATTTTGCTTGATTTTGCTATCGTTAAATGACCTGGCCGCCTGCAGCGTTTAATAAATGCTGGAATTTTAATAAAGATTTGGCTTCCTCTTTCAAAGATGGTATTATATGCCTATATGGAGACTTTTGAAAATATGAGGTTATAGCAAGGAAACAACAAAATTGCTCATTACTCTATGACCAAGAGATGACACCTTTCTAAATATTGGTTTATTTCCTACTTGCTTGAAAAAAAGACCCTATAATATTGTTAATTCTTTGAGAGTTTCATGAACAGTATTTTTCTCATAACCACCCCACACACACTTCCCTGTAACTCCTCCCAGATTCTCTCCACCTTCCTGCTCTCCCGACTACGAGGCCTCTATTTAAAAAAAAAAAAAATCAACCCACTAAGTCCAGTTTATGTTGCATAAATTGTGGGATTAAAATTTTACACAGATACACACACACACACACACACACACACACACACACACTCATGGGTGTGAAACCATCCACTGGAACATACTGAACCAATGAAGGACCCCATATTTAAAGAAAACTAACCCTCCCTCCCCCAGAAGCCATCAACAATTAGTAGTTCCTCAGCTAAGTGTGGAGGCCTAGGAACCTCTCCCACCTCATACTGGAATTCTCATTTGTTGATCTTGTGCAGGCCCCCCTTGGTAACCATAGTGGTCATGAACTCACAAGTGCAGAGGTCCTGTCGTGTCCAGAAGATACTGCTTTGCTCCAGTCCCCCCTGACCTCTGGACCCCATAATCTTTCCTTCTAGCTTTTGAATGGCACGTATATACGTGAGATATTTGCCATGAGCCTGGTGACCTGAGTTCAACCTCCTGGACCCTCGTGGTGGGCACAGAAAATCAATTCCCCAAGTTGTCCTCTGGCCCCCATCTGCACACACACACACACACACACACACACACACACACACACACATGCAAACACACATGCACATACACGCATACACACATACATACATGCACATACACATGCACACATATACACATGCACATACATGCATACACACACTTACACACATAGGCACACACATACACACAAATAAATAAATAATGCAATAAAATTTAAAGTGCATGTATAAGCTATACTGTAAGTTTTTATTCTATTACACAATTAGGTTGATAGAGCATGTTCAATCAAACATGCCTCCATGTTGTTAAATACCATTCAGAAGTGCAGAAAGCTGTTTACATTTTCATTTGGAACTCATTTAAAATTATGAAAATCTTCAGGGATCAATAGGGCAAAGGCCATCGGGAACTCCCTCTGCTGTGAGCACTGGCCAGGGCTAGTGTTTTACTTACTTGCTTTATGTTTGTTCTCTTCGCATGGGAGTTTATTTTCTTTGAAGCCATGTACACTCACTGCGGCCCACCCCTCACCTCAAAATACTTGAGTGTCTTCCTAAGCACAGGGATATTTTCTTGTTCAGCATTGCCAGGTGACTCAGTGGTATCCTTAGAGCAAGGTTCTCCCACCCAGAATTCTGTCTCGATTGTGCTTCCGAATTTTAAGTGCAATAGTCCTCTTCCACCCTTTCTCTTTTACAGAGCTGGTATGTTTGAAGAAAATGCTATTCTCTTTAAAATTTGTATTTGTTTTTTATGTATATTCATTCGTTTGTTTGAAGGCGTGTGTGCATGTGTCTATGGGTGCGTGCATGTGTGTTTGTGTGTGTGTGCCAGCATGCCAGGGCACCTATATGGAGGCCAGAGAACTATATGCAGAAGTTCAATCTCTCCCCCACTGTGGGGGGTCCCAGAAATTGAACTCCAGTCAAGTGTTCTTTATTTCCAGCCCCTGTAGAATGCGCTCGTTCTCCTGTGTGTGCTTCTGTTGTTTCCTCGTGTTTCCATTGAGCTTCTGCTCTCTTACCCAGAAAGCGCCATGGGTGGCAGTGTGCCTTCTCTGAGGATCACATCTGGAGGCCCCCAACTGTCTGTTCCTCCCTTACCTGGTGAGTGAGTTTTGTTTAACCAAAGTGTTGTCTAATTTCTACACTGTATAATCTCTGGGCATTTCCTCCCTTCCTTGCAACTAAAAGGCAGTGGAAATGTTCTACTTCTCCTCAAAAGTCCCTATTTAGCACCTGTTTATCTTTGCCTGCTCTGACTCCACCCTCAGCACTGTGCACGCCAGACAGGCAGTTCTCAGCGCTCTCTCTCTCTCTCTCTCTCTCTCTCTCTCTCTCTCTCTCTCTCCCATTTACTATTGGTGTGAACTCACACAATTCCTTTTTTTATCAACAATTTGCAAAATATTGCTTGCTTTTAAATATCTTGGTGCTCAAGTTTTCTCATACTTGGCTAATGGGAGCCCCTCTTATGTCCTGTGACATGGTATTACTATTTTTTAAACTTTTCACCATACAGTGATATTCCAAGTTTGTTTGGTACCCTCCCTGCCCTAAGCCTTGGGTTTACCCCTTCCTTGATGAGCCATGGCTTATCCTGGTGGATAAGGAAGGCATTAGAGACAAAGAAGAGCTGGGTACTATCTGTGTATGCACTGTTAGCATGGCTTTGTTTCTCCATTCTCTCAGATAAAGCTGGGAACTATATACATATATTTACACAGAGATAAACATAAACAATAAACACATTTATACATGCTTAGTATTTATATTCATATTGCATTTATATTAGTGGGCATGTCTATAGTCATATATATATATATATATATATATATATATATATATATATGAATCCATACGTGATACAGCATGTGTAGGTGTCAGGAAAAGTTACAGTAATCAGTTCTCTCCTTCTATCATGTGGGTCCTGAAGATGAAACTATATTTTCAGGCTTGATGACAAGCTCCTTTACCCCTTTGGGCCATTTTGTGTGTGTGTGTGTGTGTGTGTGTGTGTGTGTGTGTGTGTGTGCGTGTGCGTGTCAATTCCTGCACCCACACAATTGTTAAATGATCCTATGGAATTTTTTTTGCCTTTCCTTATGCCCTATTTGTATATCCTTCTTCAGTCTACAGTCAGAAACCTGACATTCAATAATCAATTATCATCCTGTCTCTCTTCCTCCTCTGTCTTTCACACACACACACAAATACACACAGAAAGACACATACACACAGAGCAGAGAGAGACATACACACAGACACACATAGATACACACACAGACATATATACACACAGAGGCACAGACAGACAAATACACAGAGATACGCACACAGACATACACACAGACATAAAAACACAGAGACACAGACAGACGACACATACAGAGAGATATACACAGAGACCCAGACATATATACAGACAGACAGACAGACAGACACACACACACACACACACACACACACACACACACACTTGCTAGTCCTGTAGCATGTCTGGAAACAAACCTGCTCAACCAATTTTCGATAGGGATAACTCCCAGCTCTTCCTTCAAATACATGTCCCCGAATCACTCGGGAGCTTCTCAGAAACCCCGCTGGATCAGAAGCGCTGAGACAGACGCTCATCAGTCATATCTTAACAAGCTCCAAAGTGTTTGTAACATACACTAAACTCTGAGACTCCGCTCACCATTGTACCATAGGTTTGTCCTGTTCATCTGTTAAGTGATGGGCACACCAAAAACTTCTCTTCCTCCCTCTGGTCCTGAAATGTGTACCCACCCAACAAGCTGCTTTCCAGTCTCCCTGAACTCTCCTCATTAGGTGCTTTGCAAAATGAGAGGGGCTCCATTAGTTAGTGCTCAAAACCCTTACAGCCAGGGGCCGCACTGTTGGTCAGGGGTACAGAATGTCGTCAGCATGGTAAACCTTGTGTTCGATTCCCAGCACCAAACGCCATGGATCTGAGCAGCCTAACGTCCACTCTCATCAGAAGCGCCTGATTCAGGGTGGCATTTATAATCTCAGTTCCCCTTATTCGGCTCAGGCAGAATCTTCACATGGCGCAAGTCTAAGGAATACTGACCCACAATACCTCAGCTCTAGCTATGTGACTGAATCACCTGGGGCTGCTGTGCACACTGCACATCTAGATCTGGGTCCCAGGTACCAGCTTCTAATGCTTCCCAGTTGGTTCCAGTGTCTACGCACCACTAAGAACTCCCAAAGGCTCTTCTAGCCTTTTGCACTGCAGAGTGTAGGCTAGCCCTGGAGCCCAGGAGAAAAGCATGATGCCATCACCTATGGAGGTGGGGAACCAGTAGCCAGAGGGATCCAAATGGCAAGATGTTCAGAAACATGCAGTCTCCAGAAAAGAAGCAAAATGACATCTTTGTGTGTTTCCAACACATTATCCATGTGGGTGCTTCAGCCCCAGAGACTGGGTTTTCCCAAGACTCCTTTCTATGGGCCATTTCATGAATTTATTGTTATGATTTCCCACTACAAGGGAGGTAGATATGTGCTGTTCACACCCTTACATCCAACTCTTGGACTAAAGATATGACTCAGACACAAGAGTGCTAGCTTTCTCCCCAGCATGCATAAACCAGGCATGGCGATTCTAGCACTTGGGAGGCAGAGGCGGAAAGATCAGAAGTTCAGAGTCATTCTCAGATACATAGCAAGATTGAGGTCAGGCTGACCTACGCAAGACCCTGTCTTAGGAGGAAAAAAATTCCAATTATTTTCTCCTGTACCCTGAACTAGGGATATATTGATATACTCCAGATTTAGCAAGGAAGATCACAGTGTACCTTGACCTTCTGGAGCACAGAGCCTGCACTTGCCCACCAATTGCTTGTGAGAGGCATGGTCAGTCACTCTACTCATTTCAGGGTCTCAGACAAACTTAATTCCCCTGCACCTTCTGCTTCTCCATCTCCATCTTTCCAACCTGTTCCCTGCCTGACCTTGAACCACCTTCTGATTCAGGGAATCACAGCTTCCTTCACCAAGGACTCAGCTGACTGTCTTTCTCCTTTATTCCTTTTTAGATTTTATTTTATTACTTTATGTGTGTGAATGTTTTATCTGCATGCGTGTATATGCACCACATGTGTGCTTGGTGCCTGCAGAGGCCAGGAGAGAGTGTCAAATTCACGGACACTGGAGTTACAGACAGTTGTAAGTCATCGAGAGGGTGCTGGAATTCAAACTCAGGTCCTCCGCAAAAAGCAACAAGTGTTCTTAACCACTGGGCTAATTCTCCAGCCGCCGCTGATTTCTAATGTCACTTTAGAAATAATCTACTCAATAGAGTTGCCCTGTTTCAAGAGTAGCCATTCAGGAACAGTATTTTTGAAATTCGATATTAAATTTTAGTCTTTATTATCTCTAATTTCTACAGGCCCACATTTAGTCTATTTATATAACAAGAATGCTAGTTTGCTGGGGGGAGCGTAAGGGAGGATCTGTGGTCTAGCCTTTTTGTTAACCATGTAAGAAGATTGTCTCCACTCCACTGGGAGAGATTGATGAGGAATGAACTAAATTGGGGGTGGGGATAGGGAGTGGGATGGGGGGTGGAGTGATGGGGGCAGGGCTGTTCTGTTGTCATGGGAACCAACAATTTTTCCCTGGGACAGAGGAAGCATAGAGAAAAGGAAACTCTGGAACCTGGCCTTACTCTGTAAGGAATCCTTTGTATGGAAAGAAGGAAGACATGGCATTCTGAGTGGAGGGAATAGCTTAGGTGAAGCTGTAGAAGCATGAACGTGGTTGGTGCGTTTGGGTACAACTGAGCAGTGTGGTACGAGTGACAGGCAGGGCGTGGGCAGTCAGGAGAATGCAGGGTGGCGGAGGTCATAGTATCAAGATCCTTGAGTACTGAGGTAGAGCAGAGCTTTCTTCTTGGGCTTCAGGAGACCCCTGTAAAGTTCATTTTTCAGGGTATATTATTGGCATATTATGGAAATTTATAGTATGGTTATACAGAATCTTTCCAGAAATCCAAACGAGGCAGATGCTTCACTCATTTGAAATCAACTATAGGAAATTAGTTTAATTTGACTGTGCACAAGTATCCCTCTCTGTCACTCTTTATTCCCTTGAGATAGTCTCTCACTGGACCTGGAGCTAGACTGGCAACCAGTAAGCCCCAGCAATTCTCCAGACACAGGCACTGGAGTAACAGGCCCATGCAGCCCCGCCCATCTTTCGATGTGAGTGCTGGGGACCCAAACTCAGGTACCCAAGAGCAAGAGATCTTACCTGCTGAGTCATCATCTCCTGTCCCTGGAAACTGGTTTTTATAGTTCTGGTTTTGTTTTTGGTTTTGTTTTTAATAACTTTTAGTTGTTATGAATTCTATAAAATGTATAGATGCTAATTATAAATCAGATCAATAAATTTTATAATTCACAATAGGCATACATGAGTTAAAATGCAAACTAAGCATGTAGTTCATCAAGTCAGCTATATATCTCGACTGGCTTGTGGAACACACATCATCACTGCAAGAACCATACCAGTTACTGGGCTCCAAATGATCGAAGGGCTTCTAAAATATTTTTTGATTATGTGAATGTGTTTGGGTATGTGTACATGATGCCCTCAGCTCCCCGTCTCTCCTCTTCCACATGGAGGCTAAAAGGGCCTCATCCTAGTCTGCCCCCACCTCATGCTCATCCCTGCTTACAAGACCAAGGACTGACATTGACTTACGAGCATAGTGAGACAAACGGATGTGGAACGGAGTGTCTGCCCAGCTGAACCAAGAGACCATCATACAGTTCAACCCAGGCTTTCTGAGGAGTCCATTTCATTTTTGGGTTGGGGAGTGGGTTGAGACAGGATCTTGTAATGTAGCCCAGGTTTGCCTCCCCCAACCATCCCCATCCCCCAGCCTCCCACGTGCTGTGCTGGAATTCCAGGCCTGGCTTACGCTGTCCATAACTTCCACAGAGGCTAACAGGCTAAGGTCTGTTCAGAGATCATGGTGGTTGCTGGCATTGTCAAGCCATGAAGTTGTTTTTCTTTTTACTTCTTGAGGAACCTGGCCCAGGTTGGCATAAGGATTTGATTAGCTCCACAGCAGAAACCAAGCTTGTGACAGAATGAGTGCTTTTCCCATGGCATGATCTCTTAGGCCCCTTTGAGCACACAGCACTTACACACTGAGAAAGACCTTCTCTCCAGCCACAATTCCACCTGTGTGAAACAGCCAGCCCTAAGACAGACACTTGAAACACAAGCAAGTGCATTCAAACAACTGTTCCTACACCTGTAATGGAAGACTAGAAACTCAGCTTCAAAAGCATGCACACACATATTCCTGTTACACATGTGCGCATGCACATATTTTAAGGTGTATCTTTATGATTTTTAATTAAGTTTATGTGTATGCCCGTGTGTATATGAGTGTAATTGCCTGCAGAGGCAGGAAGGATTTTGACAGATGCCCTAAAGCTATACATAGTGCGAGCCACCTGACTTGGGCTCTGGGACTCAAACCCAAGTCCTCTACACTGCAGTATGTGCCCTTAGCTGCTGAGCTATTTCTCTAGCCTCTATTTCTTTCTAGTGATTCAGGGGTCTCGGAAGTTACAGCATTAAACCGTTTGTGGAGTCTGTGGTGCTTGTCATGGCTTTGAGCTCTTATATCGATGATTTGAGCAATTGTGAGGGGCATGGATTTGTTTTTCCGCCTCCATCTAAATGAGATTGAGTCTGGACTTGCTGATTACAGAGCCACCGCTCCTTCATTTTGTTGTTGTTCTTGTCATCTGTCCCTTGGAGGGAGACAGGATCTCCCTTTGTATCCCATTATGGCCTGGGATAGATTACAGGAGTCTATCACACAACTCGTGTCTTATTTGCTCTTTTTCTAAAGCAGTGAAGGAGTCTGGGGATGTAGAATACGTAGAGGGATGGGGTAGCTTGCATGAAGCTTGGTTCAGTCTAAATGAGATGTGATGGCACTTTTGCCTACAACCCCATTCTTGAGGGGTCCTCAGACCCTCATTCTGTTACACATCACGGTCCAAGTTGGCTTGAGAAATCAAATACTGTCCCAAACAAACAATAAGAATAGAAATAAAAACCCATAAAGATCAGAGGTGGTACAATGGAAGTCAGTGCAGCAGCTACACACTGAGACAGAGAGACGGAGGTTTGCTTCAAATACTATTTGATTAAGGTCATAGTAGACTTTGGAAACCAGAAGAGGTGCTTCAGCCCTGAATGGTGGTTTCAGAGTCCTCAGAGGCCTTCCACTGATATTTGCTCAGTTAAAGAGGTCTCCAGGATCTGACAACCTCAGAACACAAGTTAGAGTCAGCAAAGACTTGAACCCAGTGTCTGACTTGCATACTGACTTAAGAAGGAAGGGAAGCTTGGTAAATTTATATGCAAAAAAAATGTACAGTGATGGGAATTGAACTCGGGGCTTTGTGCTTGCCACTAAGTTTCACCTCCAGCCTCTAATTTGCAAACTTCTGCGATACTTCTTAGGAACTTATGGTTTTAATCACATCTAGGAATGTAATCTTGCTTACAATTTATTACCAACCTGGGAAACAAGAAGCACACTGTAACTGAAGACATCAAGCTCAAAAATAGCGAGGAACTTGCACAGAATTCTCTTTACAGACTATGGTCTGTATCTGTATCCATTCATCCTTGTAAATGTTCCCCCCAGACCATGATATCCATGCCCACACTTTCCCAGACAGATTCCTGGCACTTCTCAGTCAACACTTGGACTTATTTTATTCTTAATTTATGTGTATGCATGTGTGTCTTATGTAGGTATGTACACTCAAGTACAGTGCCTAAAGGGGCCAAAAAAGGGTGTCAGATCACCTGGAGCCAGAGTTAGAGGCATCCATGAGCTACCTGATGTGAGTGCTAGGAGCCAAACTCCCAGCCCCTTGGAGAGCAGCAAGAGCCATTAATTGCTGAGCCATCTCTCCGGCCCCATCAGTCAACACTTTTCAGTGCTGGAAAGATCTTTGAGTCATTGCGGAAGGAAATTTGACAAGGTGATGTTCAGATCCTTGGCTCAGAGTCGGTTCTAGGGTGTCACTATGTACCACACTTTTAAAGTGTGTTCCAGTGCCAAAGCTTCTTAAAATCTAGGTAGTTGAGCACTGCTTGTTTATTGGTGTATTTTTAATCTACATGTGTCTTGGACATGTAGTCCTGTAATGTGGGGAAAGTGTCCTGATAGGACTATACTCGTGCATGGGTATTCCAGCGATGTCAGCATCTCTGACAGTTCTCCCTACTCACTCTTAGTTTCCTACAGTGATCCTGTTGTAGGTCAGTGACAGCTCACAAGGCAAGCCTGAGGCCAGCCAACCACACATTAAGAAACACTCCTCCAATGGAAGCAAACCCTAAAAGTCTCTGATAGCATGAGCTGGGGCACATTCCCACATTCCAGGATGAGTTGTGTACGAAGGTCGGGGAGGGGAGGGGGTATCTGAATTAAATAGCTAGGCTTCATCAATTAGCATTTCCAAACTGACTTGACCTCAAAACTCTGTTCACGGAGTATCTTTTTTTTTTTTTTTTCTTTCCAGAGCTGGGGACCGAACTCAGGGCCTTGCGCATGCTAGGCAAGCGCTCTACCACTGAGCTAAAGCCCCAACCCATGTTAATCTTTTAACACCCTGAAGACTCAGTTTCCAAAGCACATTTGGCTCTGCTTTGCATATTATAGGCAAAGCCAGTTCCCAGACATTATACTTCTGCCCTTTCCCTACTGTGAGCTCACCATCCTTCTGCCTCCATTCCCCTACCTGCTGTAATTACAGATGCTTGCCACCTGCACCTGGCTCTTTTCTCTCCTTCCCTCCTTCCTGATGTGCACAATCCTTCTGCCTCCTGCATGGGACTATGAATGCCCACACCTTGCAGATTGAAGCTACTCATCTGGCTGAGGCATCTCTCACAATTCGCCACAGGATCCTGAAAGCACGTTGACTTGCCTCCTTCCTGGAGGGGACTCATTGGGGCTTCATGTGTCTGCAGTATCCCCAAATCCAGTTCTGCCTCCCTCCTATGGACCCACTCCTATGTATATCTTGTGTGTGCCTTTGTCTGTGAGCACTTCCCTGCACTGCAGTGCCTCTGGTCCCCATTCCTTGTGCATGCATCCCCAAGCTCGCACATACATGTGTGGAGACTCAGACCTCTAGCTTGAGCTTTTCTATCTTGGTGTGGGTCACCTCTATCTGGTAATGTATCCCATAGACATCCCAAAGCATTTCTCTCATTTGTCTGGTCTCTTAGGGACTCTAACAGTTATACCTTATGGACGCTTCCAGAAGTATGGCTTTGTTTTTGCATGCTATTCCTCTTCTCCTCTGGTCACCTCATGGCCTAAATGAGCTTGTCTGTTCTCTCTTCTATTGACACCACAGCCTTCGTATTTGGCAACTCAGGTTTCTCTCCAAATGTAGCATGGAAATACCATCTCCAATAGCCCCATAGGGTCTGCACTCCCCTTCCAGCCTGCATTGTTCAGGACACCCTAACTGGGAGTCTGGAGGAGGAGGCTAGCCAAGTCCTTGTTCCAATAGAGTTTCACCTCCCAGCTTTCTGACCCTGCAGTATCTACAGCACTTGAGACCTTGACCAGAAAAATATAGTGACCTACATTTCCCCGATATGAGTATTGTATGATTTATGACTATGCACACCCTACCACAAAGGACTTGGGGTTGAGTGGATTTGAGAAACAGGTGTGATATATGAATCTTGAAGAAGAGGCTGTCTGGTAAGGTTTCTCCAGGTGCCATTGGCCTGTAAATCCTCCCTTCAAAGACCCCTGTGGAAGAGAGAGTCTCTCTGCTCTGATGCCAGGTGGAGACTGATGGCTATGGGTGGCTTCAGTCCACGGAATCCTGCCAAGTACCCAGGACCTGCTTCAAGCCCTTCAAATGTGCTCCCTGGTTAGCTGGGAAATGGACGTCTCTGCAGAGATTTCCCCTAGCTCTGCCTTTTGAATGATAGATAAGTTGAGGCTTCGCCCAATACTGTTATTTACTTCTCTATAAGTATGCGTTGTATAATTTATCATCCAGAGCCCTAATGACTTCCAAGGCTGTATTTCTAGCTCAGACCTGTCCCCTGAGCTCCAGGCTCCATACATCCTGCTGTCTTCTGGACAACTACCTATCGGAGATCTTTAACAGAATGCCAACCCAGCACTTCCAATGCACTTTGTCCTATATACAAGTAATTACACCCTCATAAAAATTTATTTTTTCCATGTGCCATCATCTAACAAGAAACCTAAAAGTATTCTGAACTCTTTCCACCCGGGCCCCTAAGCCAGGTTATCAGGCTCTCTGGATTCCACCTCCTGAGAAGCATATCCCACTCCTCGGTTGCCTCTGTCGAACTCTGGGTCTTCCCCACTGCCAACTGGCTTCTGTCTTTACTCATGGTTTCTGGGAGACAGAGATGTGCATGCTGGGAGAAGATGGTGGTGCTTTAGAAAACACCTTCTGTGGGGGAAGTGTAAGGTTAGAATATGATGGAGTTATACACATAGACCACAGACACACACGAATAAAGAAATATAATTTTAAAAGTTAAAAAAAAACCCTAAAGTTCAAATTAGGAACTAGAAAAATGGCTTAGTGGTTGAGAGCACTTGCTGGTCTTCCAGAGCACCCAAGTTTGGGTCCTAGAACCAACTCAAGTGGTTCACAAATGTCTGTAACTACAGATCCAAAAGATCTAATAACCTCTCCTTACCTCCATTGACACCTGCATTCATGTGCACACCACACACACACACACACACACACACACACACACACACATACACATATATATATATATATATATATATATATAGAGAGAGAGAGAGAGAGAGAGAGAGAGAGAGAGGGAGGGAGGGAGGGAGGGAGGGAGAGAGAGAGAGAGAGAGAGAGAGAGAGAGAGAGAGAGAGAATTAAATGTCCTTCTAGAAGAGAAACACAAACAACTCATTTAGCTGGAGGCTTGGTGGAGCTACCTGACAGACTGCAGAAACTGGTCAAAGCCAGGACCCACCCACAGTGCACAAAGTGCCACCTGTATTTCAGCCCTCTGTGCTGAAAAGTTTTCCTCCCAGCCATTCTCGGTGCTTTAAGTCAGGGGTCAGCAGACAGGAAGAAGGCTGTGAGGAATGACTGACCAATCCCCGGCAGGGAATTTGTTCTAAACATCTTCCATATCTCTTTGCAGCCTGCAAAAGGAAAGAGCAAGAACACGGGAAGGACAGAGGCAACACCCCCAAAAAGCCCAGGCTGGTCTTCACAGACGTCCAACGTCGGACTCTACATGCAATATTCAAGGAAAATAAGCGTCCGTCCAAAGAATTACAAATCACCATTTCCCAGCAGCTGGGGTTGGAGCTGAGCACTGTCAGCAACTTCTTCATGAATGCGAGAAGGAGGAGTCTGGACAAATGGCAGGACGAGGGCAGCTCCAATTCAGGCAACTCTTCGTCTTCATCAAGCACTTGTACCAAAGCATGAAGGAAGAACCACGGACTAGAACCTCGGTGGAAAAGCTTTAAATTAAATAAAAAAAAGTTTTTAAAGACCAGGACCTCAAGATAGCAGGTTTATACTTAGAAATATTTGAAGGAAAACAAGTGGTATTTATAGTCCAAAGAAACCAAAGACTAAAAAGCTCACCTGCATTCTGACTTTGTTCAGAGACACATACTTCAGCGGGGCAAGACTCGGCAAGAAAGATGATGGAGAAAACGTCGGATCTCGCGCCTTCAACCCCTGCACCTCACTGTGCTCGGCTGCTCAGTGGCTCTAAGCACAGTAATGTTTGAGCCATCGAGTGGACATCTTTTAAGATCAGACGTTCTTATCTGTTCCACCACACTGCAAAGGTGTGTAGTGTCTCAATATCACGTGTGAGTATGTGTGTGCATGCGTGCACACGTAAACACACAGCAACACCAGTGTTTAGGGACTCAGGCACGGCTGGTCTTCAGGAAGGGTTGCACCATATGACATGACCAAGCTGGTGTGGGATTTCTAAGTTCATTGGATCTGAGATGTGAGTTTTCTCATCTAAGCCTAGCGTTTGAACCTGCCAGGCCCACAACCTAAATGCAGATTCAAACCCAGCAAAGAAAATTTGAATGGCACCTAAACCAGTACGCTCTCTTTGTTTGTTAAGAAATGTTCAGATATTTTTAAAAAAAAAAATGAAACAAGAGTCCATCCATTAAAAAAAAAAAAGAATCACCTAGGTACCAAAGACACAGTATTATAGTACAGGTATTTTATTGCAATGATTTTAATAACCAAAGCTATTTTTACACAAGATACTATGTAAAGTTATACGTATGAACTGATCTAGCTGTAATCCACATGCCACGTAGATTCAGGACTATTATTTATGACTCTTGAAGCGTTTGAAATAGGAGTTTTCAGAACTGGCAAGGAAGAATGTGGCTTCAGGGAAGCAGTTACCACCATGACAAAGAGTTTGATTCGATGCACACAGGACCCATAAATGCCACTTACACACAAAAAAGACATAATGCATAATCTACTCACAGCCAAGAAGATGCGAGGACCCTTTCAGAGTAGGTCCCTGTAGAAACACTACAAAACTGAACTTAACATGGCAGATATAACTAAATTAGGAAAATTGTCCAAAGTGATTTCCCCTGTTTGAAAAAAACAAACTTAGATTAATTTTGCTTAAATTTACTTTATGCACTTGGCACCAAATATCTTTTAAAAATTCTTCCCAAACACTGATGAAACAAGCAGACCCAACATTAATCACATCCGTTATCCCATATTTTGTAACCATCCTAAAAAGCACTTGAACCGGCTTGTTGGCAATTTCAGGGGTTTTACAGTGTAGCTGCCGGGAACTCAGCGGATGCCACTGAGAAACAGCAGAATAGCAGAGCCACATAGAAGAAGCCAGAGTTCTAGCCTCACTTTAAGATGCTTCTTTCTCTCAGAATTAAAGGACTCGTTTTACTAAGCGTAGCTTCCAAAGCATGTTACTTACATTCCTTCTTGCTATCCACAGACCTGGTAATTAACTCTATCACATGGTTTCTACTCTCTAATGGAGAACAGGAGAAAAATGAGTCCCAAGCTTCCCAATCAGAATTTTAAATCTTGACTTTTTTTCCCAAATCATTTAACTGGAGATGAACAGACCAAGGCAGGAAAAAGAAAACAAGGTTCTAGAGATCATTTGACTCCCAGAAATACTCTGTCTGAACTCAGCTGAATGTGGACAGACACCTGCTAAACAGGGAAGTCAGGAATGGGAGACCCTCAGTCGATATTGCACCTCGGTAGAGAGAGAACGCTGAAAGCTATGTTGATAGTAAGTTCTCCACTGGGATTCCCTACAATGCCAGATGAAAAAAATTAAAGATTTATAACACAAAATCTCACTTCTTGGGGTCAAATCTCAGGACCCAGTGACAGGAACCTAAGCTGACCATTGGACCACCCGTCCCCTACCTCCTCACTGTCAAGTGAGCGAAGGGAACATCTTGACATGCTTAGTCTTAGTATTCTTAAAAGTTCACCCAAGATTCCAACCTAAAAAATTTTCCTTCCGAATATGGCACAATTCTAGTTCAATCATGAGATCCAGTAGATCACTGCCCTTCGGGTTTTGCTGTAGTTTTCAGTAGCAAATGGGAAAAACAGAAATATATCTTCTCTCTTCATAGTGGAGGGAACTGGGGAATACAGGTGCATTTATAATGTAAGACAAAGGATAGCCTTATTTACTTAAAACAAGGGAATTAAAATTTCAGGGGAAACCCAGCTGTGTCTACACACAATCTTACCAACTTTAAATACTCCAAGAAAAGTCAAAAAGAAAAAAAAAAAAAAAGGATTCAGTCAGCCTCATGTCTTGACTTTGCTTTTACCATGTTCCTTTCACGATTAACCCAACTCCATTTTGCATTTTTTCAAGCCAATCATATTGGTCCTGTGGAGGCAGTCTTCAAAAAAAAAAAGTCTACATTTTAAAAGTCCACTACGATAGATTTCTGAGAAATTACCAGTTACCCTACTTGCTGATACCAAAGATAATTCCATACCAGCGTTAAATTTGCACCCATTATACAATTTCAGGTCCTAGAGATATATTTTCTCATAAGCAGAGGCACAAGGCAGAGCCGCAAAGCAATTCTTCCTCCAAACTTTTGCTTCTTAGAAATAGTAGCAGATAGACTCCGCCTTCCATAAGCAATACCTTCTCACACCCTAGAGGAGCGACCCTTTCTTTGCTTTGGAACCAGCATTCAGAGGACACACTTCCGTCCTTGTTTATGTAGTGCTATCTGATGGCTCCCGCCATGACCTGCAGAGTAGGTCACATGTCACTTGTCATTTATCATTTCTCGGTCCTTTCAAACCATTCACTCCAAGAGTTTATTTCTTATCGCTATGCCCATCACACAGTCAGGCTTCAAATACTTCTCTTTGTTTCTTCCTTTTTATTTTATTTTTATTTTACTTTTACACACACACACACACACACATACACACACACACACACACACACACACACACACACACATATATATATTAGAGTGGTTTTGGACGTAAGTCATTCAGGTCCTCAGATAACTGGAAGCTTTAGCAGAAAGCCATCCAGAATAATGTTTGGAGGAGTCTAGAGATTGTAAAACTCAGATTTCAGTAACTGTCCAGATAGAGGAATTCTGGGTCCTGGGGACTAAGTCCCTGGGCACCTTGGGAATTGATTCCAAAAACCAAAGAAAATGTATGGGGAGATCTACAAGTTCTGACAGAACTTGACACTCACCATGCCCCTCAGTCCCTCAGAAAGACATAATTATTTTTCCAGAACAACATAAAAGTGCTCGCTATATTTGGACCCGCCCCACTCCCGTTGCTAACCCAGGTGAAGAACCCATCTTTGCAGGTTAAATGCAGCTTTGCTAAACCAAAGAGTCTAAGGACATGTCCCCTATGGTCCGTCCTCCCTCCTTTGTACATACAGGATGAAACTATGCATTCAGCAAACAAAGAGAAAGCACGTCTCCTTTTTCTATCTGGTTGTTTAGGGCGCATTCAAATACCAGAGGCTGTTGGGGGATGCACTTGGCCTTCTGGGTTACAACGGTGGTGTGGGTTTGCTTTACAATGAATTTGGTAACTATTTCCCAAATAGTGTGAACAAAGAAGCAGAAGGTAAGAAATAGCTACTTCCATGTGTTTAAAAAAATTTTAAAAAAAAAGGAAAAAAAAAAAGAAAAAAGAAAAACAGAAAAAAAAGTGTAAAGATCTACTATTTATAGTGCGAACCAAAGACTCTACCTCACTCAATTTCCATTGGTGATTTTAATCACATTGATATACCAAAGAATACCAAAGATATTTTCATGCACGGCCATGGTCTGCAGAGGGAACTCCACCCTTTCCCTTCCCCACCTTCTCCCTCCCTCGTCACTCAGTGTGTAAAGTTGTCTTCATTCTTAATAACAATACGATACCGATAACAACGGCGTTAGGAACGCTGCTTCTTATTACTGCTACTTCTTGTAAATCTCTAGGCAAACACGTTGCAAAGTTTGTGAACTCCTAGGACGAGTGCCTTGCTTGAACCAAAGTGTTAAACCGCTGTTAACCTCTCTCACCTTATACTCTTTGAATACCTCAGCCTCTTAGAAAGGCCACTAATGAAAAAAAAAAAAGGAATAATTATTCACCGTGGTGCTTTTTCTGTGCAACCATGCAATGAAACTTTCTTTGATACCAAAGGATGACTTCCCCCACCCCAATTCTCGCTGATAAACCAAAGCTCCTCCTCTTTTTCTGTCCTGAGGCCCTCCCCATCCCTTCATGGAGTCCCTTCCCCAGGCAGGCCGTGTATCACTTTTACCAATTCCTCCAAATACCTCATAGTAATAAAGTTTTAGGGTTATGTTGTATAGAGAATCTATGTGATAAGGCAGAACTTACTAGTTTGTTAATTATTAAGGTTACTTTAAAGAAAACAAAAAAACCTTTATAATTCTTATTTATTTTGTAGCTGTGCGTTCCGGTGTTCCCTTCCTCCCCCCCTTTGGTTTGGGGTTTGTTTTCTTACCTGAACTCCTCAGTTGCTCAAGGAAGAGTTAATTTCTGGGAATGTTAAGGGTTGTATAAAAATGCAAGAATGGAATAACAAAGATTTTCATTTTGATGGTTACTTATGAAAGTTTTGTGTTTTGTAGAAAATTTGTTTCTACAGGGTAAAAAAAATTATATATATATATATATATATATAATCTTTTGTGAAACTGGTTCCTATTTTTCTCTATAATGTGCTGTGATTTGTTTTAATTTAATTACATTTTATATGAACTAATTTAATCACTTTGTTAATTTATGACTGTGTAGTTTTTACAGTGTATATAGTACAGTTGAAATGGCCAACACTTTACGTTACTATCTCTTTTGTTCTTGATGCTAAGCTGAAGGCAGGAGCTTTGCCTTCCGGGTGTTGTCTTTAGTTTGTTCTTTGTGGGCACATCTGCATGTGCTCCGAACACTGCCAGCTCCCCCTCAAAAACTCGTACATGCCAAATGAGTACCAAGATAGGAAGACAGAAGGCATTACCTGTGGTTTTCCTTTCATTTATTATTATGTGGGGTTTTTTTTAGGGAAAAAAAATATCACTTTGCAGGTAAGACCTGACATTTCAAACTGGTTAAGACCTTTTCCCAAGTGTCTCACTGCACCTGTGTTTGTGGGATACTTTGTTCCACCACTGCTTTTATTTGTTTGTTTTTTAACTCCCCAAGCATGGGTAGAAGTCAAAGTCTAAAAACCCAAAGAGACAAGCTAACTTGAATCTGGAAACACTTCTCAACCGTCCTTGTTTCTGCACTTCCGGGTGGAAGGCAGCCTATCCACCAAGCTCTCTCTGAAAGAAAGACGGGACTGGACGCTCCCACCAGTCCCCAGCAGCACGGGCAAGAAGCAAAAGAAATTCACTTAGCTCAATGATCACCCTGGAAATACGCTTAAGAACAGCACACCTCTGCTCCCCATAGCTGCCCCATCCTTGCCTTACCCAAATGGGAAGGACTCTAATGGTCTTGGGGAGAAATAGTGTATCCCAGAGCTATTTGAATGTGTGTCTTCTCACTCTCCACCTCACAAACAGACATGAGCCTTGGCCAGGCAGGTCTGGTTCTTGATCAGCACACACAGGACCCTCAAGGACCAGGGCCACCTTCCAGGAGCCACCTCTCAGCTTTACTGGCCTAAGCTGCATAGACCCATCAATGTATACACCATTCCTCTCAACACAGGCATTTGCCCTTCTACACTTTTACAGGCATGTTTGGGGTGGGAAAGGAGAAGGGAGGGGGGTGTAGGTTTTGGGTCAACAGGAACAATTTTATACTGATTATATATGGGAATAAGGTAATAAGTCTGCCCTGAGCCGAGTCAGGGAGCTGAGGAAAGGCTTTGAGAGAAACGATTGGCAATGAAGCTCAAAGCAGAATTCTTTACAAGGTCACATTTTCTACTTCTGTGTTAGTGTTGAAAGGTTTTTTTAAAATATATATATAGTATGTTCTGCATTTATTACATAATCATTGTGGGCTCATTTTAGATTTGCCATCTGAACCAACTGACAGTTTAAAAAAGTAATAATAAACTTTAAAACATCACCTTCCACTTGTTTTGCTAGTTGTTGTCCTATGCCTTCCCCTCCTCTTTTGCTGTCCAGTCAGAACCAGCCCGTCTGTCACTCACTAAGACCTGTCCCTCCCCACCCCCTTTCTGTTTTCAGCACATTTTTTGAGCTCAGCTATTGTAAGAGTGTGACTCAGTTTCCCTGTTCAAGTTAGCTTGATGATTCGTTATGTAAGGAGGATGCCTAAGACAATCATCAGGTAAAAAAAAAAAAAATTAAAGAAAAGATCTGTAGGATAGAAAACCTTCCAAGGGCAGGGGGAGTTCTTCCGTAGCAACAAATAAAGAAATCAACGAAAAGGTAAATACATGATTCATTAACTACACACCTAACCATGAGGGGCTTAGAAGATTTCTGATAAGAGACAAACGTTACTATCCTTTTCTTTGTCAATTAGAAAATGGTGGTAGTTTCTACACTGCATCAACACATCAGATGAAATTATTATTGTACCCAGTATGGTCGTTTGCCGATACCCCGTCTTTCTCTGTCGATGCTTCTTCTGTATTTTTCGTGCGTAGCGACAAAAATGTGTCGTGTGTTAGGCATTCTTCTGGTTTGTACTGCGTTAACGTTTCTTTCTTTCCTCTTCCTTTTTTTTTTTTTCCTTTTTTCTTTTCCTTTTTTGAGCTTCGATACTGTTCTCACTTTATGCCGTGCAATATCATCTGCTGTGTTTGCTAAAGAAAAAGAAAAAGACAAAAAAAAAAAAAAAGCAAGTGGTGATGTCATCACGCTCCCAGTGTTACGATGTTTCCGCATTTGTGTAGTCACCGAAATGTAGTGAATAAAATGTTGGATTTTCCAGCACTTTAAATTTAGACACTCCTTTGCCTTCTTTCGTTTCGTTCCACTTGCGGTGTTGAGTGAGCGGTCTCTGGATTTTCTCTGGAAGAAGAGCAAAGGTGAGAGGACCCCGTGCCTAAGAATCCATGCCAGAGCTGCGCTTAAAGATTAAGAAAACAAAATTTTAAATGTATTTTTATTACTAACCCACTGCGTCTAATTTGTGCTGCCCATATACTCACCGGTGTGGGGCCATCTACTGGAACCTGGCCAACCTGCCAAGAGCCAAAGCCTTAAAGAAAACTGATCCTTCCTCCTCCAGTAGCCCTCAGTGGTCCCTAGGTCCTCAGCTAGGGGTGGGGCTTGTAAGCCCCTCCCCTGTCCATGCCCTAATGTTGATTGGCTTGGTATTGTCCAGGTCTTAGGCAACCACAGCTACTGTGAGTTTGAGTGCAGTGTTTCAATCGCGTCCCGAAGATATGGCTCTACAGTAGTCCTCCCCAACCCCTGGCTCTTACAAAGTTTCTGCCCCCTCTTCCTCCATGTTCCCTGAGCCCTGGGGGAAGTTGGGGAAATAAACACAATCTTTTTAAAACAGATGTTGCTTAGTGAAGCAAGAGATATCTTCTTCCCATGCTCACCCCCGGACATATGACCAGGGTGGCCTCACAGTCACAGACATTCGTCTTCCTCTGTTTCCCTAGGACAGGGATTGAAGGAGTTTGCCACCACTGCCTGCCTGGCAGGAGGATATCTTTTTAAATGAAAGTAGGGCCTTCTGTTTCTACAGGTGAGCCATTCCTAACAACCAGATGGTCTTGCAAAAGAAGTAAAAATGATTAGAGAGAGGCTGGCACTTGAAGTTCCTCCAGGTTTCCACAATAAGATTATATCAAATGAATGTGTGTATCTCTGGGCCTGCTAGATGGCTGGAGAATTAGAGTCTTACTTTTATTTTATTTTGAGACAGGGAACTGCTATATAGCCCTGAACCATGCATGCCCTGCTTAGAGCTGTCTTTTATTTAATAATGACCAAGACATAAGAAGTGGATATAGGGACTGGACCTGTCACCCCAGCAATGAGGGGTGGGGCTGAAACAGAAGGATGGCTTAAGCCTAAGAGTTTGGGGCCAGCCTGGGAAACATTAAAAACCTCTCTCTCAACAGTGACAACACACCAGTAACAACGGGGGAAGGACTCAGGGGAAATGGAAAGTGGGTTTGGATTTCCTGTTGTACTTGATCACTATGGATGTGAGCTTGGGCAAATGACTCCCCCAGTCTCATTTCCTCTCTGTAAAATGGACCTGCCTGCATCACTGCATTGTTATGGAGATTAGAAGTAAGACCCACATAGAGTAGTTGTCCTCGACCTTCCAAAAGTTGTGACCCTTTAATACCGTTCCTCATGTTGTATCCCCCCAGCCGTAACATTATTTCCAATGCTACTTCCTAACTGCAACTTTGCTACTGTTTTGAATTGCAATGTAAGTATCGGATGTGCTCCAGCACTTGGGAAGCCCGAGACAGGCAGATCCCTATGAGTTCAAAACCAGCCTGCTCTACAGAGGAAAGTTCTAGATCAGCCAGGGCTACATAGTGAGACCCTGTCTTAAAAAAAAAAAAAGTGATTTAAAAAAAAATTAAAAAAAAATATAAAAAAAAATAAAAAAAAAATAAAAAAAAATTAAAAAAAAAAAAAGTGAGAAGAAAAATAGAAACCCTCCAGGAGTGGTCAGTATCTCCTATCTTTCTTTTTTTTTTAAAGTTACATTGTGGTGTGTGTGTGTGTGTGTGTGTGTGTGTGTGTGTCTGTGTGTGTGTCTGTGAGAGAGAGAGAGAGAGATAGAGACAGAGATAGAGATAGACAGAAGATAGACAGAGGGGGGAGAGAGAGAGGGAGGGAGGGAGTGCGGAAGGGAAAGAGAGAGAGAGAGAGAGAGAGAGAGAGAGAGAGAGAGAGAGAGAGAGAGAACTTGCGGAGGTTAGAAGACAATACCTTACAGGAATTGATTTTTCTCCCTCCATTACAGGGCTCCCTGAAAAAAGGTATTGGCTTAGGACCCCAAGACCAAGTTCTCAGCACAAATGAGATTATTTGCCCCAGAGGGACAGAGGGCAGGGAATAAGAGACAAAGACAGGAGATAGAGGAGGAGGGAGAAAAAGGAAGGGAACAAGGGAGAGGGAGGAGGGGTGTTTGTCCCAGAGCAAAGGACTGCCTCTAGAGAGGAGACAGATGCAGTCCATAGGAGAGTGGAGTTTAAAAGGTACAAGGAGAAGCCCCATGTTAGGCTGAGGTGCTTGACTTTAATTGGGTGTGTTCATTAGGGGAGCCAATGGGGGCTTTTGATTGCTGGACCTCAGAACTTTGGTAGCTGGAACTTGATAGTCAACTCGGGAGGAGGAAGCAGCCAAATAAGGGGATGGGCCGTGGGGTTGCTTTAGGACTGCTATGTGTTGACTTTTTGCCGAGGCAGAGGGAATTGGGCAGAAGGACGAGGCCTGCCAAAGTCACACTCACCAGGCTTGAGTTGACCTGAGTCCCTTCAGTTTTGGCGGCCCTGAACTGAGTGTGAGTTCCGACAACAGAGACCAGTTTTTCTGTGGCGGGCCTTCCTGTTTCCACCCTGGTCAGGGCCATTGAGCGCATGCAGGGAGGGAGGCCTCACCCTTCTGTCTTTCCGGGTGTTTAAGGAGTCACCCGACCTTCAGCCTTCTCCTCTAATCCCAATGCGATTGCTGAGTTCATAAACAGAGTGTTTGTGGTATCAGCCAGACCCGTAAGGAAATGTGAAGTAGGAGAATTTTGCATTTGGCCTCCCTTTTAAAGATTTTTGTTTAGGAGAAAGAGAAAGGCCTCAAAAGTTCTCTCTCCAAGACAAGAATTCTGGCTATAAGCGATGGAGGGCACCCTTTCCTAACCAGCACTCTGAGGAAAGAGCCTTTAAGAACTGGCCACCCTAAGGAAGGCAGGACACAGCACACCTGTGGTTCTGAGCAGTGGCCCTCAGCCTTGCTAATGTGGTCACCCTTTAATACATCTCCTCATGTGGTGAGGATCCCAACTATAAAATCACTCTCATTGCTACTTCATAATTGTCATTTTGCTACTGCTGTGAATCCTAATGTAAATATGTGATATGCACGATACCTGATGTGCAACCCCCTCAAACTGGTTGAGACCCACAGGTTTCTCAAGCTGCTGTCCTAGACTAAGAAGGTTGAAGGAGGATAGTTAAGAAGTCAAGGTCAGCTTAGGTTACACAGAAGAAGCCTTGTTTCAAAACAACAACCAACATTAGGTTATACAACATATAGATACACATATATACACACACATACACACATACATACATATATACATGTGTATTATACATATATAAGACAAATACAAGATATATATATATATATATATATATATATATATATATATATATATCTTGGTAATAAGCTGGCAGAAAAGCCCTTGGTTGTCTAGGGCATTTAGGATAGAGTTCATGTTCCTTATATTCATATTGATTGCCATACTAATCATTGCATTATCTAAACCCTATACCAGGTACATCAAGATGGTCACAAGGGGCACTATAAGAACTGTCCTGCTCCTAACCTCCCCAGCTTGAGCCACTCCGAGTTTGTTCTCTCTGCTCTCCCTGCCTCAGCCTTTGAAGGTTCCTGCCTGGAATACTAACCCACCTACCCTTCAGCTGTCATCGCCTGCAAAACTGTCAGGCGCCAATGCCCCGCCCTTAAGGCATCTTGACTGCTGGAATTTCCCCATTCCTCCCTGTGAGTGTCCAGCACAGCCTCCTACCCCTCATCTCCATATGGGCTTCCGTCTGACCCCTTATATAACACACACATGTATGCACACACACAGACACACAGGTGAATACTCTTCCTCCACACACCTCCACATGGCACCCTTTAATGGATCAGCACGTTGTGTTGCCCAGACGGAGACAAAGAGTGAGGTCACTCTTTACAAGAGACCTGCCATCGCCTTCACTTTGCTGTGTCTTAGACCTGACACTGACAATAAGACTTCATCTAGAATGAATGGACCAGAAGATGTCAGAGTCTCAATGCTCAGTTAGCCCTCTCCAGACCCACAGAGAACCATGATGCTCTCGAGAAGTGAACTCAGGAAAGAGTATATGAAATCCCTTCCCCAACACACTGTTGGGCATCATGATCACATGAAGACACTCGTGACCTGTTCCAGCAGACAGTCTCTGAATGAGGAAGATAGCCAGGGACAAGTGGCAGAGTTTCAGAAGAACCTCTGTTCTCCGAAGCCAGACTCCACTGACCTATGGCTTGAAGGGGACTCTGAGTATACCAGGAGAAGGAGAGATCTCCCCAAAGTGTGTCTCCCACAAAACGAACAAGGACACTGGCAGAAACGGCTTAGTCAGCCGTAGGAATTAGTCATGGGTTTGCCACCATCTGAGTAGTGAGTGTTTAAGAAAACCAGAGGGCTAGGGAGACACAGAACCCAAGCTTGATTCCCAGAGCAGTGTCTACATGCTGGGCATGATGGTGTGTGTGTTTATCTCCTCAGTGCTAGGGAAGCAGAGACAAGATGTCCCTCTGACTCCCTGGACAGACTGTCATGCCTAATCAGAGAATTCTAAGCCAGTCTCGGAAAAAGGGAGACAGCACCTAAGGCATGACACCCAAGGCTGTTTTTTTTTTTTTTGAACTTCACATGCAACTGTTATACATGCACATGCACCCATCATATACATACACGAGTGCATGAAGAGAACTGGCTCAATAATCAGGTCTGTGATGTTTTAATGTGTAATGAGCCACCTAATTTCCCCACCCTGGCTCTCCAGTAGCCTTAAGAACCAATAGCTTCCCAGTCAGTGAAAACCAATGTCCTAGCCATGGCGGAAGGGCAGTAGGCTATGGGTCTCTCCCAAAGTGCAGATCTCTGTGAAATGCCATATCTGACCTCTCTGGAAACTCCCCAGAGATCACTATTCACGGGATTTGTATTTATTTGGCCCAACTTAGAGCTCACCCTGATGCCCTGGGGGCACTTGTCAAGAACAGTGAAAAGTAAGAGTTTAATATCGCAGCTGCCGGAGGCACCGGCCACATGGAAAACCCATAAAGCTAGGTTAAAAATGAAAAGGAAAAGGCAGCTATGACATTCATAACACGCTTTTGGAAACTTCCAGGACACTGCTGGGAATCCGGACAGACACATACATCTACACAGAATAACCTCGCTTGCTGGTGTTCACAGATTATGAACAACCACCACATTGACAAAACACCAGCTCCTACATGAATGCTTGGCTGAATAGCTGGGAGCTGAGCTTTGAGAATTCAGCTTTAGCAAAATCAAACACCTTCCTACCTACTGGTGACTGTTAATTGGAGTGGAAACTTCCAGTTTCTTTGGAACGTTAGTGATGCCAAATAATGTTTTGCTGGGGCACACAGGTGAAAGGATGTCTTGCTAAAGCAGACACGGGAAAGAATGCTTTCCTGAAGCAAACACAGGTGAAAGGATGTTTTGATATAGCAAACATGTGAGAGAACCTGTGATGAAGGAATGAATGTATGTATGTATGTATGTATGTATGTATGTATGTATGTATGTATGTATATTTGCTCTGCCTCGCTATTCTTCGTTAACGATACACACATATTGGTTCACTTTACATAGCGTTGTTGAGCTCAACCTGCGATAACGACGCCATTGAGAGATACTTGCCAAAGAACTGCTCATGAGGTTCCTGCAACAGTTTGCAGCCTCCAAGGCCTCACCTCAGGCTGGTTGGCGAGCCTTGCGGTTCCTTCAGGATTGAACTATAGCTGCTAGTCCGTGCGAGATGTCTGCAAGCTCAAAGGACTGGACTGTAGCTGCTGAATCATAGGTGGTGTTTGCTGTGGGACTGAAGTGCTGAGAAGAAAGATCAAGCTCGCCCCCAAAGAAGTATTGCTGAACAGGTCCACTCCCCGCTCCCCCATATCCTAGTAACTTTTCTCTTCCACTGCGTCTGCTGCGTGGAGGCTAGAGGAGAGGTTGAACCCTTATTAAAAGTAGGTTGCAAGACAATTTATGCCTACAGTTAATACCTGTAAACTTTATTGTGAATTTAATAGAACTTAGGATACAAGTCTCTGGGCATATCTGTGTGTACCCATCTTAAATATGAATGGTGCCATATACTAGGGTAGTCCTGGGATTGTTGAAGTTTGGTGTGTTGCTGTGCATTGTAATGCTAAAAACTGGCCCTAGTGACCCCCAGAGATGAGGAGATGCTCACGTAAAGTGATGCTATGTAATCTTGCTACTAAGTTATGCCCAACTGATGAATTAAGATGCCTACAGATTATAACTGGACAGAAGAGAGACAAGTGAAGTTTTGCATCCCAGGTTGGGGATCTGAGGAAATGACAAGGAGGAGGGAGAGAGAAGGTTGGGAGAGAAGAAGACTCCATGGGATAAGTAAGTCATAAAAATATGGCCATGAGGCCTGGCCAATTGGAATTAAGGGTTGCCCAGATGAAACATGGGACACACAACATATATAGAAAATAACTTAGAAATACAAATATTAGCTAATAAGTGGCCAGACAACCTGGGTAGGTATTTCTCATAACAAGGCACACAAATGGCCGACAAGCACATAAAATATGCTTAACTTATTAAGTCGCTAGGGAAATGAAGATCAAAACCATCACAAAACATCACTTTCTGGCAGTTAGGATAGCATTTTCTTTTTAAACCCAAGCCTGTGGCATAGGCCTGTCACATAGCCCTGGGAGAACAGAATGTGGAGGAAGGATCATCGCAAGTGAATAAACAAAAAAATAAATAAGTAAGGCCTTAACTAACATTGGAGAGTCCCTAAAGAAGTTTATCTTTCATTTGTGTCACTGACAGGAGTGTAAAAAGGTTCAGGAATCTTACAGACCAACCTGAAGGTTTCTCATAAAGTTCTTCATACAGTTTCTATTTGTGCTCCTAACTAAAAAAACAAAAAAGGACTGATCACAATGAAGCATGCACACAAATGATTGACATTATAAAATTGGTTATAAAAATCAATAAGAGGAAGTAAGCCCAAGATAGCAAACATAGTTAAAACATTATGAGTTCAGTGTGTGCGTGCGTGCGTGCGTGCGTGTGTGTGTGTGTGTGTGTGTGTGTGTAACTCAAGTGGGTAGTCTTAAACTTTGTAAATGACCATGTGCCCAAGGTCAAATGACTAGACGGGCTTGGGCCCTTACTGAATCTTTCCCAGAACTGTGTCTTAGTTATATAGACGGTGGCCACTAGATGGCAGCACGTGACTACATGGTTGTCAGCAAACCTCTGAAGAACCAGAGATCAAAAGGAGGGAGGGCTGTAACAGGTTCCTGTCAGCAAGCCCTTCTTGGCATCTACAATATTGTCTGGGTTTGGTCTATATATGGGATGGATCCCCAGGTGGGGCAGTCTCTGAATGGCCTTTCCTTCAGGTTCTGCGCCACTCTTTGTCCCTGTATTTCCTTTAGTCAGGAGCCATACTGGGTTAAACATTTGGAGATGAGTGGGTGTCCCCATGCTCCAACTAGGGGCCTTGCCTAACCTCTGGATATGGTCTCTACAGGTTCCCCCTCTCCTTTGTTGGGCATTTCAGCTAATCTCATCCATGTTGAGTCCTGGGGGCCTCTTGCTTTCCTGGCATCTGGGACTTGCTGGTGGCTACCCCAGTTCCCCATCACCCATTGCTATACACCTCTGTTCAATTTCCTGAACTTCTCCATATCATCCCGTCTCCTCTAATACCTGATCCTGTCCCTCTTTCTTCCTCTCTACCTCCCGTGAGTATTTTGTTTCCCCTTCTATGAAGGTCTGGAGCACCCACATTTTAGACTTCCTTCTTCTAGAGCTTCATATAGTCTGTGAATTGTATCTTGGGTTTTCTGAGTTTTGGGCTAATATCCACTTATCAATGAGTGCATACCATGTGTGTTCTTTTGTGACTGGGTTGTCTCACTCAGGATGACATTTTCTAGTTTCATCCACTTGCCTAAGAATTTCATGAAGTTAGAGTCACACTGAGGTTGTACCAGTCTGCAATCCCACCAACAATGGAGGAGTGTTCCTCTTTCTCCACATCCTTGCCAGCATCTGCTGTCGCCAGAGATTTTAATGTTAGCCATCCTGACTGGTGTGAGGTGGAATCTCAGGGTTGTTTTGATTTGCATTTCCCTGATGACTAAGGATGTTGAACATTTCTTTAGGTGCTTCTCAGCCATTCGATATTCCTCAGTTGAGAATTCTGTTTAGTTCTGTACCCCATTTTTAATAGGGTTATTTGGTTCTCTGGAGTCTAACTTCTTGAATTCTTTGAATATGTTGGATATTAGCCCTCTACCAGATGTAGGATTGGTAAAGATCTTTTCCCCATCTGTTGGTTGCCATTTTGTCCTAATAACAGTGTCCTTTGCCTTATAGAAGCTTGGCAGTTTCATAAGGTCCCATTTGTCAATTCTTGATCTTACAGCACAAGCCATTGATGTTCTGTTCTGTTCAGGAAAATTTACCCTGTGCCCATCTGTTTGAGGCTCTTCCCCACTTTCTCTTCTACTAGTTTGAGTATATCTGGTTTTATGTGGAGGTCCCTGATCCACTTGAACTTGAGCTTTGTACAAGGAGATAAGAATGGATCGGTTTGTCTTCTACATGCTGACCTCCAATTGAACCAGCACCATTCATTGAAAATGCTGTCTACTTTCCACTGAATGGTCTTAGCTCCTTTGTCAAAGATCAAGTGACCATAGGTGTATGGGTTAATTTTTGGGTCTTCAATTCTGTTCCACTGATGTACCTGCCTGTCTCTGTAACAATATCATACAGTTTTTTTTATCACGATTGCTCTGTAATTCAGCTTGAGGTCAGGAATGGTGAGTCCCCCAGAAGTTCTTTTATTGTTGAGGATAGTTTTCACTATCCTGGGTTTTTGGTTATTCCAAATGAATTTGCAAATTGTCCTTTCTAACTCTATGAAGAATTGAGTGAGAATTTTGATGGGAATTGCATTGGATCTGTAGATTGCTTTCAGCAAGATGGCCATTTTTACTATATTAATCCTGCCAATCCATGAGCATGGGAGGTCTTTCCATTTTTTTGAGATTTTCCATTTCTTTTTTCAGAGACTTGAAGGTCTTATCATATAGATCTTTCACTTTCTTGGTTAGAGTCACACCGAGTATTTTATATTATTTGTGACTATTGCAAAGGGTGTCATTTCCCTAATTTCTTGCTCAGTCTGCTTATCCTTTGAGTAGAGTTAGGCTACTGGTTTGTTTGAGTTAACTTTATACCCTGTCTCTTTCCTGAAGTTGTTTATCAGTCTTAGGAGTTCACGGGAGAATTTTTGGGGTCACTTAAGTATACTATCATTTCATCTTCCTCCTTTCCAATCTGTATCCCTTTGACCTCCTTTCATTGTCTGATTGCTCTGACTAGGACTTCGAGAACTATATTGAATAAGTAGGGAGAGAGTGGGCAGCCTTGTCTAGTCCCTGATTTTAGTGGGATTGCTTCAAGTTTCTCTCCATTTAGTTTGATGTTAGCTATTGGTTTGCTGTATATGGCTTTTACTATGTTTAGGTATGGGCCTTGAATTCCTGATCTTTCCAAGACTTTTAGCATGAAGGGGTGTTGAATTTTGTTTTTTCAGCATCTAATGAGATGATCATGTGTTTTTTTTCTTTGAGTTTGTTTATATACAGATTATGTTGATGGATTTTCATATATTGAACCATCCCTGTATCCCTGAGATGAAGCCTACTTGATCATGGTGAATGATCATTTTGATGTGTTCTTGTGTTTGGTTTGTGAGAATTTTATTGAGTATTTTTGCATCGATATTCCTAAGGGAAATTGGTCTGAAGTTTCCTTTGTTGGTTCTTTGTGTGGTTTAGGTATGAGTGGAATTGTGGCTTCATAGAGCAAATTGGGTAGTGTTCCTTCTGTTTCTATTTTGTGGAATAGTTTGAAGAGTACTCGTATTAGGTCTTCTTTGAAGGTCTGATAGAATTCTGCACTAAACTCATCTGGTCCTTGTTTTTTGTTGTTGTTGTTGTTGTTTTTTTTTTTTTTTTTTTTTTTTTTTTTTTTTTTTTGATTGGGAGACTTTTAATGACTGCTTCTATTTCTTTAGGAGTTATGGGATTGTTTAAGTGGTTTATCTGATCCTGATTCCTGAGAGGCTTTGCTAGAGCCTGACAAACACATTGGACTGAGCACAGGGTCCCCAAAGGAGGAGTTACAGAAAGAACTGAAGGAACTGAAGGGGTTTGCAATCCATAGGAAGAACAACAATGTCAACCAACCAGACCCCACCAGAGCTCCCAAGAACTAAACCACCAACCAAAGAGTACACATGAAGGGACCCATGACTCTAGCCACATATGTAGCAGAAGACGGCATTGTCTGGCATCAGTAGGAGGAGACTCCCTTGGTCCCGTGAAGGTTCAATTCCCCAGTGTAGGGGAGTGCCAGGGTGGGGGAGTGGGTGGGTGGGAGGAGAGCATCCTCATAGAAGCAGGGGGTGGGGGGGATGGGATAGTGAGTTTCTGGAGGGGAAACCCGGGAAAGGGGATAACATTTGAAATGTAAATACATAAAATATCCAATAAAAAAAGAGGGAGGGCTTTAAAATGATGAGATAACTTCTGCTCACATTAGGGCAAGCGACATCACTGTGTGATGTATACTCTCTATAGGGAGATGCAGTTTTTATAGACATTTAAGTGACGAGGTACAAAAGAATGAAGCAATAAACAGTGAGGTAGAGTTCCGAGACTAAATTATCCACCCCACCCACCCATCCACACCCTTCCTTCTCCTGCAGCCTGCGCTGCCCTGAAGGAGCCCAGTCAGGGCTTGTCTGGTGCTCGTGGAGGACTCCCCAGGTGCTCAAAGTCACACTGTTGAAAAGTAGCAAGAGGTACTCCTCAGTGTTTAAGTCCAAGAAACTATATACCACACCACTTTTTCTTATTTTTCCTTAAGTCACTTTTAAAAACAAAATTATAAACAAATTTATGTAAGTTTACATCTGTATTATAGATAAGTGCCCTACATGTACACACACACACACACACACACACACACACACACATACACACTACATTTCTTCCCTATAATTGTACACATGGGATGGGCTCACTCAATTTTCTCACAAACCTCAAATCTGCTCACTTCAGCATGAAGCTGTTCAAGTCAGCACCCTACCCTGGTGAGCTCAGCTCTTTGTTAGTTTCGGAGCCCTGGGAAGCCAAGCAGTTTGTTTAAAACACCAAGGCTATCTGGGTATGAGGATACACCCCTGTATCCTAACAATGGAGAGCGAGGCAGCGAGATGGCTGTGAGTTCAAGGCTAGGCTGGGATGCGTGGCAAAACACTGTCTTAAATGCCCCACCACACACACCAAAAGCAAACAAGCAAGTAACCAAATGTCAGATGAAGGACTTAACCTTAAACTAGCTAGGACCTTGAATAAGCACTTTTTGCTCACAAAGCAAGAACCCGTTTAACTACAGATTAGGACCCATGTTTTCCAACACTGAGCATTAAAGAGTCCTTGTCAAGTTGGGTTGTGCTGAACTCCTGGGACAACTAAGCCATAGCTTTGTCATTCCTATTGGTTTGGTTTATGGTGCTCGAAATGGAGCCCCGGGCCTCCCTCGCACATGCTGAGCAAGTGTCCCCACCACTGACCTACACAGTCAGTCCCGAGATGCATTTTAACACCATTACAGGTGCTGACGTCACTGCTCCCATCACTTCTGATTCTTGTTTTTTCTACCCTGCCCAGCCAACCTTGTTCTCTCCCCTTGCCGAAGTGGAAGGGAGACGGTGCCGAAATGGAAGCCCAAAGCCTTCTGCTCTGTTCCAAGCTTCTCCCAGAGTGACCTCGATCACCAAGCCTCAAACCAAACAAACAGAAAAGGAAATCTATTTAAAGACATCCTTTCTGCCACTCCTAATCCACAGCCCGCTGCTAACTGGCAGAGGAGCATCCCTGCCTGCTCAGAGAGCAACACTGGAATACCCAGCCATTTCTCACCCACTTCCTAGCGGTGTGAAACACCCAACCCTCTCAGCCTGGCCTCTGTATTAACAGAACCCAGAGTATCTGCGGCTCAAGCATAGGCGATGTGGGGACAGATTAGGGGTTTCTTTTAGCTTGTACTGTTTTTGTTTGAGGCAGCCTCACTGTGTAAACTAATGGAACTTAACTATGCAGCCCGAGTTGGCTTCCAATTCTGGCTTTTCCTACCTTGGCCTCTCAGTGAATGCTAGGATTTCAGGTGTGCTCTACCTCAGCCGAGCACAGATGGACTTTTTGGATTTGTTTTAATCAGGCGTTTCCTGGTTCCTGTTGAGAACATCCAAGGCCACCGTCTGTCTGTGAATCTCAAGGTTCGTTCCAAACTGCACAATCCAAGAAGCCAAAGCCAAGTTTAGACATTCTCCTTCCTGAGGTATTCCTTAGGGGTTAGAGGGCATAGCTCTGAGGTCTGTGTGGCTGGAGGAACTAAAGACTCTAGAGAGAGACTTCTTCCCCTGCCTTCCCACCTTCGTGTGAGTCCTCTGGTAATATTCACACAGAGCTTCCTGTTACCTCTGAAGTGGGTCCCTGAACTCGGGAGACCTAGAGCACATGATGCAAGCAAGGGTGTGGCTGTCTCTTGCTGTTTCAGAGTGCCTTGCCACAGCTCGGGTGACCGTGATAGGATGTGGGTCAGAGGGCTCTCCAAACTGTAGAGCAAGAAGCCTGACCTCATATAAAGCAGGCCCTGCCTAGGCCAGCTGACTGAACAGAACTCAGCCACTCACAGAGGCAGCACAGGAGTGCTGTGTCAAGTGTGTGTGTGTGTGAGTGTGTGTGTGAGTGTGCATGTGTGTGTGTACATGTATGTGTGTGTATGTATGAGTGTGTGTGTGTGAGTGTGTGTATGTATGAGTGTGTATATGTATGAGTGTGTGTATGTATGAGTGTGTGTGTATATGTGTGAGTGTGTGAGTGTGCGTGTGTGTGTATATGTGTGTGTATGTATGAGTGTGTGTGAGTGTGTGTGCGTGTGTGTGTATGTGTGTGTGAGAGTGTGCATGTATGTGTGTATATGTATGAGTGTGTGTGTATGTGTGAGTGTGTGTGTATGTGTGAGTGTGTGTGTATGTGTGAGTGTGTGTGGTGTGTGTATGTGTGAGTGTATATGTGAGTGTGTGTGTGGTGTGTGTGAGTATGTGAGTGTATGTGTGTGAGTGTGCGTGTGTGTGTATATGTGTGAGTGTGTGTGTGAGTGTGCATGTGTGTATATGTATGTGTGTGTATGTATGAGTGTGTGTGTGAGTGTGTGTATATGTATGAGTGTGTGTGAGTGTGTGTGTGAGTGTGTGAGTGTGTGTGTGTGTGAGTGTGTGAGTGTGTGTGTGTCCATTTCAGTTTGCTCTTTTTTCTCCCCACGAATCTGTCCCCATTTGTAGCCAGAACAAGAATGAAACCACAGCACAACCACTTATACCCTGGTCTTGTCGTCTTCCTTTTAAAGGATGAATATTCCAGGGAAAGGGGGAGAAAGTTGTTTTTTAAACCCAGTGCACATTAAAAAAAAATAAAAACACGTTTTTAGAGTTGAAATGATATCTTTCATAGCTAACCAAATTAAATTGTGTATTTATATCCTCAATACTGTATAATTTGCAGCAAATGTTAAATTTTCCCAAATTGTCCCTAAAAATGCTCTTTATAGCAATTTTGTGGGAAGTAGTATCCAGTGTAAGACCATACAATGGGCCTGCTTTTTATATACCTGAAACTTTCGTGTCCCTCTCAAGCCAGTAAACTCTTAGTCATATTCTGACTCCTTGAAGACAGCGTCACCTCTCCCGAAGGATCCCAGGCCACTCGGTTGTGTCCAGCACTTTTCCCATTGATTTCCTGAGAGCTGGGAGTTATGGCTGCAAATCATATCCAGATTAAACATCCTGAAGTGCTAGGATTTTTAGCTTTTAGGATCTTATGTAATCCATGCTGGGGAAACTCAACATACAGCCCTGTTTGACTTGAACGTCTGATCCTCCTGCCTCCACCTCCTAAGTGCTAGGGTTACAGGTGCTCACGTGACTCCCAGTTCCTACTGACCGCACCACATCCTCAACCCTTCTAAGGAAGAGCACTGCACAGAAGAGCTGACTTCCATCAGTGGTGAACACCTAAATCACAGCGTCACACGTGCACATACTGCGCAGTTAGACTCCACTCATCTTCCTCCTGGGAAACATAAAGCCTGCTTGTGTATCATACAGAGAGGGGGCCCTACCAGGATATGTTAAGCCATCTACAAGGATCCTCCTGCTCTTTCTTGGATTCAGCTCTGTGTGTGTGTGTGTATGTGTGTGTGTGTGTGTGTGTGTGTGTGTTGCCTGCCTGCCTATCAGTCTGTTTGTGTATGTGTGTGTCTACTTGTGTCTGCTTATATGTGTCTGTGTATCTGTCTGTGTGTCTGTGTCTGCTTACTTGCCTGTGTGTTAGTAATCTGTGTGTGTGTGTGTGTGTGTGTGTGTGTGTGTGTGTATGTGTTTGCCTACTTGTGACTGTGTATCTGTCTGCTTGTGTCTGTGTGGGTCTGTGTGTCGTCTGCTTGATTGTCTCTGTGTATCTGTCTGCTTGTGTGTGTCTTTCTGTCTGCTTGTGTGTGTGTGTGTGTGTGTGTGTGTGTGTGTGTGTGTGTGCCTGTGTGAGAAGGTAGATGTGCTCACACATCCTTTTTTTCCCCAGTACTGGAGATTGAAACATACATCTAGCAACTAGTCTCTGCTGAGCTACAGTCCCAGCCCTTAGGGTCTACTTTCTGACACTCAGTCTTGACTCTACTCCTAGTATGCTCCTGGGCCAACCCTTCCAGTGGCCACGAACCTGTAAGTGACAGACCCAGATGGGAGAGAACAAAGGTAGGTGAGGCCAGATATACCATATTCTCCAGGTCTACAGCAGCGTCTAAAGTCTTTCTTCTTTGAGTGGTGCTGAGAATAAAACCCAGGGCCTTGTACACACTAAGCACATGCTCTGCCACTGAGCTACATGCATGATCTAATAGCCTCTAATTGCAAAGCTTAGTTTGAACCCAGTTTATAAACATATGACCACGTTTTAGGGAGTGAACACTCCATCCTTTGAGCTTGTATCTCGTGCTAACACAAGCTGCCTTAGTGACCTGCTAGCGCCACCAAAGCTCAGCACCTTGGAGTACAAAGGCTGGAAAAACCCCTTGTTTTCTAGTGTGTGGGGCACGAGCCTCTGAGTCATCCTGGAGGCAGGCCAGCCTCTGTATTCTTCAGGGTGAGCAGGGAACCCGGCAATGCTGGAGTCCCCAAGCACAAGGTATCTTCCAATCAAATGAAGCTTCCAAAGCAAACAAATAAAGGGTGTAGAGGCAGATGCAAGGAGACTTGGATGCACTCACACATCAGATAAACAGCAAGGGCAATGCCAATGGGCATATGCTATATGTGTGCCTGAATACATGTAGAGCATTTTTGGCTGTGGCCTTGGGGATGACTGTGGGCAAAGTGCTTGTCCTACAAGCATGAGGACTTGCGTTTAGATCGCTCATAAAAAGCCAGCGAGGTGGCCCATGCCTATAAATCCCAGTGCTGGCAAAGAGGAAAGAGGAGGAACCACGGGTGCTTGCTAGGCAGCTAGTCCAGCCAATCCGTGAGCTCCCGGTTCAGTGAGCAATCTTGTCTCAAAGAATAAGGTGAAAGGGCTGGAGGGATGGCTCAGTGGTTAAGAACACTTGCTGGTCTTCCAGAGGACGTGGTTCAATTTCCTTCACCCACGTTAGGGTGCTCACGACCTCCTGTGGCCCCAGCTTCAGGGGATTCAGTGTCTTCCTCTGGCCTCTAAAATTATTATACCCCCCCAGCCCCCGTGTGTGTGTGTGTGTGTGTGTGTGTGTGTGTGTGTGTGTGTGTGTCTGTGTGTGTGTCTGTGAGAGAGAGAGAGAGAGATAGAGACAGAGATAGAGATAGACAGAAGATAGACAGAGGGGGGAGAGAGAGAGGGAGGGAGGGAGTGCGGAAGGGAAAGAGAGAGAGAGAGAGAGAGAGAGAGAGAGAGAGAGAGAGAGAGAGAGAGAACTTGCGGAGGTTAGAAGACAATACCTTACAGGAATTGATTTTTCTCCCTCCATTACAGGGCTCCCTGAAAAAAGGTATTGGCTTAGGACCCCAAGACCAAGTTCTCAGCACAAATGAGATTATTTGCCCCAGAGGGACAGAGGGCAGGGAATAAGAGACAAAGACAGGAGATAGAGGAGGAGGGAGAAAAAGGAAGGGAACAAGGGAGAGGGAGGAGGGGTGTTTGTCCCAGAGCAAAGGACTGCCTCTAGAGAGGAGACAGATGCAGTCCATAGGAGAGTGGAGTTTAAAAGGTACAAGGAGAAGCCCCATGTTAGGCTGAGGTGCTTGACTTTAATTGGGTGTGTTCATTAGGGGAGCCAATGGGGGCTTTTGATTGCTGGACCTCAGAACTTTGGTAGCTGGAACTTGATAGTCAACTCGGGAGGAGGAAGCAGCCAAATAAGGGGATGGGCCGTGGGGTTGCTTTAGGACTGCTATGTGTTGACTTTTTGCCGAGGCAGAGGGAATTGGGCAGAAGGACGAGGCCTGCCAAAGTCACACTCACCAGGCTTGAGTTGACCTGAGTCCCTTCAGTTTTGGCGGCCCTGAACTGAGTGTGAGTTCCGACAACAGAGACCAGTTTTTCTGTGGCGGGCCTTCCTGTTTCCACCCTGGTCAGGGCCATTGAGCGCATGCAGGGAGGGAGGCCTCACCCTTCTGTCTTTCCGGGTGTTTAAGGAGTCACCCGACCTTCAGCCTTCTCCTCTAATCCCAATGCGATTGCTGAGTTCATAAACAGAGTGTTTGTGGTATCAGCCAGACCCGTAAGGAAATGTGAAGTAGGAGAATTTTGCATTTGGCCTCCCTTTTAAAGATTTTTGTTTAGGAGAAAGAGAAAGGCCTCAAAAGTTCTCTCTCCAAGACAAGAATTCTGGCTATAAGCGATGGAGGGCACCCTTTCCTAACCAGCACTCTGAGGAAAGAGCCTTTAAGAACTGGCCACCCTAAGGAAGGCAGGACACAGCACACCTGTGGTTCTGAGCAGTGGCCCTCAGCCTTGCTAATGTGGTCACCCTTTAATACATCTCCTCATGTGGTGAGGATCCCAACTATAAAATCACTCTCATTGCTACTTCATAATTGTCATTTTGCTACTGCTGTGAATCCTAATGTAAATATGTGATATGCACGATACCTGATGTGCAACCCCCTCAAACTGGTTGAGACCCACAGGTTTCTCAAGCTGCTGTCCTAGACTAAGAAGGTTGAAGGAGGATAGTTAAGAAGTCAAGGTCAGCTTAGGTTACACAGAAGAAGCCTTGTTTCAAAACAACAACCAACATTAGGTTATACAACATATAGATACACATATATACACACACATACACACATACATACATATATACATGTGTATTATACATATATAAGACAAATACAAGATATATATATATATATATATATATATATATATATATATATATATATATATATATATCTTGGTAATAAGCTGGCAGAAAAGCCCTTGGTTGTCTAGGGCATTTAGGATAGAGTTCATGTTCCTTATATTCATATTGATTGCCATACTAATCATTGCATTATCTAAACCCTATACCAGGTACATCAAGATGGTCACAAGGGGCACTATAAGAACTGTCCTGCTCCTAACCTCCCCAGCTTGAGCCACTCCGAGTTTGTTCTCTCTGCTCTCCCTGCCTCAGCCTTTGAAGGTTCCTGCCTGGAATACTAACCCACCTACCCTTCAGCTGTCATCGCCTGCAAAACTGTCAGGCGCCAATGCCCCGCCCTTAAGGCATCTTGACTGCTGGAATTTCCCCATTTCTCCCTGTGAGTGTCCAGCACAGCCTCCTACCCCTCATCTCCATATGGGCTTCCGTCTGACCCCTTATATAACACACACATGTATGCACACACACAGACACACAGGTGAATACTCTTCCTCCACACACCTCCACATGGCACCCTTTAATGGATCAGCACGTTGTGTTGCCCAGACGGAGACAAAGAGTGAGGTCACTCTTTACAAGAGACCTGCCATCGCCTTCACTTTGCTGTGTCTTAGACCTGACACTGACAATAAGACTTCATCTAGAATGAATGGACCAGAAGATGTCAGAGTCTCAATGCTCAGTTAGCCCTCTCCAGACCCACAGAGAACCATGATGCTCTCGAGAAGTGAACTCAGGAAAGAGTATATGAAATCCCTTCCCCAACACACTGTTGGGCATCATGATCACATGAAGACACTCGTGACCTGTTCCAGCAGACAGTCTCTGAATGAGGAAGATAGCCAGGGACAAGTGGCAGAGTTTCAGAAGAACCTCTGTTCTCCGAAGCCAGACTCCACTGACCTATGGCTTGAAGGGGACTCTGAGTATACCAGGAGAAGGAGAGATCTCCCCAAAGTGTGTCTCCCACAAAACGAACAAGGACACTGGCAGAAACGGCTTAGTCAGCCGTAGGAATTAGTCATGGGTTTGCCACCATCTGAGTAGTGAGTGTTTAAGAAAACCAGAGGGCTAGGGAGACACAGAACCCAAGCTTGATTCCCAGAGCAGTGTCTACATGCTGGGCATGATGGTGTGTGTGTTTATCTCCTCAGTGCTAGGGAAGCAGAGACAAGATGTCCCTCTGACTCCCTGGACAGACTGTCATGCCTAATCAGAGAATTCTAAGCCAGTCTCGGAAAAAGGGAGACAGCACCTAAGGCATGACACCCAAGGCTGTTTTTTTTTTTTTTGAACTTCACATGCAACTGTTATACATGCACATGCACCCATCATATACATACACGAGTGCATGAAGAGAACTGGCTCAATAATCAGGTCTGTGATGTTTTAATGTGTAATGAGCCACCTAATTTCCCCACCCTGGCTCTCCAGTAGCCTTAAGAACCAATAGCTTCCCAGTCAGTGAAAACCAATGTCCTAGCCATGGCGGAAGGGCAGTAGGCTATGGGTCTCTCCCAAAGTGCAGATCTCTGTGAAATGCCATATCTGACCTCTCTGGAAACTCCCCAGAGATCACTATTCACGGGATTTGTATTTATTTGGCCCAACTTAGAGCTCACCCTGATGCCCTGGGGGCACTTGTCAAGAACAGTGAAAAGTAAGAGTTTAATATCGCAGCTGCCGGAGGCACCGGCCACATGGAAAACCCATAAAGCTAGGTTAAAAATGAAAAGGAAAAGGCAGCTATGACATTCATAACACGCTTTTGGAAACTTCCAGGACACTGCTGGGAATCCGGACAGACACATACATCTACACAGAATAACCTCGCTTGCTGGTGTTCACAGATTATGAACAACCACCACATTGACAAAACACCAGCTCCTACATGAATGCTTGGCTGAATAGCTGGGAGCTGAGCTTTGAGAATTCAGCTTTAGCAAAATCAAACACCTTCCTACCTACTGGTGACTGTTAATTGGAGTGGAAACTTCCAGTTTCTTTGGAACGTTAGTGATGCCAAATAATGTTTTGCTGGGGCACACAGGTGAAAGGATGTCTTGCTAAAGCAGACACGGGAAAGAATGCTTTCCTGAAGCAAACACAGGTGAAAGGATGTTTTGATATAGCAAACATGTGAGAGAACCTGTGATGAAGGAATGAATGTATGTATGTATGTATGTATGTATGTATGTATGTATGTATGTATGTATATTTGCTCTGCCTCGCTATTCTTCGTTAACGATACACACATATTGGTTCACTTTACATAGCGTTGTTGAGCTCAACCTGCGATAACGACGCCATTGAGAGATACTTGCCAAAGAACTGCTCATGAGGTTCCTGCAACAGTTTGCAGCCTCCAAGGCCTCACCTCAGGCTGGTTGGCGAGCCTTGCGGTTCCTTCAGGATTGAACTATAGCTGCTAGTCCGTGCGAGATGTCTGCAAGCTCAAAGGACTGGACTGTAGCTGCTGAATCATAGGTGGTGTTTGCTGTGGGACTGAAGTGCTGAGAAGAAAGATCAAGCTCGCCCCCAAAGAAGTATTGCTGAACAGGTCCACTCCCCGCTCCCCCATATCCTAGTAACTTTTCTCTTCCACTGCGTCTGCTGCGTGGAGGCTAGAGGAGAGGTTGAACCCTTATTAAAAGTAGGTTGCAAGACAATTTATGCCTACAGTTAATACCTGTAAACTTTATTGTGAATTTAATAGAACTTAGGATACAAGTCTCTGGGCATATCTGTGTGTACCCATCTTAAATATGAATGGTGCCATATACTAGGGTAGTCCTGGGATTGTTGAAGTTTGGTGTGTTGCTGTGCATTGTAATGCTAAAAACTGGCCCTAGTGACCCCCAGAGATGAGGAGATGCTCACGTAAAGTGATGCTATGTAATCTTGCTACTAAGTTATGCCCAACTGATGAATTAAGATGCCTACAGATTATAACTGGACAGAAGAGAGACAAGTGAAGTTTTGCATCCCAGGTTGGGGATCTGAGGAAATGACAAGGAGGAGGGAGAGAGAAGGTTGGGAGAGAAGAAGACTCCATGGGATAAGTAAGTCATAAAAATATGGCCATGAGGCCTGGCCAATTGGAATTAAGGGTTGCCCAGATGAAACATGGGACACACAACATATATAGAAAATAACTTAGAAATACAAATATTAGCTAATAAGTGGCCAGACAACCTGGGTAGGTATTTCTCATAACAAGGCACACAAATGGCCGACAAGCACATAAAATATGCTTAACTTATTAAGTCGCTAGGGAAATGAAGATCAAAACCATCACAAAACATCACTTTCTGGCAGTTAGGATAGCATTTTCTTTTTAAACCCAAGCCTGTGGCATAGGCCTGTCACATAGCCCTGGGAGAACAGAATGTGGAGGAAGGATCATCGCAAGTGAATAAACAAAAAAATAAATAAGTAAGGCCTTAACTAACATTGGAGAGTCCCTAAAGAAGTTTATCTTTCATTTGTGTCACTGACAGGAGTGTAAAAAGGTTCAGGAATCTTACAGACCAACCTGAAGGTTTCTCATAAAGTTCTTCATACAGTTTCTATTTGTGCTCCTAACTAAAAAAACAAAAAAGGACTGATCACAATGAAGCATGCACACAAATGATTGACATTATAAAATTGGTTATAAAAATCAATAAGAGGAAGTAAGCCCAAGATAGCAAACATAGTTAAAACATTATGAGTTCAGTGTGTGCGTGCGTGCGTGCGTGCGTGTGTGTGTGTGTGTGTGTGTGTGTGTAACTCAAGTGGGTAGTCTTAAACTTTGTAAATGACCATGTGCCCAAGGTCAAATGACTAGACGGGCTTGGGCCCTTACTGAATCTTTCCCAGAACTGTGTCTTAGTTATATAGACGGTGGCCACTAGATGGCAGCACGTGACTACATGGTTGTCAGCAAACCTCTGAAGAACCAGAGATCAAAAGGAGGGAGGGCTGTAACAGGTTCCTGTCAGCAAGCCCTTCTTGGCATCTACAATATTGTCTGGGTTTGGTCTATATATGGGATGGATCCCCAGGTGGGGCAGTCTCTGAATGGCCTTTCCTTCAGGTTCTGCGCCACTCTTTGTCCCTGTATTTCCTTTAGTCAGGAGCCATACTGGGTTAAACATTTGGAGATGAGTGGGTGTCCCCATGCTCCAACTAGGGGCCTTGCCTAACCTCTGGATATGGTCTCTACAGGTTCCCCCTCTCCTTTGTTGGGCATTTCAGCTAATCTCATCCATGTTGAGTCCTGGGGGCCTCTTGCTTTCCTGGCATCTGGGACTTGCTGGTGGCTACCCCAGTTCCCCATCACCCATTGCTATACACCTCTGTTCAATTTCCTGAACTTCTCCATATCATCCCGTCTCCTCTAATACCTGATCCTGTCCCTCTTTCTTCCTCTCTACCTCCCGTGAGTATTTTGTTTCCCCTTCTATGAAGGTCTGGAGCACCCACATTTTAGACTTCCTTCTTCTAGAGCTTCATATAGTCTGTGAATTGTATCTTGGGTTTTCTGAGTTTTGGGCTAATATCCACTTATCAATGAGTGCATACCATGTGTGTTCTTTTGTGACTGGGTTGTCTCACTCAGGATGACATTTTCTAGTTTCATCCACTTGCCTAAGAATTTCATGAAGTTAGAGTCACACTGAGGTTGTACCAGTCTGCAATCCCACCAACAATGGAGGAGTGTTCCTCTTTCTCCACATCCTTGCCAGCATCTGCTGTCGCCAGAGATTTTAATGTTAGCCATCCTGACTGGTGTGAGGTGGAATCTCAGGGTTGTTTTGATTTGCATTTCCCTGATGACTAAGGATGTTGAACATTTCTTTAGGTGCTTCTCAGCCATTCGATATTCCTCAGTTGAGAATTCTGTTTAGTTCTGTACCCCATTTTTAATAGGGTTATTTGGTTCTCTGGAGTCTAACTTCTTGAATTCTTTGAATATGTTGGATATTAGCCCTCTACCAGATGTAGGATTGGTAAAGATCTTTTCCCCATCTGTTGGTTGCCATTTTGTCCTAATAACAGTGTCCTTTGCCTTATAGAAGCTTGGCAGTTTCATAAGGTCCCATTTGTCAATTCTTGATCTTACAGCACAAGCCATTGATGTTCTGTTCTGTTCAGGAAAATTTACCCTGTGCCCATCTGTTTGAGGCTCTTCCCCACTTTCTCTTCTACTAGTTTGAGTATATCTGGTTTTATGTGGAGGTCCCTGATCCACTTGAACTTGAGCTTTGTACAAGGAGATAAGAATGGATCGGTTTGTCTTCTACATGCTGACCTCCAATTGAACCAGCACCATTCATTGAAAATGCTGTCTACTTTCCACTGAATGGTCTTAGCTCCTTTGTCAAAGATCAAGTGACCATAGGTGTATGGGTTAATTTTTGGGTCTTCAATTCTGTTCCACTGATGTACCTGCCTGTCTCTGTAACAATATCATACAGTTTTTTTTATCACGATTGCTCTGTAATTCAGCTTGAGGTCAGGAATGGTGAGTCCCCCAGAAGTTCTTTTATTGTTGAGGATAGTTTTCACTATCCTGGGTTTTTGGTTATTCCAAATGAATTTGCAAATTGTCCTTTCTAACTCTATGAAGAATTGAGTGAGAATTTTGATGGGAATTGCATTGGATCTGTAGATTGCTTTCAGCAAGATGGCCATTTTTACTATATTAATCCTGCCAATCCATGAGCATGGGAGGTCTTTCCATTTTTTTGAGATTTTCCATTTCTTTTTTCAGAGACTTGAAGGTCTTATCATATAGATCTTTCACTTTCTTGGTTAGAGTCACACCGAGTATTTTATATTATTTGTGACTATTGCAAAGGGTGTCATTTCCCTAATTTCTTGCTCAGTCTGCTTATCCTTTGAGTAGAGTTAGGCTACTGGTTTGTTTGAGTTAACTTTATACCCTGTCTCTTTCCTGAAGTTGTTTATCAGTCTTAGGAGTTCACGGGAGAATTTTTGGGGTCACTTAAGTATACTATCATTTCATCTTCCTCCTTTCCAATCTGTATCCCTTTGACCTCCTTTCATTGTCTGATTGCTCTGACTAGGACTTCGAGAACTATATTGAATAAGTAGGGAGAGAGTGGGCAGCCTTGTCTAGTCCCTGATTTTAGTGGGATTGCTTCAAGTTTCTCTCCATTTAGTTTGATGTTAGCTATTGGTTTGCTGTATATGGCTTTTACTATGTTTAGGTATGGGCCTTGAATTCCTGATCTTTCCAAGACTTTTAGCATGAAGGGGTGTTGAATTTTGTTTTTTCAGCATCTAATGAGATGATCATGTGTTTTTTTTCTTTGAGTTTGTTTATATACAGATTATGTTGATGGATTTTCATATATTGAACCATCCCTGTATCCCTGAGATGAAGCCTACTTGATCATGGTGAATGATCATTTTGATGTGTTCTTGTGTTTGGTTTGTGAGAATTTTATTGAGTATTTTTGCATCGATATTCCTAAGGGAAATTGGTCTGAAGTTTCCTTTGTTGGTTCTTTGTGTGGTTTAGGTATGAGTGGAATTGTGGCTTCATAGAGCAAATTGGGTAGTGTTCCTTCTGTTTCTATTTTGTGGAATAGTTTGAAGAGTACTCGTATTAGGTCTTCTTTGAAGGTCTGATAGAATTCTGCACTAAACTCATCTGGTCCTTGTTTTTTGTTGTTGTTGTTGTTGTTTTTTTTTTTTTTTTTTTTTTTTTTTTTTTTTTTTTTTTTTGATTGGGAGACTTTTAATGACTGCTTCTATTTCTTTAGGAGTTATGGGATTGTTTAAGTGGTTTATCTGATCCTGATTCCTGAGAGGCTTTGCTAGAGCCTGACAAACACATTGGACTGAGCACAGGGTCCCCAAAGGAGGAGTTACAGAAAGAACTGAAGGAACTGAAGGGGTTTGCAATCCATAGGAAGAACAACAATGTCAACCAACCAGACCCCACCAGAGCTCCCAAGAACTAAACCACCAACCAAAGAGTACACATGAAGGGACCCATGACTCTAGCCACATATGTAGCAGAAGACGGCATTGTCTGGCATCAGTAGGAGGAGACTCCCTTGGTCCCGTGAAGGTTCAATTCCCCAGTGTAGGGGAGTGCCAGGGTGGGGGAGTGGGTGGGTGGGAGGAGAGCATCCTCATAGAAGCAGGGGGTGGGGGGGATGGGATAGTGAGTTTCTGGAGGGGAAACCCGGGAAAGGGGATAACATTTGAAATGTAAATACATAAAATATCCAATAAAAAAAGAGGGAGGGCTTTAAAATGATGAGATAACTTCTGCTCACATTAGGGCAAGCGACATCACTGTGTGATGTATACTCTCTATAGGGAGATGCAGTTTTTATAGACATTTAAGTGACGAGGTACAAAAGAATGAAGCAATAAACAGTGAGGTAGAGTTCCGAGACTAAATTATCCACCCCACCCACCCATCCACACCCTTCCTTCTCCTGCAGCCTGCGCTGCCCTGAAGGAGCCCAGTCAGGGCTTGTCTGGTGCTCGTGGAGGACTCCCCAGGTGCTCAAAGTCACACTGTTGAAAAGTAGCAAGAGGTACTCCTCAGTGTTTAAGTCCAAGAAACTATATACCACACCACTTTTTCTTATTTTTCCTTAAGTCACTTTTAAAAACAAAATTATAAACAAATTTATGTAAGTTTACATCTGTATTATAGATAAGTGCCCTACATGTACACACACACACACACACACACACACACACACACACACACATACACACTACATTTCTTCCCTATAATTGTACACATGGGATGGGCTCACTCAATTTTCTCACAAACCTCAAATCTGCTCACTTCAGCATGAAGCTGTTCAAGTCAGCACCCTACCCTGGTGAGCTCAGCTCTTTGTTAGTTTCGGAGCCCTGGGAAGCCAAGCAGTTTGTTTAAAACACCAAGGCTATCTGGGTATGAGGATACACCCCTGTATCCTAACAATGGAGAGCGAGGCAGCGAGATGGCTGTGAGTTCAAGGCTAGGCTGGGATGCGTGGCAAAACACTGTCTTAAATGCCCCACCACACACACCAAAAGCAAACAAGCAAGTAACCAAATGTCAGATGAAGGACTTAACCTTAAACTAGCTAGGACCTTGAATAAGCACTTTTTGCTCACAAAGCAAGAACCCGTTTAACTACAGATTAGGACCCATGTTTTCCAACACTGAGCATTAAAGAGTCCTTGTCAAGTTGGGTTGTGCTGAACTCCTGGGACAACTAAGCCATAGCTTTGTCATTCCTATTGGTTTGGTTTATGGTGCTCGAAATGGAGCCCCGGGCCTCCCTCGCACATGCTGAGCAAGTGTCCCCACCACTGACCTACACAGTCAGTCCCGAGATGCATTTTAACACCATTACAGGTGCTGACGTCACTGCTCCCATCACTTCTGATTCTTGTTTTTTCTACCCTGCCCAGCCAACCTTGTTCTCTCCCCTTGCCGAAGTGGAAGGGAGACGGTGCCGAAATGGAAGCCCAAAGCCTTCTGCTCTGTTCCAAGCTTCTCCCAGAGTGACCTCGATCACCAAGCCTCAAACCAAACAAACAGAAAAGGAAATCTATTTAAAGACATCCTTTCTGCCACTCCTAATCCACAGCCCGCTGCTAACTGGCAGAGGAGCATCCCTGCCTGCTCAGAGAGCAACACTGGAATACCCAGCCATTTCTCACCCACTTCCTAGCGGTGTGAAACACCCAACCCTCTCAGCCTGGCCTCTGTATTAACAGAACCCAGAGTATCTGCGGCTCAAGCATAGGCGATGTGGGGACAGATTAGGGGTTTCTTTTAGCTTGTACTGTTTTTGTTTGAGGCAGCCTCACTGTGTAAACTAATGGAACTTAACTATGCAGCCCGAGTTGGCTTCCAATTCTGGCTTTTCCTACCTTGGCCTCTCAGTGAATGCTAGGATTTCAGGTGTGCTCTACCTCAGCCGAGCACAGATGGACTTTTTGGATTTGTTTTAATCAGGCGTTTCCTGGTTCCTGTTGAGAACATCCAAGGCCACCGTCTGTCTGTGAATCTCAAGGTTCGTTCCAAACTGCACAATCCAAGAAGCCAAAGCCAAGTTTAGACATTCTCCTTCCTGAGGTATTCCTTAGGGGTTAGAGGGCATAGCTCTGAGGTCTGTGTGGCTGGAGGAACTAAAGACTCTAGAGAGAGACTTCTTCCCCTGCCTTCCCACCTTCGTGTGAGTCCTCTGGTAATATTCACACAGAGCTTCCTGTTACCTCTGAAGTGGGTCCCTGAACTCGGGAGACCTAGAGCACATGATGCAAGCAAGGGTGTGGCTGTCTCTTGCTGTTTCAGAGTGCCTTGCCACAGCTCGGGTGACCGTGATAGGATGTGGGTCAGAGGGCTCTCCAAACTGTAGAGCAAGAAGCCTGACCTCATATAAAGCAGGCCCTGCCTAGGCCAGCTGACTGAACAGAACTCAGCCACTCACAGAGGCAGCACAGGAGTGCTGTGTCAAGTGTGTGTGTGTGTGAGTGTGTGTGTGAGTGTGCATGTGTGTGTGTACATGTATGTGTGTGTATGTATGAGTGTGTGTGTGTGAGTGTGTGTATGTATGAGTGTGTATATGTATGAGTGTGTGTATGTATGAGTGTGTGTGTATATGTGTGAGTGTGTGAGTGTGCGTGTGTGTGTATATGTGTGTGTATGTATGAGTGTGTGTGAGTGTGTGTGCGTGTGTGTGTATGTGTGTGTGAGAGTGTGCATGTATGTGTGTATATGTATGAGTGTGTGTGTATGTGTGAGTGTGTGTGTATGTGTGAGTGTGTGTGTATGTGTGAGTGTGTGTGGTGTGTGTATGTGTGAGTGTATATGTGAGTGTGTGTGTGGTGTGTGTGAGTATGTGAGTGTATGTGTGTGAGTGTGCGTGTGTGTGTATATGTGTGAGTGTGTGTGTGAGTGTGCATGTGTGTATATGTATGTGTGTGTATGTATGAGTGTGTGTGTGAGTGTGTGTATATGTATGAGTGTGTGTGAGTGTGTGTGTGAGTGTGTGAGTGTGTGTGTGTGTGAGTGTGTGAGTGTGTGTGTGTCCATTTCAGTTTGCTCTTTTTTCTCCCCACGAATCTGTCCCCATTTGTAGCCAGAACAAGAATGAAACCACAGCACAACCACTTATACCCTGGTCTTGTCGTCTTCCTTTTAAAGGATGAATATTCCAGGGAAAGGGGGAGAAAGTTGTTTTTTAAACCCAGTGCACATTAAAAAAAAATAAAAACACGTTTTTAGAGTTGAAATGATATCTTTCATAGCTAACCAAATTAAATTGTGTATTTATATCCTCAATACTGTATAATTTGCAGCAAATGTTAAATTTTCCCAAATTGTCCCTAAAAATGCTCTTTATAGCAATTTTGTGGGAAGTAGTATCCAGTGTAAGACCATACAATGGGCCTGCTTTTTATATACCTGAAACTTTCGTGTCCCTCTCAAGCCAGTAAACTCTTAGTCATATTCTGACTCCTTGAAGACAGCGTCACCTCTCCCGAAGGATCCCAGGCCACTCGGTTGTGTCCAGCACTTTTCCCATTGATTTCCTGAGAGCTGGGAGTTATGGCTGCAAATCATATCCAGATTAAACATCCTGAAGTGCTAGGATTTTTAGCTTTTAGGATCTTATGTAATCCATGCTGGGGAAACTCAACATACAGCCCTGTTTGACTTGAACGTCTGATCCTCCTGCCTCCACCTCCTAAGTGCTAGGGTTACAGGTGCTCACGTGACTCCCAGTTCCTACTGACCGCACCACATCCTCAACCCTTCTAAGGAAGAGCACTGCACAGAAGAGCTGACTTCCATCAGTGGTGAACACCTAAATCACAGCGTCACACGTGCACATACTGCGCAGTTAGACTCCACTCATCTTCCTCCTGGGAAACATAAAGCCTGCTTGTGTATCATACAGAGAGGGGGCCCTACCAGGATATGTTAAGCCATCTACAAGGATCCTCCTGCTCTTTCTTGGATTCAGCTCTGTGTGTGTGTGTGTATGTGTGTGTGTGTGTGTGTGTGTGTGTGTTGCCTGCCTGCCTATCAGTCTGTTTGTGTATGTGTGTGTCTACTTGTGTCTGCTTATATGTGTCTGTGTATCTGTCTGTGTGTCTGTGTCTGCTTACTTGCCTGTGTGTTAGTAATCTGTGTGTGTGTGTGTGTGTGTGTGTGTGTGTGTGTGTATGTGTTTGCCTACTTGTGACTGTGTATCTGTCTGCTTGTGTCTGTGTGGGTCTGTGTGTCGTCTGCTTGATTGTCTCTGTGTATCTGTCTGCTTGTGTGTGTCTTTCTGTCTGCTTGTGTGTGTGTGTGTGTGTGTGTGTGTGTGTGTGTGTGTGTGCCTGTGTGAGAAGGTAGATGTGCTCACACATCCTTTTTTTCCCCAGTACTGGAGATTGAAACATACATCTAGCAACTAGTCTCTGCTGAGCTACAGTCCCAGCCCTTAGGGTCTACTTTCTGACACTCAGTCTTGACTCTACTCCTAGTATGCTCCTGGGCCAACCCTTCCAGTGGCCACGAACCTGTAAGTGACAGACCCAGATGGGAGAGAACAAAGGTAGGTGAGGCCAGATATACCATATTCTCCAGGTCTACAGCAGCGTCTAAAGTCTTTCTTCTTTGAGTGGTGCTGAGAATAAAACCCAGGGCCTTGTACACACTAAGCACATGCTCTGCCACTGAGCTACATGCATGATCTAATAGCCTCTAATTGCAAAGCTTAGTTTGAACCCAGTTTATAAACATATGACCACGTTTTAGGGAGTGAACACTCCATCCTTTGAGCTTGTATCTCGTGCTAACACAAGCTGCCTTAGTGACCTGCTAGCGCCACCAAAGCTCAGCACCTTGGAGTACAAAGGCTGGAAAAACCCCTTGTTTTCTAGTGTGTGGGGCACGAGCCTCTGAGTCATCCTGGAGGCAGGCCAGCCTCTGTATTCTTCAGGGTGAGCAGGGAACCCGGCAATGCTGGAGTCCCCAAGCACAAGGTATCTTCCAATCAAATGAAGCTTCCAAAGCAAACAAATAAAGGGTGTAGAGGCAGATGCAAGGAGACTTGGATGCACTCACACATCAGATAAACAGCAAGGGCAATGCCAATGGGCATATGCTATATGTGTGCCTGAATACATGTAGAGCATTTTTGGCTGTGGCCTTGGGGATGACTGTGGGCAAAGTGCTTGTCCTACAAGCATGAGGACTTGCGTTTAGATCGCTCATAAAAAGCCAGCGAGGTGGCCCATGCCTATAAATCCCAGTGCTGGCAAAGAGGAAAGAGGAGGAACCACGGGTGCTTGCTAGGCAGCTAGTCCAGCCAATCCGTGAGCTCCCGGTTCAGTGAGCAATCTTGTCTCAAAGAATAAGGTGAAAGGGCTGGAGGGATGGCTCAGTGGTTAAGAACACTTGCTGGTCTTCCAGAGGACGTGGTTCAATTTCCTTCACCCACGTTAGGGTGCTCACGACCTCCTGTGGCCCCAGCTTCAGGGGATTCAGTGTCTTCCTCTGGCCTCTAAAATTATTATACCCCCCCAGCCCCCGTGTGTGTGTGTGTGTGTGTGTGTGTGTGTGTGTGTGTGTGTGTGTGTTTTAAGAAATGGTCTCTTGGGGTTGGGGATTTAGCTCAGTGGTAGAGCGCTTGCCTAGCAAGCACAAGGCCCTGGGTTCGGTCCCCAGCTCCGAAAAAAAGAAAAAAAAAAAAAAAAAAGAAATGGTCTCTTCTCGACCAGGCTGGCCTTGAACTCACTAACTGAACAAGAATGATGTTGACCTTCTTCCTGCCTCCACCTCTCAAGAGCTAGAATTTTACCACACCGGTACCGGAGACAAAACCCTGAGGCAGGCTGGCAAGCATTCTACCAACTGAGCTACACCCTCAGCCCCCTAGGAGCCCCGTAGATGTTGCCTTTATTCTGTTTCTGGCACAGAAGTAGAGTTGCGGTAGCTAACCTCATCCATGCCTCTGTGTGAGAGAAACGGGGAAGTTACCTCCATATCAACTGCCTCTGCTGGATGAGGAAGAGAGACCAGATATAGGCCTATGACCAAAAAACCAGACTGGCAGGTCAGCTATTTAGGGCTTCTTTAAGGTATGCATGAGTCATAAGGCTGGCTGGCACGTGTCTAGGGAAAACCAATTAAACAGGAAATTGATCCCATTGCCAAAAAATGGGCGTATCCTGAAGCAGGTGTACTATACACAAAGGATCTTTGGAAATGGGGGAGGGCGGTGGTTTTTCTCCTTAAGGCAGACTGAAGAATCTGGGCAGGGTGGCACATGCCTTTAGTCCTAGCATTTAGGAGACAGAGGCAGGAGGATCAGGAATCCAAGGCCAGCCTTGGCTACATAGTGTATAGGAGGCCAGCCTTGGCTACATAGTGTATAGGAGCCCAGCCTGAGCTACATGAGACCCTGTCTCAAAAAAGAAAAGAACAAAAGAGTGAAAGAATGATGATTTAAATTTGTCTTTTTCCTTTGAGACGGGGTCTCACTATGCTGCCTAGGCTAGCCTTGAACTCCTAAACTGAAATGCTCTTCCAGCCTCAGCCTCCAGAGTAGCTGAGACTGTAGGTGTGACCCAGCACATTCAGCTTCCGTACAGATGTATCAAGCAAGTGTGTTATCTCCGAAAGCCTCCCTCAGCCTGTGTGCTGGACCAGAAAGTAAGTTAGTTTCTTCCCAGTTAATGGGCATTGTATTCTACTCTTCAGAGAAAAGCAGAGAATGGCTTTGGTTCAAAATAGAAATAACCATAAAACCAACTCTGATTACAACACTATGTAAGCCCTTAACTCAGTATCTCTCTCTCTCTCTCTCTCTCTCTCTCTCTCTCTCTCTCTCTCTCTCTCTCTGTCTCTCTGTGTGTGTGTTTGTGTGTGTGTATGTGTGTGTGTGTCTGTGTGTCTGTGTGTGTCTGTGTGTGTGTCTGTGTGTCTGTGTGTGTCTGTGTGTCTGTGTGTGCCTGTGTGTCTGTGTGTGTGTGTCTGTGTGTGTGCCTGTGTGTGTGTGTCTGTGTGTGTGTCTGTGTGTCTGTGTGTGTGTCTGTGTGTGTGTCTGTGTGTGTGTCTGTGTGTGTGTCTGTGTGTGTCTGTGTGTGTCTGTGTGTGTGTCTGTGTGTGTGTCTGTGTGTGTGTGTGTCTGTGTGTGTGTCTGTGTGTGTGTCTGTGTGTGTCTGTGTGTGTGTGTCTCTGTGTGTGTGTGTCTGTGTGTGTGTGTCTGTGTGTGTGTCTGTGTGTATGTGTCTGTGTGTGTGTATGTCTGTGTGTGTGTCTGTGTGTGTGTGTCTGTGTGTGTGTCTGTGTGTGTGTCTGTGTGTGTGTCTGTGTGTGTGTCTGTGTGTGTCTGTGTGTGTCTGTGTGTGTGTGTCTCTGTGTGTGTGTGTCTCTGTGTGTGTGTGTCTGTGTGTGTGTGTCTGTGTGTGTGTCTGTGTGTATGTGTCTGTGTGTGTGTATGTCTGTGTGTGTGTCTGTGTGTGTGTGTCTGTGTGTGTGTCTGTGTGTGTGTATGCCCAGAATCCCCTGGATCCCCTGGAGCTGGAGTTAACGTGGCTGTGAGCCTTGTAGTTTGGGTGCTGGGAACCTAACTGCTCAGCTCTGGCTCTTTCAATGTAGCCCAGGCTGGGAACCTAAGTGCTCAGCCCTGGCTCTTTCAATGTAGCCCAGGCTGGGAACCTCAGATCTTAACTCCTTCTGCCTCCACCTCTCCCCTAGCTAGAGTTTCAGACCTGTGCCACCACAGTCTGTCTGCTAAAGGCCTTTCAGAAAACAGTCTATTCAAGAGTCTAAATCAAGTGGGGTGGTGGTAGTGTATACCTTTAATCCCAGTACTCAGGCAACAGAGGCAGGCAGATCTTTGGATTTGAGGCCAAACTGTGGCTATTACACAGAGAAACTCCATCTTAAAAAAAAAAAAAAAGCAAACGAATTCATATTTTTCAGCAATGATTTATGGCAAATTCAGTCTAGGTTTTGGAGTTCACACTGGCCTAAGAACAAGCTGAGCCCTCAGAAATCTTTCAAATGGGACATGCTGAGGGCTAGCTTCTGTAGCAGAGATAGTGTCTGTTCTCGGTACCCCTCAGGAAGCCCCTCCGGCTGGAGAGGAGGAGGGCTGGTTCCAGATTTCCAAGTCCTCTCAGCTACAGACTCCCTTCTTTATGACTCCATTCCTGTCTGCCCACTCCCCCAGCTTCCTGCCTACTCAGCCTTCTCCCCAGCTGGGTTTTATCTGAGAGCTTTGTAGAAATGCTGTTCAAAGTCATCAGACTCCTATGACCAGAGGCTACATGGTCACTGAACCATTGAGTCTGTCACTTAGGTCTCTGTTCATTCCTTCAACAGCATGAAGTGACTCATTTGTTTTCAGACCCCGTAGCAGAGTTCAGCCATTTTTAATTTTTATTTTTAAGTTTATGTAATATTTATATATAATCTTAAGTATCATTACTATATAAAATATATATCATATAATATATAAATAATATATCAGCTCACAACCACCTGCGTATATATACGAAAGAGAGAGAAAGAGTCTCATTGAGGGTTGACTTGAACTCTCTAGGTAGTCAAGGATAACCTTGAACTTTGGAATCTACCTGCCTTTGCCTCTCAAGGGCTAGGATTCTAGCCAGGCATCTCCACCCATGGTTAGGCCTCACTAAGGATTGAGCCAAGGGTTTTGTGCAGGCTGGGCACTATCAAAGGAGATATAACCCCAGCCCCTGACCTCAGCACTTTTAAAAATCAGAATTCACACTAAGTCCCCATACTGGGAGCGACTGCATGGTCTGAACACCTGTTGCCCTACAGGCTCAACTAGACAAGCTCTGTCCTTCTGTTCAGTGTCATTGGAAGTAAACCTGGAAACCATTGCCAGACAGCCCGTGTGAGTCACGACAGGTGGCTGTGTGCTTTCCTTTCCGGGTGAGACGATAACCTGAGTTTCTATCCTCTGCTCTGTATCTCGAGAAGATCAGGGCTTGTGAATAATTTAGGATTATCTGCCTCATCCACGAGATCATTTCCTTCAGGAATGTTTCTGACCAGAATGGAAGGTGTTTTCTTTACCTTTTCAGAGGCTTTCTGAATCAGGCCTGACATGGGATCATTTTGTTGTTGAAACACACTTAAAACCACTTAGTAACCACAGCCTACCCTGTGGTTCACACAGCCTGTTTTGACGCAATGTTGACAAGCAACAGATGTCTGGTTGTTAAACACGCAGTCAACACACACTGCAGCTGGGATTGCATTATGGGCCGTGTGGCAGGAATTGTGAGAGTCGACCTCTGTTTTCACGGCTTTCACAGGAACAGTTGGTCCCTAATTCTTGGGAAGCCTAAGTGGTAACAAATAACATTTGTACAGGTCACAGAGCATAAGGAAAGATGGAGCCCGCTGGGGAAGGTTGCTCGGGAAGATATCACAGAACGAAGCTAGAGCAAGAAAATACAGAGTACCTGAGGTAGCAGGGCGTACGATACTCAGATGCTCGTGAAATCGGACCTGCCATGAAATCTGATTTCTTGGGATCCCTGGGTTGGTAGAAGTCCGGGAAATTTCTCAGGGATGCAGATAAAGTGTGAGCTGAGTCTAAAAGTAGAGCATTGGAGCTGGAGAGATGGCTCAGCTGTTAAGAGCTCAGACTGCTCTTCCAGAGGTCCTGAGCTCAAATCCCAGCATTATATTTATAATAGATATAAATATATTATAAATATTAATATATATCTATTATAAATATATATACATATTTATAATATATATAATAAACAAACTTTAAAAAACAACAAAAAAAAGAAGTAGACCATCAGGGCACAGGAAAACTGTGGTCAACTGAGGATAGGAATCCCAGCAAGTTCTGCTGGAGAGCCTGTCTGGTAGCTAATGCCTGTAATCCCAGCACTTGGGAGATTGAAGCAGGAGAATTACCAAGAGTTTGAGGCCAGTCTGGACTAGATACGGAATTCTAGGACAAGAGAAGAAGAGGGACTGGGAAAGGGAAGAATGGAAGGAAAAGAAGGAGGGAAGATAGAAGGAAGGAAAGTGCAAATGCTAAGACAGAATTCAGCCATCTGGGACGCTGGATAAGAGGGCAGAACCAACTGCCCACTGGGTGAGCAGAAGCTGGCAGTGGGGCTACGTGCAGCAGAATGGTTCAGAGTGCAGTGGGTACCTGTGGAAGATGGCCAGGAAGCAAGAGAAGAAGGATGGAGATGACCTAGCATTGGGGCTTGTAGATCCAGGGACCTCACTTTCTTTCCAGCTCACAAGTAACTTGTTTTTTGAGGTACTGGGTTGTAATCTGGGATTCGCGTGATAAGTGAGCATTTTCCTGCCAGTCTACTAACTGGCCCTAAATAGTTTTCTAAAGTATTTCTTACTCCGGGAAACAATATTTTTTGTGTCATTTTTTTATCTTTATTAACTTGAGTATTTATTTACATTTCGATTGTTATTCCCCTTCCCGGTTGCCGGGCCAATATCCCCCTAATCCCTCCCCCTCCCCTTCCATTTGGCTTCCCCTCCCCATCCTCCCCCCATTATCACCCTCTCCCCAACAATCTCGTTCACTGGGGGTTCAGTCTTAGCAGGACCCAGGGCTTCCCCTTCCACTGGTGCTCTTACTAGGCTATTCATTGCTACCTATGAGGTCAGAGTCCAGGGTCAGTCCATGTATAGTCTTTGGGTAGTGGCTTAGTCCCTGGAAGCTCTGGTTGCTTGACATTGTTGTTCATATGGGGCCTCAAGCCCCTTCAGCTCTTTCAGTCCTTTCTCTGATTCCTTCAACGGGGGTCCCGTTCTCAGTTCAGTGGTTTGCTGCTGGCATTCGCCTCTGTATTTGCTGTATTCTGGCTGTGTCTCTCAGGAGCGATCTACATCTGGCTCCTGTCTACCTGCACTTCTTTGCTTCATCCATCTGGTCTAATTGGGTGGCTGTATATGTATGGGCCACATGTGGGGCAGGCTCTGAATGGGTGTTCCTTCTGCCTCTGTTCTAAACTCTGCCTCCCTATTCCCTGCCAAGGGTATTCTTGTTCCCCTTTTAAAGAAGGAGTGAAGCATTCACATTTTGGTCATCCTTTCTTGAGTTTCATGTGTTCTGTACATCTAGGGTAATTCAAGCATTTGGGCTAATAGCCACTTATCAATGAGTGCATACCATGTATGTCTTTCTGTGATTGGGTTACCTCACTCAGGATGATATTTTCCAGTTCCATCCATTTGCCTATGAATTTCATAAAGTCATTGTTTTTGATAGCTGAGTAATATTCCATTGTGTAGATGTACCACATTTTCTGTATCCATTCCTCTGTTGAGGGGCATCTGGGTTCTTTCTAGCTTCTGGCTATTATAAATAAGGCTGCTATGAACATAGTAGAGCACATGTCTTTGTTATTTGTTGGGGCATCTTTTGGGTATATGCCCAAGAGAGGTATAGATGGGTCCTCAGGCAGTTCAATGTCCAATTTTCTGAGGAACCTCCAGACTGATTTCCAGAATGGTTGTACCAGTCTGCAATCCCACCAACAATGGAGGAGTGTTCCTCTTTCTCCACATCCTCTCCAGCATCGGCTGTCACCTGAGTTTTTGATCTTAGCCATTCTCACTGGTGTGAGGTGAAATCTCAGGGTTGTTTTGATTTGCATTTCCCTTATGACTAAAGATGTTGAACATTTCTTTAGGTGTTTCTCAGCCATTTGGCATTCCTCAGCTGTGAATTCTTTGTTTAGCTCTGAATCCCATTTTTTAATAGGGTTATTTGTCTCCCTGCGGTCTAACTTCTTGAGTTCTTTGTATATTTTGGATATAAGCCCTCTATCTGTTGTAGGATTGGTGAAGATCTTTTCCCAATCTGTTGGTTGCCGTTTTGTCCTAACAACAGTGTCCTTTGCCTTACAGAAGCTTTGCAGTTTTATGAGATCCCATTTGTCGATTCTTGATCTTAGAGCATAAGCCATTGGTGTTTTGTTCAGGAAATTTTCTCTAGTGCCCATGTGTTTGAGATGCTTCCCCACTTTTTCTTTTATTAGTTTGAGTGTGTCTGGTTTGATGTGGAGGTCCTTGATCCACTTGGACTTAAGCTTTGTACAGGGTGATAAGCATGGATCGATCTGCATTCTTCTACATGTTGACCTCCAGTTGAACCAGCACCATTTGCTGAAAATGCTATCTTTTTTCCATTGGATGGTTTTGGCTCCTTTGTCAAAAATCAAGTGCCCATAGGTGTGTGGGTTCATTTCTGGGTCTTCAATTCTATTCCGCTGGTCTATCTGTCTGTCTCTGTGCCAATACTATGCAGTTTTTATCACTATTGCTCTGCAATACTGCTTGAGTTCAGGGATAGTGATTCCCCCTGAAGTCCTTTTATTGTTGAGGATAGTTTTAGCTATCCTGGGTTTTTTGTTATTCCAGATGAATTTGAAAATTGTTCTGTCTAACTCTCTGAAGAATTAGATTGATATTTTGATGGGGATTGCATTGAATCTGTAGATCGCTTTTGGTAAAATGGCCATTTTTACTATGTTAATCCTGCCAATCCATGAGCATGGGAGATCTTTCCATCTTCTGAGATCTTCTTCAATTTCTTTCTTCAGAGGCTTGAAGTTCTTATCATACAGATCTTTTACTTGCTTAGTTAAAGTCACACTGAGGTATTTTATATTATTTGGGACTATTATGAAGGGTGTCATTTCCCTAATTTCTTTCTCGGCTTGAGGAAACAATATTTTTAAATTTAATTTTATTTTATGTACATTAGTGTGATGGTGTCAGATACCCTAGAACTGTCGTTACAGACAGTTGTGAGCTGCCATGTGGGTGCTGGGAATTCAACTCAGGACCTCTGGAAGAACAGTCAGTGCTCCTAACCACTGAGCCATCTCTCTAACCCCAGAAGTACATATCATTTTTTTAAAAAAGGTTTTGGGCTTTTGTTTAGTTTTGTTTTGTTTTTACTTATTCACTTTACATCCTGCTTACCGCTTCCTCCCACTCACACCCTCCTGCAATCCTTCCCCTATCCCATCCCTTCTCCTCTGAGCATGTGGGAGCCCCCTGGATGCCCCGGCCCCCAGCACATCACGTCTCTATGATGCTGGGCACATCCTCTCCCACTGAGGCCAGGCAAGATAGCCCAGGTAGAAGAACATATCCCACATATAGGTAACAGCTTTTGGGATAGCCTCTTCTCCAGTTGTTTGGAACCCACATGAAGACCAAGCTGCACATCTAATACATACGTGCAGGGAGGCCTAGGTCCAGCCTGTGTGTGTTCTTTGGTTGGTGGTTCAGACTCTGAGCGTACCAAGGATCCAGATTAATTGACACTTTTGGTCTTCCTGCGGGGTTCCTATCCCCTGCAATCCTTCCTCCAGTTCTTCCTTAAGAGTCCCCAAGCTCCATCCACTGTTTGGTTGTGGGTATCTGTATCTGTCTGAGTCAGCTGCTGGGTGGAGCCTCTCAAAGGACAGCCATGCTAGACTCCTGTCTGCAAATATAACAGCATCATTAATAGTTTCAGGGATTGGTACCTGCCCATGGGATGGGGCTCAAGTTGGGCTGGTTACTGGTTAGTTGTTCCCTCAGTCTCTGCTCCATCCTCTGTGCCTGCATTTCTTGTAGACAGGATACATTTTGGGTCCCAAGTTTTGTGGGTGGGTTGGTGTTCCTATCACTCCAGGGTTCCTGCCTGCCTACAGGAGGTGACCTCTTCAGGTATCCTCAATGCTATGAGTCACACTTAAGAACACCCCCATTGATTCTTGGGTACCTACCTCCCTTAGTCTAGGAAACAATATTAATAGTTCAAAGTGTGAGCAGTAAGGTGGGGAACAATGCACTTTTCTTAAAAAAAAAAAAAAAAAAAAAAAAACTTGACCTGCAGAAGATTGATGTGGGTTCATGGAGTTTGAGGGGCTGTCAAGGTTGATGAATGATACCTTACCAAGGTAAAGCAGACCCAAAGGAATCCACATGCTAATAAATCACCACAGTTGTTTTTTTAGCCCCACATCCCCATTATGCAAGCACTTTTGCTGAAATTCAGCTTGGAAATTTTCATATGTTCTGATTCCAATCAGCAGTAATAGCATGCTAATCAAACAAATTTAAAGGATCCTTGTTTTGTTTTTCTGGCAAATGAGCCTGAAACTCATTGAAAATTCCTTTTCAGAATGACTTTTAAGCAAATTCGTTCCTAAAGTGAATCCTATTGGGAGCTCCCTGTTGGCTTTTGTAGGAGGGGGTGAAGGACTCCTAGTGGAGGTGGGTTGGGAATGAACACTGGCAGAGAGTTGGTCCTGTTTGATAATGGGTGACCTTAGGGGGCGGGCGTAAATAAAGTGGGTCATAGTGCTTGAGTTGCTAGGTTCTGTTTAATTGTTAACTGCAAAAAGGCACACATGATGGCTGGCTTCAACTGTTAACTTGACACAGATAGAATTGCCTAGGAAGAGAGTCTCAGTGAGGGACTGTCTAGATGAGGGTGCCCTGTGTGTGTATCTATGACTGCCTTCACTGATATGGGAAAGAGATATCCTGAAAGTGTATGGTGTTACTTCCTGGTTTGTGGTCCAGGACTGTATAGGAGTGCGGGAAAGCCAGCCAAGCAATAAGCACCAGTGAACGTATTTCTTTCTGCTCTGCCTGTGGTTGTGACTATGTGTCTGACTCCATGACTTCACTCCTGGGCTATAACCTGGAATTATGAGCTAAAACACACCCTTTTCTCCCTAAGCTGCTTCTTGTCAGGATATTTTATCCCAGCAACAGGAGACTATGACAACACTCTGAGGATAGGAACTTCTTCTAAGGGTACATGGGCTCTTCAAGAACATTCACACTGCCAGCTTCACAATGTCACTTGTGAGGGTTCAAGATGCCTCACTGCCCTGTCACCACTTGTCACCCAGAGGCTCTGCAGCAATCAAGTCTGTAAACCTTATGACCCCTACCACCAGCCAGCAGATGCCCTGACTTTCCCAGTCAGCCCAGCCCCTCCTACCCCAGGGTCCCTTCTCCTCAAGGCTGCACAGCTTTCACAGGCTCTACTTCAGCACCTTCCCTCTGCAGGACATGAGGAGTCTCACAGAATGAGTCTGACTGGGCCAGCCACCGTATTGGTCAAGGGGGTCAGCAGAGTGGGTATTGGTACCCGGAGTGGTGGGGCATGTTTCCACAGCCCAATTAAATAACTTATACATAGAGAATTCCTCAGAGATGATCTGTGAGTTGGCGACAACTAGAGGCTTCCAGAACCTTCCAGAATCATCCCCTTGCTTGTCATTCACAATCCAGGATATAAGAAGATGGGAAGTGTGGATATGGCTTGCTATAGAACCACGATCAGGGAATCTCCATGCATGTATCTCATTAATATCCCAACTTTTACCTTGAGTTTTAGCATAAGAGAAAAAGCTGAAATAATAATAATAATAATAATAATAATAATAATAATAATAATATAAACAATTATCATCATTATTGTTATTGCCAGTAGTCATACCTGAAGCTTGAAATTCTATATGGTTAAGACTACAAACTTGCATTGTGATACTGCATACTTATAGTCCCAGGACATGTGAGGCTGATGCATGAGGATTGTTGAGTTGAAGGGCTATATAATGAGACCCTGCCTCTATATTATTTGGGATTGTATTTCTAGTGCTGTTATGTAAAGGTAACTTTTACTCACCTGATATAATTGTCATCTCAGAGGCTTGCTGCTGAATAAGCTCACCCTTTCTAGTTTTTTCTGAACTCTGGCTGGTTGGTTCAACTCAGCTGTTTTGACTCAAACTCCTCTCCAAGCTGACTGACTTCACTGCCTTCTCTTGGCTTCTCAAGGAATTGTTCTGCCTGGCTTCAAACTAACACTCACAACCTGTTCTAATCTTCTGGCAAATGAACTCAACTCTACTGAAATGCACTCACTCAATGAACTGCTTCAAACTGAACTGAATGAACTGAACGAACTCTCTCTCCCTGCACTGCTCCTTTTTTTTTTTCCTGGAGCTGAGGACCGAACCCAGGGCCTTGCGCTTGCTAGGCAGGTGCTCTACCACTGAGCTAAATCCTCAACCCCTGTGCACTGCTCTTAAATAGCTTCTCTTTCCCATCTACTGTATTATCCTATCTCTGACTCACCCTGTCAAATCTTTCTCTGATTTATCACTTTGTCTGCCCCTCAATTAGACATCACTTTCAAACACAGATGCTTCCTTCTACAAACTAAATTTACCTACATTGTTTGAGATTAAAGGTATGTGCTAAGGGTGTGTGTGTATGTCAGCCAGAGGGATTAAAGGTGTGTCTGTATTCCAGTCAGATCACAGAGACCTAGAAGGTCTTTGGATATGATATCTTCCCAGAGCAGCCATATTGCTGGATTAAAATTCCTCTACATTGTAATTTACTGGTTGTGTGATTTTGGAGAAATTGCTGAACTGAATCAGGACCATGATTTCTTCATCTAAGAAACCAGTAGACTAAAATCCAACTCATTGTGTTGTTAATTAAATTAAATATGTCAATATGTTTAAATTGCTTGATACTACACCACGCATATGACTGACACTACAGAATAGCTTGCTATCTTATCCCCAAAGACCAGCTGAATGAACTCAGACCATGTACCAGTCCCTATTCAGTACATCTGCCATTTTGGTCTCTCTAACTTAAGCTGCAGTTTCTGATTGCCTCCCCGAATATCTAATAAAATTTTATAATTTAATATATGGATACAAAAATATTTGCATACTTAGAATGTATTATTTTATTTGCGGTAGGGTCCCTAGTAACCCAGGCTGGCTTTGAACTCTCTATGTAGCCAAAAATGATTTTGATCCTTCTGCTTCTTCCTTGAGTGTTCAGATCACAAACCACCACACCCAGTTGTTCAGTGCTGAGATCTGATGCACAGCCTCATACACACAAGGCAAATACCTTATCAATTGAGCCAAACCCCCACCCCTCATACTTAGAATATTACACTGCTTCTTAAACTTTCTCAGCCAGTTCTGAGGTATATGTATGTGGGGTGAAATATGCAGGAAAAAGAAGCAAGTTTTATCAGCATAAATATATTTCATTTCCCCAGCTCTTATGTTTCTTCAAGTCATTCATTGCTGATCATAGTTTGATTGATTTCCCTCTTGAGAAGGTCAAGTTCTCAGGAATATTTGATGTCTTAGTTAGAAATGAAGTAGCTGTTACACATTTATTAAAAGTGATCCGGGGACTGGGAGGTGTACGTTGATATTTTTTCCTCAGAAATACTGCTGGCATGCTTACATACTCAACTTGGAATGTGGTTCAAATTAATCTTTTGTGCAGTGATCGATATTCAGTAGGATTTACTCCAAGTACTGAAACTTTAATGTTCCTTCCATTATGTTTACAAATGTAAATCTTAGCAAATCTTTCTGAGGCCATTATAAGATTGCATATCCTCATTGTGGGACACAAGCACACACGGCAACAAGCCAGTAAGCTATGTCAATCAGCTACAGCATTCCTAGGACACATGGGTCAGTCATTCCCAGTCTGGCCCAGCTCCATCACCCATCATAGTGACTTCAGTAGCTTTACCTTTAGGAATCAGGTTTGGAGCAAGTGCAGGGATCCCCTCTGTCCTCTTGTCTAGGGGTCAACAGCAGAGCCAGGCTGATGGCAATAGGTCATCTCTTCCAGCTAAGTCCCAGGAAAGGAAGGCTATCCTCTTCCTCCCTAGGTTCTCCCTCAGATGGATAAGTGAGCAGTTGCACAGCCATGTTCATCTGAGGAGACATTTTGTTTCTTCCTATCTGGACTCCAACACTGAAGAACTTTTCATGAGTAACTTTCTTCAAAGTCTTCATTCCCTCCAACACCCAAATGAGGTGAATGGACTCACCAAGAAAGCTCCAATATCCACACTGACACGTGCCCAGGAGAGTAAGCCCAGGGTGTTCCTCACCACAGCAGTTTTCTTTTGTCCTTCATGGCTGGTATGTAATGCCAGGCCTCCTTCATGCTGAAGGAGAGCTTTCCCACTGAACTTCATCCTCAGCTCAGTGCAGCATTTCCTCATTCATTCATTCATTCATTCATTTTACATCCCTATCATTGCCCCGCCTCCTGGTCCTCCTGCCCACCCCCACAGAGTCCATTCCCTTCTCCTCTGAGAAGGTGGGGGCCGCTGCTAGGTGTCCCCCTCCCCTGGTGCATCACGTCTCTGCAGGGTTAGGCCCATCCTTTACCACTGAGGCCAGACACGGCAGCCCTGAAGAGGATAGGAACTCCACAGGAAGATCAACAGAGTCAAGTAACCTGGACCCTTGGGGGCTCCCGGAGGCTGAGACATATATGGGTTGTACTGAGGCCTTTGACACATATGTAGCAGATGTGCAGCTCTCCACGTCTCCACGTGGGTCTCCCAAGAGCAGGAGCAGGGGCTGTCCCTAAAGCTTCTGCCTGTTGAGGCAGCATTTTAAAACCCTAATTACACATTTGCTGCAATTCTGGAAGCCAAGAGAACACCATCAAAATAAAAACCCAAGCGGAGTTTTCCTGCCCGAGAAACCTATGATCTTACTAGAGAGCCAAATTAGCAATGGGGAAGAACTTGAAAACACTGTGGATGTGAGTGTGTGTGCGTGCTTGTATGTGCTTGAGAGCAGGTCTTGCTACTTGCCCAGGGTGTTCTCAGATTCACTGTGTGACAAAGTCTTGTCTAGAACTCCTGATCCTCCTGACCCACTCTCCTGAGAAGCCGGGATTGCAGGCAGGCACCACCACACCTGGCTTCTGCAAAACCACATTTAATCAGAAACTGCCAGGTGTGTCCAAACTTCTGGCATTGTGAAATGATGTTGTCATCTACCAAGAACTGCCTAGTTAAGTTGCGAAAACAAAACAGAACTCTCAGCGATTTTAGTAAGTTTGTGGTGTGTGAGTCCACACAAGTAGCCATGCACAAGCTAGAGACCCAAATGGAAAGGAGCTTGCCTGTCTTTTGAAACAGATTTAATCATTTTTGACCTCGGTTTCCATGCTGTATATATTTTTTTTTTTTTGGTTCTTTTTTTTCGGCGCTGGGGACCGAACCCAGGGCCTTGCGCTTCCTAGGTAAGCGCTCTACCACTGAGCTAAATCCCCAGCCCCCCATGCTGTATATTTTTATTGTTTTGTTCTTAGGCAGCAATCATATTAATCCCTTATCTTTTTAACAATCCTATAACATTCAAATGTAATAGCATGTTATTGCCATTCTTAGTAATATTTCAACATTAAGGCCTGATCATTACTTGGAGTGTTATTATAATATTGCAAGTTCAGGCGGGTCTAGGGGCACAGGGTGTAATCCCAGGTACTTGGGAGGATGAGGTAGGAGAATAACAGGTTCAAGGCCTGTCTGAGCTACAGAGTGGGTTCCAGATCAGCCTGAGCAATCAAGTGAAGCCCTGTCTCAAAGAGGAAAAAGAGGACTGCAAATGTAGCTCATTGAGAGAACCCTTGTCTCAAATGCTCCAGGGCCTAAGCTCAGTCCTTAGTATTACACAAATAAATCAATTATGCTGATAGATGATAAATAATAATAGAAAATAGATGATAGGTAGATAGATAGATAGATAGATAGATAGATAGATAGATAGATAGATAGATAACAATAGAATATTAGAGCTCAGAGATCAGGAAGTCTCTCCAGAGAGGAAAGTGCCGGAATCTTGAACTAGCTTTGAAGGATGTGTACTATTCTGAGGGGCAAAAGGAGCCTTGCTGGGGAGGTGGAAGAGAATGGGAAGAGCAGAGATGAGGAGAGAGGAATGAAGGCTCTGAGGCAAGAGTGGGAAGGCAGTCTAGCCAAGGGGAGGGACTGCCTGAGGGGGAGGGGGAGGGGGAGGGAACACGTGCTTTGATAGTCTGGCCAAGTGCTTTCCTCAGCAGAAAGGCCGTGTGCCCATGAGTTGACAGTAAGAGAGAGGAGAACTTTTCCTTTGTCAAAGACTAAAGGTTTGTTTAGAAAACAGAAATAACTGCAACAGTTAGACCTCCAGGGTGTAGCTGATCTTGGTGGCACATGCCTCTAATCCCAACAATCAAGAGGTGGAATCAAGAGGATCTAGGAGTTCAAGGTCAGCCTCAGCTACATAGCAGGTTCAAAGCTAGCCTGAAACATATATAAGAACTTGTCTTTTTTAAAAAGTCCCATGTTCTAAAAGGTTTTGTTGTCTGACCCTCCCAAGCAACATCTCATTATTCCAGCAAGTAGGGGTGGGGGGGGTCTTCTCTCTAGGTGGTTCTATCAGCCCAGGGCTTTGCAGCTAAACTGCACGAGATAATCCAAATCCACATGGTACCATTCATCGCCGACACTTTCTCTTAGTTCCTTTAAGTTATCTGTGATCTCATTCCACACAATCAGTGGTCATCTCTATGTCTTCATGCCTGACCTCTGCTGGGTCTGTGACTGGCCCTTACTCATCACTGTTTCACAGAAGGCTGTATTGTCTGTGCAGGGCTGAGAACAGAACTATCTCCCATTCCCAGACAAACGGCTTCAGAACCCTCCCGTCACGTAAACCACTGAGATTGCTCCCATAAGCACCCTGTTCCTTTAAAAAACAAATGTGTCTTTGGTGGCATAAGAGACCTTGGAGTCACATGTCACTGTTCATTATTTTAATTAATTAATGTTTTAATTAATTAAATTTCCCCCTTCAGCTACCCGTGAGCTACATGGGAAGGGACGAAGGGCTGCCTGAATCTCACTAGTTCAAAAGGAAGGAACCAGGAGGTGGGTGAGGCAGGAAGCTATAGCCAAGGGGAGACAGTAGAAATTAATCCGAATTCACACTCGTGACAAAACTCCAGCATAGTTAGGTACCCATCAACTCCAGGCTTTTCTCTCTGACTTACAGCCCCCAGGAAATATACATTTTCCTTTTCTTCAATTCACTTAAAAAGGGGTGATGGTGGAAAGATGGCTTGGCCATTAAACTGCTTGCTGCGTAAGTGTGAGGAGGACTTGAAGTTGATCCCTAGAGACCCTTTAAAAAAACAACAACAACAACAACAATGACGACGATGACAACAACAATGAACCAAAAAACCAAGCCAGTTGTGGGGTGCACACTTGTAATCCCACAGACAAGATGGGCCTATGGCTTGCTGGTTTGATTAGTGAGCTCTGGGTCCATGAGAGACTCTGTCTCAAAAAACCCGGGTGAACAGTTCCTCAAGAATGATACCCAAGGTTAACCTCAAACCCCCACACACACAATATACATCACTTTCTTCTCTTCAACCCAATGGGGCTTGGGGCTCCCAGTAGGAAGGAAGCTCTTGGCTGTTTTCCAGGACCGATATCAAGAGTTTCATGTTGCAAATTACATCTGTCCTCTCTGATGTGGTAGCCAGCCCCATCCTTATAAACAGTGGAGCTCACTTAGAAATCTAGCTTTGGGGCCCCACCTGTTCTGGAATGTTTCAAGAGGATAAAACTGAGCCAGGTATTAGCTGAGGTAATACATCTCTTCTCTTCTACCACCACTGGCCCCAAAGATAGTACCTTCTGCTCACACTTTCTCCTCCGGTAAAGTAGCAGAGTCACGCTGGACTCTTCCCCTTGGGGAGGAGTGACCCGCGTTGGGGACAGATGGGGTGAAGGTCCATTGTCTGTTCACTCTGTCTTGCCGAGAATGTCTGCACCTTGCTCTCTCTGGTTTTGTCCCCATGTACCAGGCAGTGATGACTGAGACCCATAGCCTCCTTCTGGAGTTCTCTGGGTCTCCCTCCCATAGGAAGAATGAACTGTTAGCATGCTGGCTGGTAGTGGCCGTGCCCTGGTCACCAAGGCAATGCTCTTGTTAGTAAAGCTAGGGCTTCTGTGAGGCTCTCCAGACTGTCCTTCAGCTGATTCGGAACCTAGAGTGAGGGTAGTGTGACTGGTGGACAGTCCTATTCGTTATCAGTGTCTGCAAGAGAATTGCTTAGGAAGGAATTCTACTTCTTTGCTTCTTAGCACCCTCTAAGAACAAGACTCAATTCTGTTCGTCAGACCTACTGCTACAGGTTTGTGGTCCCAGCACTTGGGAAGCTGGATTACAAATGCCCATTAGCCTTAGCATGGGTGCTGAAAATTGAACTCGGCCCCTCTAGAAAGACAGCAAGTGTTCTTACTTAACTCCCAAGCCATCTTCCCGGCCCTGTTGATTTTATACCCTGATCTCCCCTCCTCTGGCCTTGCCTCTCTTGGCAAAACCAAGTCACCAATGACAGCTGATAAAAGGCCTGGTTTCCAACACAAATCCCTGCTTCTAGATCACGATTGCAATACTATTTTTGTGTCCTGGAATTCCTCACTCAGGCACTCTCAAGCCTGTGGTAAGAGTCAGTTGGCCTTTCCCCCTGCGGTCCACCTCTGTAATGCATACCCCCTGGTCTGAAGGGCAGACTGATACGGGGTTTACGAAGGGAATGTAAAGATCCAGTTTGGTTACGGAAGCTGAGCTGACCAGACATATGCAGGAACTACCTTCCCAGTGCAGGCAGTGCCCACAGATGAGAAGCCTAGGGCTGTGAGCAAGGGCAGATTGGGGCCTGGGACCAGGTTTGATTCTTTTTGTGATGCCACAGTGTGTGTGTGTGTGTGTGTGTGTGTGTGTGTGTGTGTGTGTCTGTGCGTGCGCGCGCATGTGCGCACGCGCTTTCTGGCTTATTGTGAAGGTCTTCTTGTCACCATAGCACGATAGAGTGTGTGTTTAAAAAACCATAGCTTCACTTCCAGCTTCTCTGTAGTAGACACAAGGGTACACAAGCCCCTTGTTTGTAGTGTCCATGGCAGGGCTACCTAACCGGCCTCTTCACACCAGGTTATTCAAGGCAAACATCTGATCGTCCATCCAGCGAGCACAGTGGGAGAGAACTGTGGGTGCTGGCCTTTTTATCTCTAAGAATCCTTGAGCGTGTGCTTTGTGGACTTGCTCTCAATTATTCATTGTGTGTCCCTGACAAAGGGAGAAAAAAGAATGGCTACTTTGTGGGTGTGGGGATTTTTGTTGTTGCTGCTGCTGCTGTTTGTTTTGTTTTAGAGGAGCTCATGTAGTCCTTGCTGGCCTTGAACTCCTTGCGTTCAGGATCTTCTGCCTCTGCCTCAACAGAATGGTGGAATTACAGAAGGCATGCACCGAGCACCACACCCGCCTTTCAACCTAGGGTTTGTGCATGCCAGGCAAGCATTGTAGCTAACTGAGCTGCAACCCTAGAACCACGAAGTTTATTTACAATTTTTCCAAAGCGTTACCCCATCTGACCCTTAGGATTACTCCACAAGTCAGCCAGATACAAAAGTAACGCCGCATTATAGATGATGAGGCAGAGAGGCTCGGCGGGAAAAGAGTGAGTTTGTGCAGCATCTAAAAGATCTAGCCGTGAAGTGGAAAGACCTCTTCAGAGCTGATGCAATTTTGCTTCTGGTGCTGGAGAGATGATGGTTCAGTGGGTTAAGGGCAGATACCGTTCTTACAGAAGACCTAGGTTCAATTCCCAGCACCCACATCAGCTGGCTCACAACCTCCTGTAACCCCAGCTCCAGAGGGGATCCGACATCTCTGGCCTCTATGAGCACCTGGGCTCCCTTCCATGTACCTATCTCCTGTGTACACATTTCTTTAAAAAATAGTTAAAAAAAAAAAAAAAGTAAACCTAAAACCACAAAGCTTTGCTTTTGCTAGGTAAGGACTTCAGGCTACACGAGCATCCCACTTCAGTTTGGAAGAGCTGCATTAGGTAAAATACACTTGGCCCCCGGTCCTGGTTTGGCTGGCAACGCCAAATGTTTTCTTGGAGAAGTCGCCCAACAGAAGCTAAGCCTCAGTTTTCATCCTTACAATGAAGGAGCTGAAGGAGATAATCTCTCAGGTTTCTTCCAGCTCAACGGTTCTTTTTACCATTTATACCCCGGATTGCTTTTCATGGTTGTGAAAGCAGCCTGGAAACCCCGGGCAACACAGTTGTGTTATATTAATGAGCCTTTATCAAATGGCCCCAGGTGGCCTTCAAGTTCCCAAATGAATCAGATCAGCTGGCACCAGTTTAATCGGAAATTAAAAATGAACGCGGAACAAAGCAGCAAATCAGCTGCACGGCAGCTGCTGTCCTTAGCTCTAGATCTTTCTCTAAGGAGGAGGCTACTCAGCGGTGGTCTCCACCGTTCCAAGAGACGGCAGCAAGATCTCTTTGAAAGAGGCTCCTGGGTTCAAATGTCCAGCACCTTGGGTCCTAGCCGCACTTGGGAGGTTGTTGGAAGTTCCCTGCCGGACACCTTGCTGTACCTCGGAGCTACTGCAAGCCCAGCTCCACAGATGTGTTTCCTTTGTGGAGACGTTTTCACTCTCAAATGGATTTATAATTAAGTCTATCTGGGAGGAGAACGGCCCGTCTCCAGGACCTAGTGTTTTGCAGAACAGGGTTTTGGGAAACACCACTAGAAAGCATTTGGGGCAGCCATGGTGGTACATGCCTGCAATCCCAGCACTCAAAAGGCTGCAGCAGGGACTCAGTAGAAGGTTCCAACATATAAAGTTCATGCCACACAAGCAGGAAGACCTGAGTTCGAATCTCCAGTGTACACGTAAAAGCTCGTGCCTTTAACCTTCATACTGGGCCAGCAGAGAACAGAGGGTTCCTAAAGATTTCTGGCCTGGCATCCTAGCCAGTCACTAAGCTCGAACTAAAGAGAGACTCTGTCTCAAGAATAAACTGGCAGGGCATAATGTGTGTGTGCACCCTTAATCCCAGACCTCTGGAAGTAGAACCAGGTTGATCTCTGTGTGCTCCAGACCAGCTAATGCTACGTAGCGAGACTCTGTCTCGAAATTTTAAAGAAAGGAAGGAAGGAAGGAAGGAAGGAAGGAAGGAAGGAAGGGAGGGAGGGAGGGAGGGAGGGAGGAAGGAAGGAAGGAAGGGAGAAGAGGAAAGAGAAGAAGACACACAATGGCTGACCTGTCAGGTTACACACACATGTTTTTTTTATATGTACACATGTACTCACAGTCACACAAATACAAGTAAAACCCTTACTACTATAGTGGGAGAATTGCCAGAATTCCAAAGCTGTGTGTAGTGGCACCCAGGTATAACCTCAGCACTCAGCCAGAGGATCAAGGTTATCATTAGTACTATGTAGTGTCTTCAAGATCAGTCTGGGAACCCTGTCTCAAAGAGGGGTGGGGAGAGTACCAAAGCTAACCCAATCTAACCCTAGTTCATTGATCTAGAATATCTCATCTCTACAGAAATTCAAAATATTCCATCAACAAAATCATAACACTCTGGAGGCTCTTGATTACAAACATGGCTTCTTCCTACTGAATGAGTGTGCCAGTCCATCGGGCAGCTCTTCAAGTGCTTCTGAGAGGATCCTAGGTCTGGATGGAAGTGGCCATAGTCACCACTGGTGTATAAAAGTTTTGGTGGGTGTGTGGGTGTTTTGTCCAGTTTGTCTGTTTTGAGACAGAATCTCAGATTGGCCTTGAGCAAATCCCCACATCGCACTGGGTTTACGGGCATGTGCCAAAAGGCTTGGTTCCTGCTGTACCAAGGGTTCAACCCGGAGCCTTGTGCATACCAGCAAGCACTCTCAACTGAGCCCCATCCTCAGCCCATAATTCTTAGTTTATAATCCAAACAACTCCACTCCCTTCCAGTTCCCAAAGAATTTTAGCTGTTTCTGAAAGTCCAATCTACACTTGTTTACTATAATCTTCCAGAGTAGACTGCAATACGTCATCCCACCCCACATTCCGATTTTAGCCCGAGACCTTGAGCCTGCTCAGAAATCTCTCAGAAGCCTCTGGCCCTCATCTCTGGGGACGCCGGTTCTTGGAAGGCAGCTGCTATGTTCCGAAGGAGTCCAAATAGTTCTGAAGAGAGACTCCACCAAGAGACCCCGAGTAAGTGTGCCCAGCCATCAACTGCCAGATAGGACTGTGCAGATTTCGCCAGGAGACTCTGAGCCTCAGCCTTTGTGTCACACGCTTGCTGGCAAAGGGCCCGACCTCACAAATTAGAAAATTAGAGTTGAGCCATCCCCTTTCTTCCCTGTTAGGTTTCCTAACTCATAGAATCTGTGAGGACACTAAAATCAACCTTTTTTGCTGAGTATGGTGGCATATGTGTTAACCTCATAATCAAGAGGCAGGAGTAGGAGAATTCTTCACTGGAGACCAACCTGGACCATACAAGATTGTATTAAAAAAAAAAACCAAAACAAAACAAAACAGGTCAACAGGAACAGGAAGAAGACCCCACCACTAGCTGGGTGGTTATTGACAGTTGGTGAGTATTGGGGAAGAGAGAGTCAGATTTCTTTAGAAATATGTCCAGTGGGAGGAGCACACACCCTTGCATACATGGGCAGCGCAAATTCAATTCTGTGGGGTAGAAAAAAGGGAGAGGCATGGATTTGGGAGGGGGTGGGCTGAGATGGTGAACCCATGAGGAGTTAGGGGGAGAAATGGGGAGCAAAGATAATCAAAATACATTGTAGGCATGTATAAAATTCTCAAAGAATTAATAAAATTATACCAAAGTAAACAACAACAACAACAACAACTAAACAACCCTTCTTTTATACACATAAGTCTTGGGATGGTTTGTTGAGCAACAATTATAATTAAACAAAGATGAAATTTTGTTTCTCCTGAGTAAATTCAGAAAGATGTGCCCAGAAGTTTTATCTTATGAATTTTTAAGTTGTCAGGTAGATAGTCCTAAAATCCTAGAGGTAAAATTTTTTCTTTCTTTACCTCCTCCTCCTCCTCTTCTCATTCCTCCTCCTCTTCCTCCTCTTCTTCCTTTTTCCTCCTTCCCATCTTCCTCACCTCCCCCACCCTCCTCTCTCCATCATCTTCATCATCATCATCATCATCATCATCATCATCATCATCATCATTTTGGTTTTTCTAGACAGGGTTTCTCTCTGTAGCCCTGGCTATCCTGGAACTTACTCTGTAGACCAGGCTGACCTTGAACTCATAGAGATCTGCCTGCTTCTGCCTCCCAAGTGCTCAGATTAAAGGCGTGCCCCAGCATTGCTTGCCCAGCCCTGATTATTATTATTAATAGAAGTAGTATTGAGTTTTGAAACAGGGTCTCCCACTGTAACCCAAGTTTGCCTGGAACTTGCTATATAGACCAGGCTGGCCTTGATCTCAAGGCCGTCCTCTTGTCCCCACCTTCCAGATGACTGGATTACAGGTGTCATACCCGGTATAATGGAAGCCTTTAGATTGCTACCAAGTCTCCAGCATTTTAGAGTCTGAGTTTCCTCAGGAGACAGAGGACACAAATGATGGTTCATTTGCAACTCAATAGAAACTTCCCAGGGAATTCAAAGTCTTAAAACTTTCATGATGCTTAACCCAGTGTTCTAGAAGAATGGCTCACAAAGCTAACACGCTTGGGAGCCAAACTGGTACTGGCTCATGTAGAGACTCAGGAACCTGAAAAAGAAAGAGGTTACTGCTGTGCAGTGGTGGCGCACACCTTTAATCCCAGTGCTTGGGAGGCAGAGGCAGGAGGATCTCTGTGAGTTCAAGACTAGCCTGGTACACAGAGTGAGTTCCAGGACAGTCATGGGAAGCTACACAGAGAAACCCTATATTGAAAAAAAAAGCAACAACCAAACAAACAAAAGAAAACAAAAGGCTCCATCAGAATGCTTGCTGATGGCTTTAACTGTAGTGAGGTGGCTCACCCAGTCCTCTCCTGGAGCTTTAAGGGCAGCATGTGGCCTCCTGCAATCCCTGCCTCCTGCCAGGTCTCCTTTACAAACAAACTCCAAAGGACACTCAGAGCCCTAGAACATTCTCGGTTTCTGTGTTCTCTGGATGTTGAAATATGGTTTCAAAGGTTATTCCCAAGTAAAATGATCTGCCTGACTAGCACAACGCATGACAGCACAAGCTGACCACGGGCTCCTGATCCTCCTGTGTTATTTTTTTCTCAGGGGGCTGGGGGATGGTGGAAATCAAATCTAGGGCACTGTGCACATTAGGCAAGCACTGTACTGATAAGCTATGTCCCCAGCCCTCACACACTCTTTTGTCTTTTTGGCTTTTTTAAAATTTTGAACTGCCGTCTAAACTGCCAAGGCTGGGCTTGAGTCATTCTGTGGACCATGTAAGCCTTGAACTTGTGATCACCCTGCCTCTGGCTCCAGAGTAGTTGGGATGTCAGGTCTGGGTCCATGGAAGTTTCAACTAGAGTCTGGAAATTGGATGGGAGTATTTGTTCCACTGGAGTCCCATTGAGTTTCTGAGAATAAAATGCTTTTATTTCATTCAGAAGCTTCACTGAGTTTAGGGGCTATGTCTTAGAATAGGCGCGGTCTTAGAATAGAAGGGAAGAAGGGAGGGAAAAGGAATGGATGGAAAAAGGAAAGGGGGAAAGAGAGGAGAGGAAAGGAAAATAGAGAAAGGGAAGGAAAGAGGGAGGATTGGAAGGAGGGAGAGGAAAACTAGGAGAGAAAAAGGGAGAAGGGAAGAAGAGAGGGAGGGAAGAGGAAGGGAGGGAAAGGAAGGGGGGAGAGGAAGGAAGAAGAAAGGAGAAGTAGGACATGGTGACACATGCCTTTAACTCCAGCACTCAGGAGGAGGATGAGGTAGAGAGAGAGAGAGAGAGAGAGAGAGAGAGAGAGAGAGAGAGAGAGAGAGAGAGAGAAAGACTTGAGAGCTACAGTTTTCTCTCCACTCAGTCTTGGCACTTTGGGGTCAGTGACAGCCATACAGCACAGCATTCCCATGGGTAGCACCATATGATAGCATTTTTGTAGCTCTGGGGGTGTATGTAGTTCTGTGGGGCGACTCTCAACTCATCCACACAAGTATCAAGATATAAGATTTAACGCCAGTTGACTTGAAAACAACAACAATGATTTATTTTCCCAGGTTTTGGGACCCTTTTCCTCCTACTGGTTGGCCTCAGCCAGCCTTAACACAAGGGGAGGTGCCTAGTCTAACAGTAACTTGATATGCCATGTTTGGTTGATATTCATGGGAGAAGAGAAACAGAGGAAGGGAGTGGGGGGGTGTGGGAGGAGAGGAGGGAGGGAAACCTGTGGTTGGGAATAATAATAATAATAATAATAATAATAATAATAATAATAATATCATTCAAGAAAAGGCTTTTTTAATTAAAAAAGTAAACAACGAAACATCTAGAGAGCCCTTAGTCCTTTGCCTGGGGAGCCAGGCCTGACAGCAGGACTATTTTGGGTGAGCCAGGCTAGGACAGTCAGGACCTTCTCTGCTATTGGCAGCCCAGGGTTCCCTGAGGAGCAGGTCTCTTTAATTAACCTCCCTCTGGGCTTCTCCCTGGAAGCCTCTACCCCTCCTTGCTCTATTTGCAGTCTAGGCTACTGATCTGCAGGCGGCTCAGCTCTCAGACACCCCCAAGTTCTCTTTCACAACACAGTCCCTGGCTGCTGGGGTGGACACCTGGTACGTAGGAGTCTAGAGAAAGCGAGATATGCAGCAGGGTGATGGTGGTAAGGACATGAAAGACAGGAATGGGGGTAAATGTGCTGAGCTGCAGCCATCAAGGGGTTAAAAAGCTTGAGCAAGATTAGGTCTCCAATGACCTTCATTCCAACACAGCTGAGGCAGGAGGATTTTAAGTTTGAAGGCCAATAGGGAGACTATGCCTCAGTGGCGAAAATATAAAAGGGAACAAAGCACACACCAAAAACCAAACAAAAGAAAACACTCATCCACATTTGTAGTGGGTATTTCCCCTCTGAGGGTTGAAGGTAACAGAAATTCTTCTTCTGCTCCTGCATCCCAGGAGCGTTTTGAAGTTTCACATTTGTCGTTGAAGATGGCCTGGAGTCTCTTCCAGCAAAAAGTCCTTGCTTTCCGGAAGTAGGATGCTGACCTCTGACCTCTGAGTCAAGCTGCTCACACTCTGAAAGGTGCTTTGGTTAACCTCTTTCTTACCTTTGTTTTGTTCATTTATTTTGTCCTATTTAGGACTGTCCTAAATTAATATGCACAGAAACTTTTTCCCAGGACAACTCCCTTATCCTCTCTTTTTTTCTTTACATTCTTTTTGTTTGTTCAGGTGTTGTTGTTGTTGTTTTTGAAACTGGGTTTGTCTATATAACCCTGGCTGTCCTAGGAGTCACTCTGTAGACAACACTGACCTTAAACTCATAGATCCACCTGCCTTTGCCTCCCAAGTACTGGGATTAAAGGCTTGTGCCACCATCCTCCAACTCCATTCTCCTTTCTTGAAGTCCCAGAAAAAAAAAAAATCCCCAACCCTCCCATGAACCAACCTCTGGTATCAGGGTTACTGTGACAAGGGAAGTGAGTAGGTTCAGGACAGGATTTTTCAAGTTGATCCAAAGCAAATCTGCATCCCGGGGCTCATCCATGAAAGGTAGATAGGGATAGGTGATGTGATTCAGTTGGTAGAAAGCCTTGGCTTTGATTCTCCTCTTCCTGCACTGCTCACCAACACCACAACTATTTTGTTTGTTTGCTTGCTTGCTTTTGATTAACTTGAAAGTATTACTCAAAAGTATTATTTCAAAAGTTATTGAAAGTAGATGGAAATTATATGGTTTGTCAGTCTACACAGGGAATCCCTCTGTGTGCATGTGTGTGCTGTGCTCACCCATGCAGGTGTTGTTGAGATGTCCTACTCCATCCCATCTCCGTGTTATGCTTTGAGACAAGGTCTCTCACTGAACCTGGAGCTCCGTGCTTCAGCTAGACTGGCTGGTTAACAAATCTGAGGACTCACCTCCATCCCCACCCTCTCTGTACCATCAGTGCATGGGGGTTGGGAGTAGGGGAAGTCCTGCTGTGCTCAGCTTTTTACAGGCTCCTAGGGACCTAAATTAATGCCCCCAACACTTGCACCTCACACTTGCATGGCAAGCATTTTAGCCACTGAGACATCTCCCCAAATATATTGTTTTGCATGCCGCATTAGCATTAAATTCTGACTTTATTTTAAAAAGATCAACTGATTGCTTTTATATAAATTACAGTCCATATTTCAACTTTGTCAGTTGCTCAAATGATAAGCTTTTTCCCCCCACTAATGAAGCTTTCAATGATGTCTCCTTTCCACCCTTAATTTGGAAGATTTTCCATCCCTTCTCACACACGACACTGATGGTTTTGAAGAATAGATGCCAGTAATTTAACATGATCTTGAATTGGGTGGGTGGTTTTATGTCCTCAGAAGGTCCTGAGAAGACACAGGGCACCTGTCAGCCCCTATAGTAGGATGTCAGTTTTCTTCACCTGTCATCGTATCTGCTTCCTGTTCCCCTGAAGCCTTTAAGCAGTCTGTAGGGACAGATGTGCCATACAAACACCCTCTTCCTCACACGAGCTTCCCCTTTAGTTTAAAATCCACTGTCATTAAAACCGATCTTTTCCTGATGATTGTAAAGATAGTAAACTTCCAATGATGTGCTTAACATGAACACAGCCCTGGATTCAGGCCCCAGCACCTGATTACAGTGATCCAAATGAGTGCAAGAAACACTCTTTAATTACCTTTAGCTGCGTTTCTACTAATTACCTTTAGCTGTGTTTAGAAACTCAAAGCATTTGGGGCTAAAGCTTGCTAGATATCATTTCCTTGAGTGTGCTCTACGTAAATATGAACAATATTCATCTTGGGTATAATAATAGGGCCAGTCCCAAGACCTGTTTGTTTTTGAAGGAGCTGTGTATCCTGTTCAGCATCTGACTGAAAGCTACTGATATAGTTTGGATGTGAAGTATTCTACTAAAGGTTCATTGTCAGGGGCTGGGCATCCAAGTGATTGGTGCTATTTTGAAAGCTTCTGGAAACTTTAGGAAGTAGGAGATAACAAGGGAAATAGGTCACTTGGAAGAGGCCCTCCAGAGTGTTTTGTCCTTCTCTCCTCTTCCCCTCTCTCTCTCTCTCTCTCTCTCTTTCTCTCTCTCTCTCCTCTCTCTCTCTTGCCTGCCAGGTGCTCCTGCCTAGAGTGTGGGACCAAGCCACGAGACACTGAACCTTCTAAAACTGTGAGACAAAGCAGATGTCTTCTTCCTTAAGTTGTTCTCTCTCTCAGGTATTTTGGTCAGAGTTGTGGAAAAGCAACGAATACAGAAAATTGGTGTGGTTGTTGCAGTGGTGGATCTGGTTTGTGGGAGTATTTGGAGGAGTTTGGAAGTGAGGAATAAACACACCCTGGACTTCTGCAAGCTCAGGTGAACAGGTGATTCTGGTGGGAGCTCAGAAGACCAGAATGCCTATAAAAATATAACAAGTTGAAAACCAGTCTCTGGGGCCTTTAGATAAGAATATGAACTCTATAAGTAGTTAGACTGGCAAGAGTCACTAATTCTACAATGAGACAAAGAATTCGTTGACATCTTTTCCATGACTTTGTGGAGAGTTGAGCTTTAAAGTGGCAAACAGATTAATTTAGCAGAGGAAATTTCAAAATTGTCTAGTGTTCTGACTATGGCATGCCTAGATTAGCTACCTTTAGCCAGATTCAAAGTGAGATTGGTGGCAAAAGGCAGAGGAGAAAAGATTTGAAACACTTGTAGTCTGGTCAAAAGTACTCATATAAAGTAGGGGCTGAAAAGAGTGCGTTTTTCAAAGTAATGAGGAAGTCAACTAAGTTTCATCAGAACAACAGGAGAGATGCCTGGAGGAAACCTCAATGATTAGTCAGATCAGACCTATCCCAAGCTCAAGAATATTAAATTAATCTGAAAAAGTTTCACTTGAGAAAAGAGAATACTTCAAGGGTACCCATCTCACAATGGACTACCTACGAAGGTGTTCGCCTTCAACTGCTCAAGCACCCAGAAGTCACTAAAACCATCGTCCAAATGGACCTTCTACTATTCAAGTTAGCAACAGACATGGGCATGAGAAAGGAGAAATACCATCTGTGTTGGTCTTCTGCTGACAGCTAATTTGTGAATCTAAACTGTGGGGGCTAGAGTATAAGTCAACACTAGAATAATTCTCTAGCATGCACAGAGCCATGGTTTGGTCTTCATTACCAGAGAAAGATAGAGGGTTGGTGGAGGAAGGAGGAAGAAGAAAAGAAGATGAAAGAAATTTAAGAGGTCACACAAGGAGAGAGCCCCTCATTTCTCATCACCTGGCTGACAGCAACAAGAATGTGGTTCCCTTCAGTCCTAAACACCAGCATGAGGGCAGGGACAAGAAGGAAATGGAAGGTAGATAGTTTAACAAAAGGGGTACTGGTGGCTCACTTCCGGAGGCCACACCTCCGAGGGGCTTGTTGAATGAGCATTTGGGTCTAACCAGGCTCTTGATCGGCCAGGAAATGCTTCCACAGATGATCAACGTTCATATAGTACTTCTATTCTCAAAATACTTCTGTTTTCACTCCCCTGTTTTACCCATCCAAGAATAGCTCTCTTATTCTTTCCACTAGGTCAAATGGCAGTTTGTCTTGGACTATATCAAAACCATTCCCCCGAATTTTGCCACACACAAATCTCCAAAATCACAACCACTGCAGCTGCTCTGTTTATTTAGTCTGTTCCTGCATGAGTAACAACAGCTGAAGAGTGAAATGATTACATGTCCAGCCCTCAGCCTATATCTAGATAGCCACTATCTAGATAAAGGACTGGACATTTTCTGCATTCCTGAGAGCCCTCTTGTGTGCTTTTCTTTCTTGTTTATACCCTAGAACGGCTTCTATGAACATCTTTTAGACATGTTTTTGCTTAGCTTTTATAAAAGACTAGAACTCTATATAGACTAGAACTCTTTCATGTCTGACAGGTCTCATCATCGTCATCGTCGTCGTCATCGTAATCATCATCATTTCTAGTTGGCATACACAGTAGAAAATACACTCCACTAAAACTTTTATAGACATAAGCATCGTGCACTTCTGTTCATCACCATCACTCTCCTTTGTCCCCTTCCTCCCTCCAAATAGTCCCTCATCCTCTTTCTTATTATACGTATATACATACATGCATAGGCATATATATATATATATATATATATATATGCTTTCATATACATATATATGTTACTAAATGTAGTAAATGTTTCATATATGGAAGGAAATATGATATTTGTCTTTTCCTGCCCTAACTTGCTCCCTTCTTTCATCATTCTTCCTTGTTTAACTTTCATTCACAGTCTTTGTAATATTTCCTCACCTTGCTGGGGCTGATTATTTCTTTCTGAGTTGTTCATTAGTTTGGGTCGTTAGGAAATTCCACCTAGTGTCCTGTGCATTCTGGGAAAGTACTCTAGGACTGAGCTGAGTCTTCAGCTCTTAGTGCATTGATACTGGTCTTACTACATTGCTCGGGCTGACCTTGAACCCTTGATTCTCCTGCCTCTGCCTCTGCCTCTGCCTCTGCCTCTGCCTCTGCCTCTGCCTCTGCCTCTGCCTCTGCCTCTGCCTCTGCCTCTGCCTCTGCCTCTGCCTCTGCCTCTGCCTCTGCCTCTGCCTCTGCCTCGTGATAGAATTACAGATTTACACCACTACTCTCATGCCTTTTATTTTTTTTAATTAAGGAGTAGTGTCCTGCTCTGTAAATGAACTATAGTTTATTTCTTTCCTGATGGAATTGATTACTTTATCTTTTGGATAAAGCTGTGGCTACAGTATTATACTAATGAGAGGACATGTGTATTCAGTTCTCTTGGGTACAAAGAATAGAATCGCTGATTCAGTTCCTGTGGTGCAGGTCTGTAATTCCAGCTATCAAGGAGACAAGTGCGGGAGGATCCCAAGCTCAAGGCTCAGCTGAGCTACAGAATTCAAGCCGGGGCTGAGCAACTTAGTGAAACTTTTGTCTCAAACAAAAGAAAAACAAGGGCTGGCTGTGTGCCTCAGTGGTATAGTGTTTATCCAGCAAGTCTGAGGCGCTGGGTTTGATTCTCAGCCTTGAATAGAACTGATGGGTGGTAAAAGAGAGGCAAGTTTAACTATAGTTGAAACTAACAGATCATTTTCTAAAAATAGATCGTCCTTTTGTGCATTCCCACAGCAACAAATGCAAATTCTACATCCTTGAAAATATTTGATATTAGCAATATTCACAATTTTAGCCTTTTGGGTTTCTTCAAGCTTTATTTGTATTTTCTGAGTTATTTACAAAACTGGGTGCTTCTTCTCACTTATCTGTTTTCCTTATTCTTTTTCCTTCTTGTCTTTTCATTAACCATGTGAAAAATTTTGTTTCAAGTCTTTTGCCCAATTTTTTTAAAAGATTTATTTATTTTATTTATATGAGTGCACTGTAGCTGCCTTCAGACACACCAGAAGAGGGCATCAGATCTCATTACAGATGGTTGTGAGCCACCATGTGGTTGCTGGGATTTGAACTCAGGTCCTCCAGAAAAGCAGTCAGTGCTCTTAACCGCTGAGCCATCTCTCCAGCCCCCAATTTTTTAAGTACTAGAGATTGACTCGGGTCTACTCACAGTTGTAGAAGCCTTCCTTTAAAATTAGTGGCTCTGAGACTTGGGGTGTAGCTCAGTGGATGGAGTGTTTGTCTAGCATGTACAAAGCTCTGGGTTTGATCCTTAGCAATGTATAAACCAGGTATGGTGGTACATACCTGTGATCCTAGAAGTAAAGTTAAGAGAATTGGGAAACTCAAAATCATTACTATGTCGTTGGTGGAAGGCCATCCTGAGCTTTAAGGTTGTTAAGGCCCAAGTAAAATGTTAAGGCCTACGTAAGATATTAAGGCCTAAATGGGATGTTAAAGCCTACATAAAATGTAAGGCCTATCTAGGTAACAGTTACCTGGATAGCCTGCCATTATAAGGAAACTTTCTCACATGCTTCTGCTGTTTCTAGGAAATTTTCTAATGCCAAGATGGATTATATATTCCATTGCGTTCCGTGCCCTTGGAAACCAATCATGATAAAAGTCAATAGAATTGTTTTGTATAGTTACCCACAATGAGCTTGGACCCAAACCAACCACCCAATAGTTCTTCCTGCACCTGTATGTAAGCTTTTATGATATAAGCTGCCCCATGGATGGACCCCCAACATAAGAGAGGCACCCGTACCATTATAAGAAACTATTTGGAATAAGACTTCCATTTTGACTAGTGGCCCAGTAAAGTTTAAGTTCCCAAGACCTCCCTGGAAACTGACATCCTTACTTGGCAGAAAGAGACGTGTACATGAGTAACTGACATCCTGGTTGGCAAGTTAAGACACGTTCCTAATGAAATTCCCTATCCTTAAATCCTGATTGGTGACATAACTTGGCATAAATGTTTGTGGATTTTGGGCTTAAAAACCCTGTAGGATCTTAACTTGGGGTCATGGTTCAGTTCCTGATTCTGGAACACAGCCCTAATCGACCAGTCCTGAGGCATAAGCTCAATAAACTATCCCTGCCTAGCTGAGATCAGTGTTTGCACAGTTTGTGAGACAATCCCTAGACATAAACAGAGGTCTTGTCTCAAAATCAAACAGTGGGTGTCTGGCTCCTATGAACACCAACTTTCTTCTTGTTGTGTTTTGCAAATAAGAATTTGCTTGTAAGCAAATAGAATTGCATGCTAGAAGACAGGGGAACAATTCTGAGGTGTAGTTTATCATATCCTTATGAGCAAAAGAAGTGAGTCAAGGGAGGTGGAAAGATTGTTTGGTGGGTGGAGCACTTGCCACGCAAGGGTAGAGATCTGAGTTCAGACCCCCAGTACCCACGTAAAGTAAATGCTGCTCAAGCGTTTGTAGCTATAATCACAGTCCTCAAGGAATATAGACACGATCACTGCAGCAAGTGGGCTAGTTAGACAAGTTGTCTAGTTAGACTTGCTGAATTTTTGAGCTCTGGTTCAAGCAATAGCTACCACAGTGTATAAAGTGCTCGGCAAAGGGTGACAACCATCATCAACTTCCAGCCTCTGCATGCGTGTACACATATGTGCACATACATACCCCACTGCCACTAAACGTGATACATTCAAGCATGTCTATAAACATTCTTATACGTGAGCCCACGTGCTCCCACACACAAAAGGAACTGAATCATGTTCTCGGATCAATTATCTAAAAGGTCATAGTTTAATTCTGTTCCACTCATCCTTAAAGCATCTATCGACACCCTCTAGGGATTCCACGGCACGTAAGAGTGTCTCCTCCTGAGGCGATACTGTTGAGCAAACGAAGGCAAGTAGGTCAAACAGGACTCAGAAGAGGATGTTAAAGGGCATGTGAAATGCGCCACAGGAAGGAGGAAGATAGAGAAGGAAGAGAGGAGGAGAGACTAACTCATCCTAAGTGGGTGGGAGAGAGGACACTCCTGAAATCGGAGAACACTGGAAGATAAAACAGGAGTCGTCCATGGTTGGACAGGCTTTGCTGGATCAGGAAACACGAGGAACACCCAGAGGAACCAAGTGGCCAAGGGCCAACAGGGATCTGAGGTGGCCAAAAGACTCTTCATTTATTTCTATTTTCCTGTAGCTACAAGAGCCAAGTACTGATCGAGGACTCACCAGAGTATTCCTGGTTCTTCAGAAACCAACTGACTTTCTGAACACTGAAGTAGTTTGTTCTCACGCTGGGCTTCTGGCAAGGGCATGCACATTGAGAACTGTGGGATTTAGCCATCTGATGCTGTGAGTTACAAACACCCACGGAGTCCAAAGGTCATTTAAAGAAGGAATGGCTTCTATCGAGTAGAAAAGGTAAACTAAGTACACATACCGAGATCCTAGACAGCACTGGAGAGCATGGGGCTTGCTAGCCATAGGAAATGGAGATGGGTGTACTTGAGTTGGCCCAGGCCACACGACAGGAACTTTTAATGTGGTCCAGGCCTAAAATGGAATCCTGTAGAAGAGCAGGGGTTATGGTACAAGACAACAAGAGAATCTGGGTCTGCATCCTGTCCACTGTCAAGCACTAAGGAGCTTGTGGGCACGGGACTGGCAAGTTCAGGCCAACAGAGATTTGAAGTGACTGTCCAAAGCTTTAAAGTCCTTTCTAGCTTTGAGTGCCTTTGGCAACCTGGTAAAGCCCACAAATTTCAGGGAATATAACTTTATTTTTACTTCTTTTAATTTTTTTTTCTATCTGAAATAATATTTCACTCAGTAGTGCAAGTTGGCTTAGAGTTCATGATGTAGCCCAGGTTCAGGTTGGCCTTAAAGTCATGGCCATCTTCTTGTCTCCTCCCAGGTACTTAGATCACAGATGCCGGCCACTATGCTTGGCTAATGTTATTTTTAAATGTATAAATCAAAATACAAGATGGATGTGATGGAACAGGCTAATAATCCCAGAACTTGGGAGGGAGAAGTAGGAGGATTGGTAATTTAAGGACAGCTTTGACTTCATAGCAAGTTTAAGGCCAGCCTGAGGTACATAAAATACTCTGATAAATAAATAAACAAACAAACACATGCGTAAGGATTAAAAGAAACACAATCTCATTTGTAAATTATATATACAACTGGAATTTCAGCACTTGGGAGGCAGAGGCAGAAGCAGAGGTAGAGAGGCTGAAAGACCTCCATGAGTTTGAGTTCAGCCTTATCTACATAGCAAGTTCCAGGCCAACCAGGACTACACAATGAGACATAGTAAAAAAAGAAATACCAAGAGCCAATGAGATGGTTCAGCAGGTGTAATGGCTTGCATATGCTTAGCCCAGGGAGTGGCACTATTTGGAGGTGTGGCCTTGTTGGAGCAGGTGTGGCCCTGTTGGAGTAGGTGTGTCACTGTGGGCATGGGCTTTAAGACTCTCATCCTAGCTATTTGGAAGCCAGTATTTTCCTAGGAGACTCCAGATGAAGATGTAGAACTCTCAGTTCCTTCTGTACCATGCCTGCCTGGACGCTGCCATGTTCCTACCTTCGTAATAATGGACTGACCCTCTGAACCTGTAAGCCAGCTCCAATTAAATGCTGTCCTTATGAGAGTTGCCTTGGTCACGGTGTCTGTTCACAGCAGTAAAACCCTAACTAAGACAGCAGGTAAGGATGCTTGTTCCCAGGCCTACCTAATTCAATCCACATATGGAAGAACTAACCCGTAAATCGTCCTTTGATACCCACAAGCATAATACACACACACACACACACACACACACATTCACACTTGAACACACACACGCCACACACGCACACAAATGAATGTAAAAGAATTTAAGGATATACAAAAATGTTGAAACACATACAACAAAATTTTTTTGAGACAATCTCACTATGTAACCAATGCTGACCTCAAATTCCTTACATTGGGCAGTCTGGCCTCTGGTTCTCCATGTTTCAGCCTCAAATTCCTGGGCTACAGGCACATGCCGCCATGCCAAACTCCAGAACATCTGCTGTGATAGATGCTCCATTATAAGCATATTAAAATCTAGCCATAGACCTAATATTATAACTTCAAAGGGATAGTAGGCAGTGTCTTGAGATGAAAGTAACTTCATTGTGATATGAGGATGTCTATCCTTCCTATAGGTGACAGGTACAGGAACTGCTGACAGGTGACAGGTGCAAGGACTGTTAATATGGTCTGCTACATCTACACATAATCAAGGGAAACGTCATTCTCATTTCTATGCTAACAAATGCAAAACTGAGCCTCTCTTACAGACCATGCGTATTCTATATACGTACACATTCCAGCCTCAAAGCCTATGGTTAGAACATCTTTGCCTGCCAGCAGTGGGGACAAGCTGGAAGCAGGATAGACTGTTAGAAGACCTCAGTGGTCCAAACAAGTCTGAGTAGATTTCAGTACTAGTGCTGAGGCAGTGGGTGGGATCAGGAGTTTGTGAGTTGGAAGAGAGTTGGTGTCATAGTTTGAGTATGAACTGTCCTTGATTTGCTCATGAGTTGAACACTCAGTGCCCAGATGATAGTAGTGTTCTGGGAGGTGACAGAGCCATCAGGAAGACTAGCTAAGAGGAGGTTACCAGAGGCACGTATCTAAAGGTCCTACCTGGTCCCCAAGCCCTTCCTCCTCGGCATCTTGTCTCTATACAGTGATCTGTTCTGCTCCATCACACCCTCCAGCCAGGTGGCCAGAAAGCCACAGAAGCATGAGCAAAATCAACGCCCCCTCCCACCCCCGAGCCTGGGATGCTGTCATGGGTATTTGGTCTCAGCAACAGGGTAGTGACTAACACAGAAAGATGGGAGGTGGCAAGATAGAGGGCAGGGGATGACTGGAATTGCTCACTGAGGTTTCTAGCTTGGGTAAGAGGGAGGATGGCAGACCAAGCCATAACAGGTCATTCAGAGACTGTAGTCAGAGGCCTACTGACCTGCTCTTTGAGTCTGCCCTTGCCCTGCTGGAGTCTAATATCAGCATAGCAACGAGAATGACTTCTTCAAAATGAGTAGCTTATATAATGTCAAAGTCCTCTTAGTTGACTCCAAGTTCCCATGTGATCTAGACCCCCATAGCCTTTAGACTTCATTTCCAAGTCTCTCCTTCACAACCCTTCACTAAGTGTTGTCCACCATTGCTCTTCTTAAACATATAAGGGAACACCCAGGCCTTGAACCTTTGCAGGGAGTATTCCAGGCCTCAACCACTTCTTGCAGAGAACCCTCAAACAAACTTACTAACAAGCAAGGTACATGTACCCTTGATGCACTTCAACTCACCCCAGCGAGGCATAGTCTGACAACACTATCTGAAAAGGCCTTTTTAGACTAAGGGAGAAACACTATGATAGAGCACATGCACAGTATGCCTATAGTCCTTAACAAAGTTAGGTGGGAGGAAGAAGAGGAAGAATTGGAAGAGTTAGAGGAGGAGGAAGAGGAAGAGGAGTTGGAGGAAGAGGAAGAGTTGGAGGAAGAGATCTTGCTTGAGATGGCTACATGGTCTAGAGATGAAAAGATGCTCAGGGGCTAGCAGCTGATCATCATGGGGGAGCTAATTAGCTGGTCTTGAACTCACTGTACAACGTAGCAGAGGCTGGTCCTGAACTCTTTGTTTCTCCTGTCTCTACCTTCCACATGCTGGGATTATAGGTGTACAGCACCATGACTGGCAACAAAAAATGTTTTTCTTTAGGTTTTCAAGCATGTGGTAGGGCTTTTATCTAATGTTTTTGGCATTAGTACTGTTATAAATCAGTGACTTTTTTGTGTGTCATTGATAGTTTATCTTGGCCCTTTTCATGTTTTACATTATCTAAGTCATTAATACAAAGATGCAGGCCAAATTTTCATGAACTATTTTATCTCAATGGAGAAATGCCAAAACAAAACCTACTTTAAATCTAAACAATCACATATCAGAGACTACTGAGGTAGGGCCTTAAGAAGGCCATGCAGCGGCTGAGGTTGTGGGCTTAGCTAGCAGAGTCTTTGCTTAGCATGGACAAACCCTAGGCTCTGTACTAGCATCGCATGAGCTAAACATGGTGGTAGTGCACATTCTAACACTTGGGAGGTAGAGACAGGAGGATCAGAAGTCCAGTCTCATCTTTGCTTACACAGGAAGTTTGAGGATAGCATAGGATATGTGAAACTATGTTTCAAGAAGAAAAACAAGGAAAGGGAGAAGGGGGATAAGAAAAAGGGTGAGCAGCAGCAGCAGCTGCCACCACTGCCGTCATGCAGAGATTGATATCAAAGTTATTAATTCTATCTTGTATATTTGGGCTGTGTGCTGGGGGAAGGGTGTTATTTTCGTTGATATTGTTTTATTCTGGACACTCTGAAGCTCAGGCTGGCCTGAAATGCACTGTAATAGCCCAGGTTGGCTTGAAATAGACAGCAACCTGCTCTGATCTCTGGAGTTTAGGGATTTCAGGCATGAGCTGCCATGTTGTATATTTGAAGGGACTGCATTGAAACAAAACAGTCATTGTAGTTGGACTTTTGGCTACTTTGTGTGTCCTTTTGTCTTCCACCCTTCTTCCCCACCACCCAACTCTTTCAACACCCTAACACTAGATAGAGAAAAAAAGGATCCAGGGGAAAGGGAAGTGGTGTCATCCTTAGATTAGGGGTGTCAGTTCCTTGGAGCGAATTTGATCTTTGAAGTCAGGATATCTAATTTATTCTTGTCGTTTATTCTTTGACCACAACTACTTAACACACCACAACCAACGGCAACCAAGCACCCCCAACCCTGCCTCTCAGGCCCCTAGCATGTATATGCCCTCTGAAGAGTCCCCAGAATCCCAGATATCACACGCATGCAGAAACTATCTTCAGCCAGCTACTCCCCCACCCTCCCAGTGTGAGGCAAATCACAGTCAGCTTCTATGGACAATCTGAAGCCGTTCCACAGCCCACACCTGGAATGAAAACCAAAACACATTCTTACAGTATCTCTGTGTTTTTAAAGAATCCAAAATTCTCACTATGAGTCAGGTTGTGTAGTACTCTTAATTTAGAAGGGTTGGCTAATTTATTGAACAAAAGAACAATGTTAATGGTTCAGGCACACCCATAATGCAGGCACATGTAACTAGTATTCTTTCATAAACCTGATTGTTTGTTTTTCTTTTTCTTTTTTCAATATATAACTATATAAGTATATAGCCCAAGCTAGTCTCAAACTCATGGTCCTCTTGAATTTGCCTCCTCAGTGCTGGGACGGCAGGTATGCTCCACCGTGGAGCTCTCAGAGATCTTCCACAGAAATGGGTATTAAATTTTATCAACTGTACTTTTAGCCCATGATGGACATTTGGTTTCTGTTTCCTTTGATCAGACATATCAATTCTATATATGAATTTATGTAAATAGATTCTACACCATTAAGCAGTTCTGAACTCTTGTAATGCTTCTCGTAATGCAGTACTACTGGATTTTTTTTTTTTTTTTTGAGAATCCCTATGTGTTACATAGGCTAACCTTGAACTAAGTCCTGCTTCAGGGGGACTTATGAAATTACAAATAAGAATTTTATAATTAAAGTGGGAAGTCCTCATCTCTCTCTCATCTCTAATGTTTGTGTTCTCTTTGTAAAGTAATACAGACATTTCGATTGCAGCCAGTTTAGTGAAAAGCGATAAGAGAATTCCCACAGTGCTACTACAGCAGCCAGATTAGGCCTTGTGCAGCGATTAGGAATTTGATTTAGGGATTTCGGTGTTTTAAAGAGTTTGTACCAATTTGAATGGTAGGATATAACTAACAGCATTTATAGCCCTTCGAAGCTCGAGTAGGTTAATACCTCGTAAGTCTGAGCAATTATGAATCACTTAACAGGTTTACTGTAGTGCGACACCCCAAACATCCAATGCTGCACCCCAACTCCTCAACACTGTATCCCAACCCTCTGAGTACTGGTACCCAACCCTCCTGGAGCCACTTTATCTCCTCTTAGAAAAACACTCTTAACGACGTTGGTCTAAGAAACATAGCATTTAGATTTTTGGCTTGGCCACTTCATCACGGCAGGGTCATCTTGGAATGCATCAATGTCAGATCCTGGACATTTCAATTTCACCAAGCATCAGCCCCATCTCCTCCATCTTCCTTAGTCTAGTTTAATTAATTACCCATCTCTTTATTTTTCAGCCTGTTATCTTGGGCAATCCATGCCATTAATTTTCGGTTTATCTCATTCATAGGATGAGGAAGGGTGACTTATTACTCTCTGGATTCCCATTCGTTTATCAGCGTCACATTCCCATCGACACACAATGCTAGCCTAGGAAGGGTTATGAGCTAACTCATCCTTTTGACTTCTGTGAATTTCATCAGACTTTATATTTCTAGTCCTACTGAGGGACCGTGGCCTAGCTAGGGGTTGCAGATTTACTGAGGCTGCTTTCTGTTCCTTGGGTTTGTTTCGGTCATGCGAAGTTTTAGAAAGCTTGGCTATATTTTATAGTGATTGTGGAAGTATTTCTAACACATGAGTCTTGATTATACGTTGTCGAGGTAATTAATACATCTAGAAAACCATGTACAATTAACAAGAGCAAATGAGTACAGACCCCAATCATCTGAGCTCTGCAGAGTTGAGGCTTGTCCACAGGATACACGGGTATGTGTTTCTAAAGAGTAGCACAGTGAGGCAGGAATCACATCAATCTTGTTCACTGCTAAATTTCTAACTAAATTCCAGGTGTCCAACACTGCAGGCAACCAGACATATTGCTGATTGAATAACAGATGTATGCAGAGATCTAATTTAGGAACATATTTTAACTTTTTCACTCACGACTTGAAATTGTGTAAAGTTGTTTTACTTATATCTGTTTACTTAGACATGGTCACATTATATAGCACAGCTCGTCTCTAACTCATGATCCTCCTGCCTCAGACTCCTTAGTTCTGGAATACAAATGCGCACCACCATACCTGGTTCAGATGCTCTCAGGCTTTAGGTATCCAGTGTCCAGATTCCAGGCTGCCCTTTTCCTGGGGGTTTGGTGGAAAGGTGTATAGGGTCTTAAAAGAAAGACTCAAGATGCCTAGGAGGTGCAGCGTACAAGCCACAGAACTACAGACCATGCCTCATTCTCACCATCTGTAAATGGCAGTCTATAATGGGAAACTCCTGGCTTAGGAGTTTTGGGTAGCAAGGCTGGAGAGATGGGTCAAGATTAAAAGCACTGGCTGCTCACAACCATCTGTAGCTCTAGTTCTAGAGGATCAGATGCCCTCTTCTGGCCTTCATGAGCACTGCATGCACATGGTGCACATAAACACGTGAAGGCACACACTCATACACATAAAATAAAAAAAGTGAATAGCAAATAACTTTTTCTTTTAAAGATCACCTGGGGGCTGGGGATTTAGCTCAGTGGTAGAGCGCTTACCTAGGAAGCGCAAGGCCCTGGGTTCGATCCCCAGCTCCGAAAAAAAAAAAAAAGAACCAAAAAGATCACCTGGTATTCTTTGAGAAGTAAGTGCTGTTGCCCCCTTCCCTGTTGCTTACTGTCATGGAGAGCTCTATGTTAAAGAATGAGCTGGTACTAGCTATGCACATCTGGAGCATGTCCCAGCCCTCCCATCACCACCATGAGGAAGAATGTGTGCACCTAGTAATTCATTAGAGTAATGCACAGCTATCTATCTACCTTATCCATTCATAAGCAGTGTAGCACATGCCTCTGTGTCTTAGCTGGATACTAACCAGTGTAACATATCCCTATCTGGTTTATCAAGTCACTAACCAGTCTAATCCATAGCTCTTTGGTTTAGCCTGTTATACTAACTAGTATAGCACATTCCTATGTAGATTAGTCAGTCATTAACCAGCATGATACACTTCTATTTGGTTCAATTCTCTAGCAACAGTCCACTCTGCAGGCCACTGATATTGTAGAAGGTTGCTTCGGGTCAGATATTGATCCCTGGATCAATCCCAGGGTCCAGGGGCATCAGAGTTCTGGCACAAAGGGAGCCGCAAGCAAGGCAGTATACTGAGGCATCTTGCATGGATGAGTGCTACATACTATTAAAGGCCATAACCAGGGGCCGCCTTGTGCTCACGTCAATAACCCAAACAGCCAAGCCAACTTCATTACACACCCACATCTTCACAAAATGTCTCCAGTCTGAGGCGTTCACTTGATGAATAGTACCCGGATGCCCAGCCATGTTTCCTGGAATCATCCTGATGCAGTCTGACAAAAAGCTAGACATGAGTCAGAATTTACTGGGAGGAAAACACATATGGCACAATGCAGAAAGAATTCATCCACAGATATTTCTGAGTGGGATCAGCAGGAATCCTGTAGTTTTCAATACGTGGCATTCCAATACACCAGAAACCATCTCTGAAGCACATCACTCTTAGAAAAATATTTCCTGCAAAATTTCCAAACGTTAGATTTCTCCAAAGATTTGTTTTATTTTTGTTTGTGTGTGTGCATCTGTGTATGAGTGTGTGTGCATGTGTGTGTGTTTGAGTGTTTGTTAGAGCAAGTATACATGCATGTGTGCACGTGTGTGAGTGCCTGTGTGAGTGCATGTGTGTGTGTGTGTGTGTGTGTGTGTGTGTGTACGCAGGCCAGAAGAGGGCATCTGATCTCCTGGAGCTGGAATAACAGATTGCTCTGAGGTGCTTGATGTGAGGGCTGGGAACCAAACTCCAGTCCTCTCCAACAGTGGGCAGCAAGCTTGCCTTTCTGCTGCACCAGCTCTCCAGCCCTAGCACATTAGACTATTACTGGAACATTTTACCACATAACAGGATTTAGTACAAATGATGGCAAGTTCCTAAAATAATGCTTGGGAAAAACTTGTCAGCTCTTTGCAGACTTGTGCCACACAGACCTGATGTGAAGAAACTGTCAATTCCACAGCAATAAAGTAAATTTTCCAAGCATGGATCGTTCGCCAACTGCTTCCCGTCTCTGCCTTTGTAAAAGCAATGACAAAATGGTTTCTTCCTTTACTCGTGCTGTGACAGCCTTGTGATGTTTCTCAATCTGTACCTTGAAGTCTCTGCAGCTGCTGAGGTCACTGGGCCCCCTCTTTTCTAGATCCCCACAGGCCTGGCCATCTCTTCTTCTACTGTGGCGTTGCCACCATGCGCTTACAGTGAGACCCTGTCCACAGGTCCCAGGGCAGAATGTTTTTCTGTTTCTGAATATCTGTTTAGATGCTTACGGTTGTCAAACACAGTGTGTCTAAAGCAAAAATTCCCCTACTCTCGCTTTTCCTTCTCCCCATCCCTCACCAGCCAACTTGACACATCTCTTCTCTTTCACTCATTTTTTATTCATTATATTTTATAAAGTGCATAAGTGACATAATCATATCTACCCCTTTCCCCTCCAACTCTCCCCATGCCCCCTTCACAACTTCATATATATATGTATATATGTATATATATGTATATATGTATATATGTATATAATTCCTATTTTACTTATTAAAAGTAGGTAGTAGTAGGGGGCTTAGTGGTTGAGTTGGTTGAGTACCTGTACTACTCTTGGCACAAGCCCCAAGTTAAGTTCTTAGCACCCACATCAGGCAGGTCACTACTGCCTAACTCAAGCTCAAGGGGATCTGAAACCCTCTTCTGGCCTCTTGGGCACCTGCACTCACATGGGCCCCAGAGAGACACATAATTAAAAATAAAACAAGCCTTTAAAAGAATATGGTCGGCACACCAAAGGAGTCTGCTCTGCCACAGAATCTCTTTACACCCGAGGTTAGTGCTGCTCTTTTCAGAACGGCAAGACACCAGCTCTGCCTAGATAAACCGATGCATCGGTGAGGAATCCCATACACCTTGCTGGGACTTCATTCGGCCATGAAAGAAAAATGAAATTTGCAGGAAAATGGAAGAAACTAAAAAGCAAATTAAATTATGTAATCCAGGGGCAAGACAACAAATGCAACATAAACTTGTGGGTGGCGACCATGGAATGACAGCCTCGCTTGACCTCTAACCTCACAGACATGCTCATACACGCCACGGCAGAGGCCTCCCATGGTTCAGCAAACCTGTGGAATCGTTAAAAGTTGCCATGGTGTTAAATTTAGAAGCTTTCGTGTGTCCAGGTACTACATTCACTTCTGCAGGCAGGAACTAGAACCATTTCTTACTTCCTTATACCTGTGGTCACAGAGAGTGGACAGTGTCACTAAAGGACAGAGCAGCCAACCAGTGGAAGGGAGGTGTAGCATTGTTTATAGAAGCTGGTATCTTAGCTGTGACTCTGTAATTCTTTACTTCTAGGAGGAAATAGACTTGGTGAATTTAATGAATGGCCAGAAACCATTCAGAAAAAAACAGCTTACATTTTAGAGAAGAACCCACAGAGTTTGGTCTGTCTGCTGTTAGTTACTCTGGAAGACTAGATTTAGCCACACATTCTAATTAACATTTCACATTATTTCCATATAGTTTATGATGGAAATGTTACCAAGCGTCCTATTTAAGAGAGTATATATCTGGCACAGTGGCACACAACTTGTAATAAGAGGACGGAGACTTTGAGAAAAGGAATCTTGGGCTCTACATCAGCCTGGGTTACATAGCCAGACTCAGCCTCTAAGCAAACAAACAAGATAATGTATTTGCATTTGACAGTTTTAAATATTCTTTCATGGCTGTCCTTTAGCTATAAATAGAATTACTTTTCAAAAATTATTTTTATTTAATGCATATATATATCACATGTGTGCCTGGTGCCTGAGAAGGCCCTGGAACTAGAATCACAGATAGCTTCCATGTGGGTGCTGAGAATTGAACCTGCACAGTGCTCTTAACCATGCCTACAGTCCATAGACTGACTTAGAAAATACACACACACACACACACACACACACACACACACACACACACGAGTGTTCTGCTGCATGAACACCTGCATGCCAGAAGAAAGTATCAGATCCCTTTATAGATGGTCATAAGCTACCATCTAATTGCTGGGAATTAACTCCTGTCCTCTAGAAGACCAGCCAGTGCTCTTAACCACTGAGCTATCTCTCCAGCCCCAGAATTACTTTTGTTATCTGAAGAGTTTCTTAACACATTCAACTTTACAATACAAGAGCTTTTGCAGAATTAAAGACATTCCTGCTTTAGTGACCAATCTCTTTGTCACTAAAGAAGACATTTAGTGACCAATGTCTTCTTTGTCTTCAGATCTCTTTCTTGCAGTGATGGGATTCTACCACAGAGCTCGTTCGTCTACAGCCCTTTCAAAAAAATGTTTTGGCTTGGTTTTTAAGACAGAATCTGAGCTGGGCGTGGTGGCACACACACCTGTAATCCCAGCCCTCTGGAGGCAGAAGCAGGCAGATCCCTGTGAGTCAGAGGTCAGCCTGGCCTGATCTACAGAGGAGGTTCCTGGACAGCCAGAGCTACACAGTGCGATTCTCTCTTGAAAAACAAAGCACAAAGCCAAACCAAAACAAAAACTAGAATTTCACTCTGTGGCCTTGATTGACCTGGAATTCATTGTGTAGTTCAGGCAAGTTAAGGCAAGTAACAAATTTACAGCAATCCTCCTGTCTTAACCCCTGAACGCTAGGATTACATGTGTTCTCTGAATATTTTTCTATTATTTCTGCGTATAATTATATTGTGAAGGGTGTGTGTGTGTGTGTGTGTGTGTGTGTGTGTGTGTGTGTGTGTAAGCCAGAGAACAACTTGTGGGAGTCAGTCTTTTCTTCCACCATCGAGGTCCTAGAGCTGGGGTGATTGAACTCAGATCACCAGGCTTGGTGGCAAGCGCCTTTTACCACCTAAGTCATTTTGTCAGCCCATTTTTCTGTTCTTTATACTACTTACAAACTAAGCTGGGGAGAGGGGTGCTGAACCACACCTCTTGCTGTCTCTTCACCTATATTCTACATCATCCTACATATTCTATAATAGCTGTTATCTGACTTAAGCCAGCTGTTGTGCTAACTTAAGTATCTCGGGTTATCTATGACTGTTCTGTATGTCTCCCATTGCCAAGGTTAACCAAGAAGTGATCTCCAAACAAATCAAAGTTTTGCCTCCTTCTTTAACCACACAAGACATTATTAAACAGTACCCACGGGAAGTCTACCAGGAGTTAACGTTTGTAGCCATCACTATATCAACAAACTCTTTCCATTGTCCAAAGGCCCACTTCCCACTGCCAGCATACCCAGTGACTATAGTATTTGTCTGCTCAAACCAGCTTTGGAGCTGAAGTTAATAACTTGGTTGTACACTTTATTCTATTGTACAGTCTAGTCATCTAGAAAGTGTCACCTTTTCACAACAGAGCTGCAGAGATGGCCCAGCAGGTAAAGGCACTTGTAGAGGACCTGTAATCAGTTCCCAGCTTACAAACATCTGTAACTCTAGATCCGACGCCCACTTCTGGCCTTTAGATGTACTGCACCCATGTAGCGCATAGACAAACACACAAAAAAATACCCATACACAGAAGTTATTTTATTCTTAGGGTTTTTGCGCATGCTAGGCAAGCACCCTATCACTGAGTAGCATCCCAAGCCCTCTCTCCTACACGAAAAAATAAGAATTTTACATCATCATCAACAACAATAATAAATAAAATCGCCAGTCTTGTGTTTTACAAAAGTGGTGGGTAAAAAAAAAATCATACCTCTAAAAATTTAGGAAGGGAAAACTATAAAGAGAGAGGAGTCGACCACAGACCTTCTTAGTTCTTCCTGTTGTGATTCTCATATGCAGGGGGGAAAAAAAGCTTTTTTAAAAAAGTGTGTTTTTTCCCCCCAGCGAAACTAGAGCCTTGCAATTTTGTACTTTTTCATTTGGGTTTGCCTATAAACTGAGTGGCTAATAGCTTCAGCCCTTGTTGCTTTTTTTAGCTACAGCAACTCTTGACATCTGTTTGTGTTTAAGTGATGACACAACATCAGAACACGCCGTGTCATCGTGTCACATTGTTATAGCACAACAAGAAAATTACAGCTCCCCAACAATAACATGGTGTCAGAAGTGTCCGCTTGGCGGTGAGTCAGTGCTCTAGAAGTTACGAGCTATTTTTAGCTCATCCAGTGCTTCTGAAGCTTGGGTTCTTAAGTCCTACAGATGCGGAAAAAATCTAGGGTGCAGTGGGAAGGGGCCTTCCTTGGTCCTCAAGTACCCTTCCCTGGTAGGTTTGACTCCCCCCACCTTCCTGTCCAGGCCACATCAAACAGGATCCCATTGGGAAAATGCATGCATTTAGGGCTGCTGGATTTCCAGCTCTTTTGCGCCAGGCCAGCATCCCTGTGGAGGAGTAGAAACTATAATTATCTTCCCGTCTGGGGTAAGCCCTGGGGTGACATCTCCCAGGTGACCCCAGTGCACTTGGAGCGCAGTTCCACGGCTGCTTAGGCGCGCGGTGCCTGCGGGTCCCCGGGTCCTCTGAGACCCTTGTCCCGCAAGACGGGTCCCCAAACTCCAACTCCAGGGCGCGCGGCGGCGTTGCCATAACAACCGGCGCGCGCAGCCTCGGCGGAGGAAGTGACGAGAGTGGGTTGGCTGTTGTTGAGACACGTGACCAGAGTAGTGTTTTGACAGGGCAAACAGTGAGAGAAAGAGTAGAGAGCAAGCGAGCGAGCCTGGCAGGCAGCGGGGCCGGTGGATGCGCGGGGCGCGGCGTCTCGGCGTCTCGGCAGCCGCGGGGTCGCTGTGCGCTGCGCTCGGGGAGGCGTGGCCCGGAGCACAGAGTGTGATGTGAGCGGCCCGGCGGCCGCAGAGAGCAGTGCCGGGAGGAGGAGCGAGGGGTCCCGGAGGGCGGCGAGCGGGCGGGCTATGGGAGCCGTTCCCGGGTGGGCAGAGCCACGCGTGGGTCGGCGCGGCTGAGGACATGCCCAGACTCTGCTGCTGACCGGCTCCGGCTGGAACCCGGCTACTGAAGCCTCGGCGAGGTTAGCCAGAGGGGATCCCCGCAGGTGAGGCCCGGGGGGCTGAGGGGGCTGCTGCGCCCGAGCCCCTGCGGAGGTGCCTCAGTGCCCGGAGGCTACAGGACCGAGGGCTGCCTTAGCTCCTGTGGCCCGACTCTTCCTCCTCCGTGCCTGTACCTCCAGGGCATAAATAGATCCTGCTGGTGCTTCCGAGACGCTGTGTCAGAGGAGGACACCTTGGCCTGGAGAGCGCAGGGGCGGGGAACAGGGGTGCTAGGCCCGAGGACGCCTGGGGAGGCGGTGCACAGACTTTTTTCCCCTTTCCTTCAGACCTGCCCAGGGTTCTGTCACCGCAGTCTGCACCAGGAAGAGGCCTAACTTAGTCGTTTTCTTGCAAGATCCGGGGGATTAAGACCCGATTATTTCTTTTTCTTCATATTTTTCTGTTTATTTTGATCTCTTAGCGTTTGGAAAACGAAGCAGAAGCCATTGAGTCAGCCGTGTGCCGGTTGGAAGAACCCACACCTGTGTTTTACAGCACTTTGGGTGGAAATTGGATGCCAAAATGAAGCCAGACCGAGGTAAATGATTTATTTAAGTAGGGCTTGAGTTGTGTTTTGTTTCTCTGTCTCCATTTAGAGGCGTTAACCTAATTTTCGGCAGGATCTACCATTCCTGTTTCAGACGTGACGAACCGTCTCTGGGAAGACACCAGACTCTGAGGAAAAGATGGACTTATGGAGTAGGTGGTTAAGTCCGGTGGAAGGACCTGTTCTTAGAGAGTGTCTGGCAGAATGAAGGTGTCAAGGGTAGTATTTACTAGTGGTTGCTGGCTTAGCATCCTTTTTAGTTGCAGTAATTCATATTTTAGGTAAAGTCAATCCAACTTCAGAAAAGTTTGTCAACTTTTGAAACTTGAGTTTGAACTTCATAAAGAGTATTATTTGTAGCCATTAGCTGTTTTTTGTGGGTTTTTTTGTTTTTTTTTTGTTTTTTTTTGTTTGTTTGTTTTTGGTGTGTTTTGTTGCTGTTTGTTTTATAGACAGGGTTTTGTCAAGTTGTCTAGGCTGGCACAGGTCTCTTACCATGTAACCCAGGTTGGCCCAGAATCCCTAAGGATCCTTTTACCCTTACCTGCAAATGTTGGCTTTACAGGCATGTACCACTGTGACTCCTCCCTAGTTTTTCACTCTTAAGTGAATTCCAATTCCAACTGTTTTCAGAGTTCCCAGCTTCAGTCTCCTATGGACAATTAGGGCCCAATTGTCCATTCTAAATCTGTATTTTGTACAGCTTTCTTTTCTAAACCTGTGTTCCAGACAGGGTTTCTCTTTGTAGCCTTGGCTGTCCTGAAATCCAATCTGTAGACAAGGCTGACCTTGAACACAGAGATCTGCCTGCCTCTGTAGAGACAATCCCAAGTGCAGTGATTAAAGGCATGGGCTATCAAGCCCAGTTCTAAACCTATATTTTCAAGATTTAGAGAAAAATGTATATATATATATATATATATATATATATATATATATATACACACACACACACACACACACACACACACACACACATACACACACATCTGTCTTACTCCTCTCCCAACCCTGGCATATAATTTGAATGAAAAATGAACAAAGGTTGTCACAAGCCCAGGAGATGGCTCAGTGGGTAAAGGTGCCACCAAGCCTGATGATCTGAGTTCAAACTCTAGAGCCTACAAGGTAAGGAGGCTGCTGAAAGTTGACCTCTGACCTCCGACCTCAACCCGATCACATTTACACACAATGTACACATAGACCCAATAAGGGAATCTTTTTAAAATAATAAGAAATATCTTGAAAAGGGGTATCACTACTACCGGAGGCTAGCCTACAGCTAGGATCCCTCCCTGCCTTAATCTCTTGGATGCCGAGATTACGGGGATACAGCACCACACCGGCCTCATTTTGCTTTTCAAAGACTTGAAAAGAAGGTGCTCGTCAGCCGTCATATAAGGACAGAGAGGTCTTTGTTATGGTAGCGGTTAGGAGTGAGGACTTCTTTGATAGGAGTTTGAGTCCAGGGGATTATACAGTAGGTATCGTGTTTGAAGTAAGGACTAGACTACAGCATTCATCCAAATCTAAGGTTTCAGGATAGGAAATAGTGATTTATCTGCTGAGGTGGATTAACAAGAACCGATGCAAAAGAAAATCATATATACATATGCATATATATATTTCAAAGTGATTAGAAATATTGTCTAGATAAGATATATCATTTGGTCGTAATGACTATTAAAATATCCTAGGAAGGAGTGGGAGACAGCTATATTTAACTTCATGCTTTAAATTAGTTTCGAATGCTTTACCGTTAAGTAAAATAGGTTTGCGGCTAAAGCCTGTAGGAGTGTCATCGAATGCATCGCTACTGAGGGCTGACTGCCTGTGGACCATGCTAAGTTTAGATTTTTAGATTACATCAGTGACTGGAAAAACTCGCTCTGAGGTCAGAAGCTACATCTCAGAATAAACAAGCAAATGAATCAAAGTCACTGTTTGCCTTGGATTGTTGTTAAAAAGTTGTTTTAAAGCCACAACAGTTGAAAAGCTAGCATTCGCAGCAGAAAGTTGAGGAAAGTTGTTTTACCTCAGGTAGAGTTGTAACTAAGCAATAAAAGGTTCAGTAATATACTGATACTAAGTTAATAAGGAAAACAAACCCACTTCAAGATTCCTGGGGAGTGCAAGTGAGTTTCTTTCTCCTGGAAGACAAGGCCTCCTTTATCACTCTTAGATAAAAATGAAGCAATCCCAAGTCCAGTGTTGAGCTCTTATTTTATAAAGCCATGGACTGTTGTCCATCCGGCTCATGGATACTTTTTGTTTTGGAACAAGATTCAGAGTTATTACAAATTCTTACTTAATAAACTACTACAGAGACACTAAAGTAAGTTTTTCAGATTTTTTTCATCACTCTGTGCAACATGCTCTTGTATGGTCTTATTTAGCCCAGGCTAGTCTTCAGCTTACTTTGTAGCTGAGACTGGCATTGAACTTCTGGTTCTCTTGCCTCCATTGACCAAGTGCTGCCTTTTATTCCAGTTAGAGAGAGAGAGAAAGAGAGAGAGAGAGAGAGAGAGAGAGAGAGAGAGAGAGAGAGAGAGAGAGAGAGAGAGAGAGAGGCTGGAGAGATGACTCCATAGTCCAGAAGTCCAGACCACTTACCGGCTGCTCTTCCAAAGGAACTGAGGTCAGGTTCCAGCATCACACAGGATGGCTCACAACCACCTGTCATGCCACCTCCAGGGGATCTGAGGCCCCCTTCTGGCCATCATACGCACAAGCACATGTACACACACAGACACACATGCGCTCACACAGGCGCACACGAGCACACATGCTTTTTCAGGGAAAAAGAGTGTGTACCATCCATATAGTCAAACCTCAGTTGATGACAAAGGGGGGCTTCTGAAGATTGCATCTCTGTACCATGTCAGGATCTAGAGAAGCTAGGTAAGTTCATGAAATTTTCTTGTTGTCTCTAACTTTAACTACTCTACTCTTTCTTCTCTGTTTATATCTGCTGTTATGGCTCCCTGTAATTGCTGTATTCGTCAATGATGTACTTATCCTTGCTCCTTTAGTTTTTCTGCTTTTAGTCTGTGCCCTGGAGAACTAGATGATCTTACCCGATACTGGGTTCTCTGTAAAATGAGAGTGAATGGAAGACTCTCAGATGCTCATCCAAGAACTAGTAAAGTGTGTGTTTTAATGTAGAAACTTGAAACTGTTTGCTTAATAAGGTACAGCCGTGTCTACCCTTGTCTTTTGATACAAGGTCACACTGTGTATATAGCCCACACTGCCCTGGAACTTGCTATAATGTTTGTAAGTAAGTGCACTTGGAGCCTGTTAATCTATGTGATTGGGTATGATAATTGGTTGGCTAATAAAAACTGTTAAGTGGGAATCACACAAAAATTACGATGCTTTTCATTTACCCTTTCGTTTCATATCCTCTGGTTTTTTTCTTCTTCATTTCCTGCTTTGTTTTTATCTTTTTAAAAACATTTATGTGTATGGGTGTTTTGCTCACCTGTATGTCTGTGCATCATATGCGTGCCTGGTATCTACAGAGACCAGAAGAAGACACTAGAACTGGAGTTAATCACAGTTGAGAGCCACCATGTGAGCGCTGAGAACTGAGCCTGGTCCTCTGCAAGAGTAGCCACTCAGCCACGCCCTCAGCCCTTCAGGTTTTCTTTTTGGTGCTAGGGAGTAAATCCAGGGCCTGTACACTCAGTGTCCTTGAGCTATATACCCTATCACTGTGAGCCTCTTGGAGGGTGAAGCAGGTCTGATTTCAGAGTTGGGTATCTATTTATATATATAATCTTCAAAGTAGTCAATTTGCTTTTCACAGTAATGATATTTTGAATTCATGGTTTCTTGGTTTATTATAATGATCAGAGTGGCATAAGTGGATTTGGGAGCAAGAGACAAGATTCCTCTAGAAATATGTCAACTCCGTATCTCAAGGTGTGCTAAAGACCTTCCTTCTATCAGCAGCTCATAACCTGTGGGCTGTGGGAAGTAGCAATGAAGTAATTTTCTGCTTAAAGGGTTGCAGCATTAGGAAGGTGGAGATCCACTGCTTTATGTGCTGGGTATGCATAGTAACTCTTGCCTGTTAATTAAGTGAAAGTTGTAGATTTTGTTTATACTCAATTAACATGTTACTGTGTAGCAAATGGGTACATTCCACAGAGTCAATAGTATTTTACCTTTTAAGTTTTCGGACATAGCTTGGGTAATGGTGGCAACATGAGTCCTTGATGTTAGTTGCTAGTGTGCACTCGAGTCGGGACTGTGTCTTTTCTAGCTCACTGTATGATCTTCATCACAGCACTTCTGCAATCTCCCACCTCAACTACGTAGTGGTTGGCACACGGTAGGACTAGGACTAAGTACCTGACTTTATCATTGTGCGCACATGGCTGCCGAAATGTTGGTCAGTTGCAAACTCTACCACAGAGGGAAGGAGTAAGTGTGCAGTGGCCTAGTACTGGTCTTTCTTTTCCATTCATAACACCCGACCTGGGAAAGTTCGGGAACATTCAGTAACCTCTTAATATATAGCTATCCGGGGGAAACATGCATCCTAAGAAGGAGTGCAGGACATTAGTGTGTAGTTTATTTCTTTATGCCATCTCCTGCTCTTAGAACTATCTTAATGTTTGTCTGAGGAGTGGTGTGGCTAGAATAAGTTTTCCCGGATTATAGTTTTTTAAATGGCATACCTGCTGAGGCCAGCCAGGTGGCTGCAGAGGGTGAGCTCTTCTGCCTTAGACTCAAGGATGTGCAACTTGGGACTGACCCAAGTTATACAAATTTGGGATGTCTGGTGTCTCTTGGGAAGTCTTTCAGATGTGACATTTGTATAGAAGTAATTAAGTCATATTCTCACATGCTACAAACATAAAGTATCTTAATTTTGCCTATTTTAAGTACTGTTTTGGGTTACAGAAACTTGTTAAAACAAACCTCAGTTATCAATAAATCAATTATTTAAATATACTGCGTTTCAATTCATACTTAGATATTTTTTTAGATCATGTCTGATCCTCAAGTGAGAACTATTAGTGTAAAACTTGGTCTATAAAACAATTTGTTATTTTTTTAAGTCAAAATGTGCTGGCTCTCCCTTTTATCATCTTAGAAATTTTGTCATTAACCTCTGGATTGCCGTGACTTTGGACCTTCTTATATACACATAAACAACCCCTTTTTCTTCAAATGATGGTCTACAGGTACCTGAGATAGAAGGAAGCTGTGATTAGGACAGGAGAGTGTGTGTGGGGGTGGGGGTGGATCAGGGTGCGTTCCTTTTGTGGTGCGAATGGTTGACTGCCAGCCTGTGTAAATCAAACAACAGAAATGACAGCTGCTGGAAGAAAAGAGATGTTGGCTATGTTAACCACAGCAGTCTTTGGCTTCCCCCCAGCGGAAGGTAATAGAGGTATTAATGACAGCTGATACTCGGCCGTGCAGAGATCCTGTTCTGTGTCCTTTCCAGACATCACTTGGTCTGCACAGATACTCAGGCACATAGCTATTGTAGCACCTTTGTTGTATAGATGAGTGAAAGTGAGTCACAGAGGGTTTTAGTTTCTTACACAGGGTATCTTAGATAGTTAAAAAGGTGAACCCTACTTTCAAATGTGGCATTCTAGTATGTGCTCCCAGCCTTGCTGGTAACTAATTTACATGGCAGTATTATAAGGTATTATAATTTAATTATTGGGAAAAATAGGATTGAAGGAGTCTGGCTGTCATGGCTGACAACCTGAATTTCATCCCTAAAACCCAGAGGGAACAGACACAGGCCGCTCTCATACACACCGCAAACAAACAAACAAACAAACAAACAAGTGTAAAAGCCGCTGGGGAAACCAGCGTTTCCATTTGTTATTCCTGAGCTTTGTGGCTGGATGCTGTGTCCTGCCTCCAGGGTCTTCACAATGGGCTTTTTAATAAATAGTACCTTGGCTTAGAGTTACCCAGAAAATGAAATAAGTTAACATACATAATGTGCTCAGAACAGCAGCTGCCGCTTACTAAGCATGCAAATGTGAGCTGCTGCTGGTGTTGCTTTTGGACATTTTCAAAGGAAGAAGCCAATCATTTAGAGAAAGCCTGGAGGGCGAAACAAAGGCGCTGATTCAGCTCCTGCGTCTGTCTCAGTCGAGGTGATCCGAGTTAAGAGCCGGCCACCCTGTCAGGCTGTCACACACTTATGCTGATGAGCCTCGACACATCAGGCACTGTCAAATAATTGCTAGCTTGATGTGACTTCTGAGGCCGGGGTAGTAAAGGGGTGGACCGAGCGGTACCCTATGATTCTGCTTGTCATCCAGTGAAAAGGAAGTGATTTAGTGGACTGAACACTGTCATTTCTCTGTCCAATGAGGGGGAAAAAATCTGCAGGTAGACGTAAGAAACTATATATGCAACAAATGATTTGAAATTTGTCACTTAAAACACTGATATCCCCGTGGTTTGAGCATATTATGTAAACAAGTACAGAAGAAATTTAGTTGCTTAAGCAAATAACATTTATATTTATTCATTTCCTTGTTTTTTGGTGTGTGTGTTTGCATGTTTGTTTGTTTCTTTTTTTTTAAACATTTATTTATTTATCATGTATACATCATACAGCTTTCTGCCTGCATTTATGCACCTGCAGGCCAGAAGAGGGCACCAGACCTGATTGCAGATGGTTGTGAGCCACCATGTGGCTGCTGGGGATTGAACTCAGGACCTCTGGAAGAACAGTCAGTGCTCTTAACCACTGAGCCATCTCTCCAGCCCTGCTTGTTTGTTTCTTGTGACAAAGTCTTAACTTTGTATTCCAGGCTGGCCTTTGGAGCAATTCTCCTGCCTCAGCTTCTAGAGTGCCAGCTGCACAGGTTCACACCATATCTGACTTTGTTTACTCTTTGGTCCCTCATCTTTGGATCTGATTATGACAATGTCTTCCTTCCTCCCTTTTGAAATGAGAACCTAAACTAAGCTTACTTACTCCTGTGTTATGTGCATGTGTGAACTAAGCTTACTTACTCCTGTGTTACGTGCATGTGTGAACTAAGCTTACTTACTCCTGTGTTACGTGCATGTGTGAACTAAGCTTACTTACTCCTGTGTTACGTGCATGTGTGAACTAAGCTTACTTACTCCTGTGTTACGTGCATGTGTGAACTAAGCTTACTTACTCCTGTGTTACATGCATGTGTGAACTAAGCTTACTTACTCCTGTGTTACATGCATGTGTGAACTAAGCTTACTTACTCCTGTGTTACGTGCATGTGTGCTGAAAGGGAAGTCACTGGACCTGGAAAGGCACTGCCTTCCTCTGCAGGTAATTCTGTCCTCTCTGATGGGCTAGGGGGACATGTCAGAATTGAGCCTAGAATGCAAATTCACACATCTCTTTGTACTCAGGAAGCTGAAGCAAGGCTAGCCTAAGCTACAGAATTAGTTCCAAGCCAGTCTGGACTTCAGAATAAGACATTATTATATCCAAAGGAACAAAAGGAAATGACAAAGTCAGGGTAGTTGGGTGATTATATCTGAGGCTCCTGTTGGGCTGTCTAGGTAAAGACTCCAGTTTTTTTTTTTTTTTTTTTTTTCCGGTTCTTTTTTTCGGAGTTGGGGATCGAACCCAGGGCCTTGCGCTTCCTAGGCAAGCGCTCTACCACTGAGCTAAATCCCCAACCCCAAGACTCCAGTTCTTAACCCAAACTGTAGGCCCACAGCTGCATAAGATGCCTAAACTCCAGGGGGAACTTCCTTGTGTTTCCCTTCCTGTAGAAGGTACTCCTCAGGTACAGCGCAACAAGCCTAGACCTGTCTTCCTGTTCTTTTTTTTTTTTTTTTTTTTTTTTTTTTTGGTTCTTTTTTTCCGGAGCTGGGGATTGAACCCAGGGCCTTGCGCTTCCTAGGCAAGCGCTCTACCACTGAGCTAAATCCCCAACCCCTGTCTTCCTGTTCTTTACACCCAGTGCCAGTGGCCATCTTGTTGGATTTCCATTATCACCCAGGGTCTTAGATACAACTCTTCCTTTTATCCAAAAAGCCCATCTCTCCAGAACCCTGTGATGCTCCTTGTTTTTCTCTTTCTAGACTGGGATCTTTTTTTTTCCTTTCAGAGAAGTTTCTTCCCTGACTACCCTAATGTTCTCAACTCACATTAGCTGTTACTGTTGATATATCTGTTAACCTAGCTGTCTCTTGCTCTTCTGGGCCAGCACTCTGTGCTCCTTTGATAGCGTTTACTAAACTTTGTCATTATCTTTTTTTCTTTGTTTGCTGTGTGTTGCTACACGAGACCTCAGCTGTGTCCCTTGGTTGATCAGTTTTGTAAATGGCAGGTGTGTTGTAGGTGCATATCCTGTACTTAATAGACATCTGTCGAATGAATAAATGGCCAGTACACATCAATGTGAAAGAAATGGGAGCAAGAAAAGGTAGTTGTCATTAGCATTAAGTAAAATCCTTACTTCTAGGCTATTCTCACAACTTTGTACCTGATTTTTTTCAAATCCATTTAAAAAATGTGCACATTCAAAGATTGGGGGGCAGTGTCTTACGTTCCTCCCAAGGACTGGGAATACAGGATGTGCTATTGTGCACAGTTTTATGCAGTGCTAGAGATCAGACAGAGGCTTCTTGCATGTGAGTTAGAGGCAAGCAATCTGCCCATTGGACTGTATCCCCAGCCTAGCATTTTCCTATTGAAGAAAATGTGTGCCTGTGAGTGTGCATGTGCATATGTGTCTTCTGTGCATACGTATGTGTGTGTGTTGTAAAGTCCAGTTGGACTGAAATAAAACACCATACAATAGGACAAAGGCAAAAGCTGCTTGGTGTCAGCGATCTCCAGGTTATAGAATTAACAAGTCACCCACAGATAGATATTCGGAGGAACCTCTGATCACCAACCCCACGCTCAGTTTGTTTCTGTTGCTGTTTGAGAAGGGAGGGCCTAAACTGGTGAACTTTCCATTTGTAAGCACAAGAAGACAGGAGCAGGATAGAAGAGTAAGAAAAAGACTTAGAGGATTTAGAGTTGAGATTTGGGGGTGGCCTGTCACTTACTGGCTTTTGTGACTTGGGTCAAGTCCCAAACCTGTTTTCTCAACAAGAAAATGTGCTTGGCTCAGTCCTGGTTCTGAACTCAGGTGAAAGGGTGTGACAAAGGGCTCTGTAACACCGTGGAATGCTATAAACACTCCTGGTTTACCCTGAGGGTAGGATTGTTCCAAAGCAGAAGCTGACAGGCCAGTGTTCCCCAGCAGTCAGGTGCTTCACAGTTGGGGTCACTCTCCTAAGAGCAATTCACACATTTTAGAAAATGAATTACTCCCCATTCCCTGACTCAAGTTTTACCAAGTATAGAGTCATTTGGGTTGATAAATGCATATTTAGTTAAATTTTTTCTTTATTTTTAAAGTTTGAGACAGTGTCTTATTTAGCCCCCACCCTACCTTCCCACCCCCAGGCTGGCCTTGAGTTATCTTCACAGCCTTTACAGAGAGGCCTTGACCTTTGCTTCAGCCTCTGAAGTAGCTAGGGGTAATGGGCCTGCACTACAGGCTCAGCTTGGTTAGATGGTTCTCCAGGAGTATTAAACTGTGGCCCCATTTAGTCAGGTCAGTTGGATCCCCTCTTAGCTGTGTAATATGATATAACAGGAGTTAAGGACCTGAAATTTTTATGATCAAACCTGGATTGAAATTCTAGTGTCAAGGGATGGAGAGATGACTCAGTGGTCAAGAGCAGTTGCTACTCTTGCAGATGACCTGGGTTCAATTCTCAGCACCCACATGGTGGTGACTCAACTGTCTGTAACTCCCAGGCACTCACATGGGGTGTGTGTGTGTGTGTGTGTGTGTGTGTGTATACACACACATACATATATACATATATATGTACATACGTATGTATATTATATATGTATGTATATATATGTAATATATACATCGTATACACACACACACACACACACACACACACACACACATATATGTGTATTCACATATTCTAAAGTCAGTATTTGCCAGAACAAAATGACCTTATCTGAGTAATGGTTCTTGCTCTAACACTGTCAACCTGAAGACTTTTGGAAAGTGAGCTGAGAATGTGGCAATGGCAGGAACTGTATGCCTTACACAGGCAGGGGTGTGGGTTAGCCCACTTGGCTCGTGAGTTTCAAGACCCAGCTCATGTATGGTACAGGAAAGGATTTAAGGTTAGCTCTTGGTTTTTTTCCTTTTCCTCAGCTGATCTAACGAATTGAGTATATCAGGACTCTATTATAAAAACGACTTTTAACAGGAACAAGAGGCCAACAGACCTGGTGTCACATTGGTGTTAAGTGCACCATGCAAACTAGAAGTCGAAACCAGCATGAACTGGGGCAGACACCACAGGAAAGAGGAAGTAGTTAACTTGGGCTCATCCAGCTGTTTCTGGGTGGTGACGATCAGTTCAGAGTAACACTAGTTTAGAGAGAATGCAGAGAGATTGGCAGAGTGGAGGGCACTAGGAACTTGATAGAAAATACAGAATGATGAGTTATTGCCAGAACTGTGTTTTAATAATTGACAGCCTTACCTAGAATTCCACAGGACGTGGACCAGGCTCCTCTTATTCTCCAAGTCCAGAATTCAGACTTGTTTCATGGTGTTTTTGAATAATAGACAATGTCATTTAAATACTCTGTTGGGAGAGAAAGGCACAGAACGTTAATGGGAATTTCTATGTATCATTTTGTAATTTGTTAAGCTTTGTAATGTAAAATAAGATTCTCTGGTTCAGTTTTTTGGGTTTTTGTTGCTGTTGTTTTGTTTTTGTTTTGTCTTCTAAATGGGGATATTTATTCCTATAAGGTTATTTGTAGAATGAATGAAATTATATGATAAAAAAACTATATATGCATCAAAATCTAAGTGCTGTTTATTCTTTTTGTTTGCTTATTTTTCTAAAGCAAGGTCTTAGCAAGTATCCCAGTTGCCTTGAACTTTGAACCCAAAGCTATCATACTGCTTTTGTCTCCAGAGTGTTGGCATTACAGGTTTCACCACCACAGCTGGCACAAGCTATCAGTGGCTAAGCATTTATGCTTCTGTGTCACCCGTGCTTCTCCCAAACATACAAACAATGAAGTCAAGGCAGTGGTTATCTAGTGAGGAAAAGGCCAGAAGCATGGGTGCCAGCTCAGCAAGCCGTCTGATCCAGCTGTCACCTGAGAAGGGCGCCCACTTGCTGGAGTATAACTATGGAATGAATTTAGATTTTTGTGGTATTGGTTTAATGTTAACATACATATCTATTTCATCTGAAAATCCCAAATGAGTAGGAATCCCTTCAGTGTTTTGAGGTCTGCTAAGAAAGTTGTGGTTACACAGATAACGTGTGTGTGTGTTTAAGCATATCTACAACTCTGTCTTGTAGTTGTTTATCTTGTAGCAGCTTGCAGTCATCTGTATAGAGCTGATAGCTGGGTGAGGGTCTGAGCTGTGTCTCTGTCAAAGTGCGTTGACATGATTGATTGCAGCAGGGGAAATGGATTTAAAGGCACGGATGATCTTTAAGAAGCCACAGCAGCTATGTTGAGCTTTGAAAGACATGGATGGTGTGTATAGATGGACTTTTAAAATAACAGTTATGGGCTGAGATAACTCAAAGACCATTGTGAGCAGAGAGTCACGGCGGAGAGGTGCTTGTGGTTTGAATGAAAATGGTACCCTCTGGGAGTGACAGTATTTGAAAGGATTAAGAGGTGTGGCCTCGGAGGTAGTGTGTCACTGGGGTTATGCTTTGAGGTTTCTACCTCTCAGGCCAGGCCTAGTGACTCTTCTTGCCACCTATGGACTCTAATATGGAGCTCTCAGCTACTGCTCCAGCACCACATCTCCTGAGCGCTGCCATGCTTCCTGCTGACAATAATGTCCTAAACACTCTGAACTGTAAGCCAGCCCCAATTTTAATAGTTGCTATGCTCATAGTGTTTCTTCACAGCAACAGAGCACTGATTAAAACAAGGTAGAAGGCACATTCTTGGACTCAGGGTTAATTTAGGAATGGAAGAGATTTTTCAATATCAAACTAAGGACTTTGGACTTAATCTGTTTGACAGTGGGCAAGAGTAAGTACATAGTAAGTACTATGACTACAGAGAACTTTTTAGAAGAATAGTTGGATTTTCTTTCTTTAGGTGTAAACAAGCCAAGAGGTATTACCATCTGATGGCCTTGAAATCATGTTTAGATCTCGGGATTACATCCTGACCTGTGCTTATGAAAATTACTCAGCACTACCCTTTGCTCTTGGCTAAATTCTTTCTTTTCTCCTTTTTTCTACCCTTTGCCTTCGTTCTTTGTTTATTAACAGGAAGGGTTAGTATTCTCTATTCTGAAGGTTCTTGAAACTGCTTGTGTGGTGCCAGTACTAATAACCCTGTTGTCTGCTATTTTATGCTTCTCTTGTCAGAGCAGTGAGCTGCACTATTATTTTGAAGTAGCTACAGGTTCTGACATACGAGGGAGAAATATATCTGGAAAGGTGGGAAGGTTAGTGGTTCATTTTCCTGTTCTAGACAGTTGCTTGAAGAAGCTTAATAAATGCTGTGGAATTAGGTGCCTTATCCTGAAGCTTCCAATGAGCCCTGTGCGTGGGGGTCCCTGCAACACAGATAAGCTGCCCTGGCTGTGTGGAGGAGAGGACAGACATGCATCTCTTTCCTTCCCCCACCACAGAAATGATCTCACAACCTAGTGAGAGGAAGAAAAGCTGGTGGACAACAGGCAAGTCTTGTTTAGGGAAAAGCATGAAGGAGGAACTCTGAGGTTTGGGAACTCTGACTAGGCTGTGTGAATAGTCACCACCTTCTTCAGCCATAATCCTCCTTGTCAGATGTTTAGGTGAGATGACCTCAGGGAGTTTGTCTAGGTTTAATATAATGTCCCTCTATTAATAACTCCTTTCTCAGATGTTTCCCTGGACATATCTACTGAGAAGTTGGGAAGGATCTAGCCAGACTTTAGAGAAAGTGTGTTCTCATCTTAGTAATGGCTAATGGCTATGCAGAGTGAGTGGTGGTCCTGGAGGTACGCTATGCTTGCCAGCTAACCTGGAAAGGTATATAATGTCTTTCTGCTAACTCAGGTTGTGGAGTTCAGGTGTCTACCAGGTATTCTGAATGGCTCAGGTCAGAGGAAAAGCCTCAGGTTACATACATAATGCATGGCACAGTAAATTCTGTTAGCCTCTCAGGCTTTGACAGTGCTTTCGTTACTCTTAAATTACTTTCAGAGCCATTTAGTTGCTAAAAGGCAGTGGGAAAGGCTTGTTGAAAATGTGAGGCTCTTTAACTTCTGCAGTTAAGAAAACTAGGCTTGGGTCAGCAGTGGTAATGCCCACCTTTAATCCCAGCACACAGGAGGCAGAAGCCAGCAGATCTCTGTAGTTTAGCCAGCCTGGTCTACACAAACAGGCATGAAGGCAAGCAAGCAGACAGGAAGGCAAGTGACTGACAGTAAGGTATGGAGAACAGATGTAACCTGTCCACCGGTAAAAGACAGCCTCAGATTTCCTACCTGCAGCACTTGCATTTGTGTAGGATCTGTGCACAGGGCTGTTGTAGCCTTCAGTTGAAGTGAGGTGTGGGACGAGTTCCATCTACAGCCTGATTCTAAATCAGTTGCAGTGCGGTTGTCCATCACTGTCGACTCTAGCATGTCTTTAATACACAGGTGGAACACAAAGGCCGAGGGAGAGGCTGAGAGCAAGTGGTTAGACCTCTAAGAAAGAGCAAAGGACAAGAGGGAATGAGCTGTGAAGGAAGGGGACGGAGTGTCCAGTGTAAAGGCCCTGAATTTAGAAAGAGCCTGGAGTCTTAGTACTGAAGGAAGACCAGGTACTGTCTCCTCGCTTGAGCTTTTATTCCAAGGGAAGCGGGTGCATCAAACCTCTGGCTGTCTTCCTGCCTCCTGCCACAGAGTTGGCTTTATATAATGTTTACAAACAACACTCACATGCCTATTGCTTACGTAAGCAACAGCAGCACCTCAAGATGAGTACTTTGCTTCCTTTAGACATGGTAGGCAAGATGCAGGAGGGTCATTGGCTTGGTTTGGTTTGGTTTGGTTTGGTTTGGTTTGGTTTGGTTTGAGTATATTTTGAAAGGAATATAGCCCAGCTTGGCCTTGAACTCCCTACATAGCTAAGAATAACCTTGAATTCCGGATCTTCCTAAATCCTAGGATTACAGGCGTGGCTTGCTATCCTTGGATGTTTATATGGTACTTTTTTTCTTTTCTTTATTTCGGAGCTGGGGACCGAACCCAGGGCCTTGCACTTGCTAGGCAAGTGCTCTACCGCTGAGCCAAATCCCCATCCCCTTTGAGCCAAATCCCCAACCCCAAGCAGTCAGTATTCTTAATTGCTGAGTCATCTCTCCAGCCCTGTTCATATGGTACTTTAAAAAGTAAAACTTGAAAATATTAGGACACGTTTATAAAATGTATTCAAGGTTCAGAGCTGGATAGTTGACATTGCTGCCTGAGACAACACTCCTGCTGCCAGAGTCACTTGTCGGTCTTCCTACATGCAGTGGTGACTAGTGTTTTCTTCTTCCTTATTTATTAAAAAAAATGGAGCTGGATGTCATAGTGGCTAATAATAGCAATTGCTATTCTTGCAGAGGGGCTTTGATTTTGGTTCCCAGCACCTATTTGAGGAGGCTCATAGCCACCTATAATTTCAATTCCTGGGGATCTGGTACCTTCATGTGGCCTCTGAGGGCAGCCATACTACACACACATAAATAAAAGAAAAATAAATATTTTTTTAAAATGACAGTTTTGATTTCTTTGTTGCTTTTTAGAACATTAATTCCAGTCCCTGCTCTGTGTGTACGTTTTAGTTAAGTAAATAGTTTGTGCAGCACAGGCCAGTGCTGGGGATGGAGCCCAGGGCCTTGTTTATACTTTAATAGTCCTCTACTGTTACACCATGTCCCCCTCCCTTTGTGTAACCCAGGCTGACCTTAGACTGCTTGCCCAGTCTTCCTAGATCACAGTTTCTAGTGCTGGGATTACAAGCGTGTGCCACCTCACTGGGTTGACGAGCTCTGTGGAGCTGCTTTCCTTTTTTTTTTTTTTTGGTTCTTTTTTTTTTTCTCCGGAGCTGGGGACCGAACCCAGGGCCTTGCGCTTCCTAGGCAAGCGCTCTACCACTGAGCTAAATGCCCAACCCCTGGAGCTGCTTTCCTTAGTAGACATCTGCTAACATTCTCCAGAACCTAATGTATACAATCTGTCACTGATGCCAGTCCTGTTAATAGAAAGGGCAGGATACATGACGGCGACAGCCATAGGGCTTAGAGTTGTCCCTTACCAACTCCTTTAGTTTCTTTACTGAGCTTCTTAATCTCCAAAATCCTGTCTCACAACATTGCAAAATTGCAGTTGTTTAAAAAACATGTGGGCTGGAGAAATGGCTCGGAGATTGGTAATACTGGCTATTCCTCCAGAGGGCCCTCGTTCAATTCCTGACAACCATGGTTGCTCACAACCATCTGTAATGGGATCGGAGCCCTCTTCTGGTGTGTATGAAGCCAGTGACAGTGTACTCACATATATAACATAAATAAATCTTAAAAAAGAACAGGTAATTATGGACTCTTTTATCTCCTCGGAAAACATTGGTTTATCAGAATAAAAAGGCTTTATTGGTTCTAGATTTTTACAGTTGACCTAAAAGTAGCATGCTTTGAAATAACAGGGCATTAGCAAATCCCAGAACACAACTTTTTTTTTTTATTAACTTGAGTATTTCTTATATACATTTCGAGTGTTATTCCCTTTCCCGGTTTCTGGGCAAACATCCCCCTCCCCCTCCCTTTCTTTATGGGTGTTCCCCTCCCCATCCTCCCCCCATTGCCGCCCTCCCCCCAACAATCTAGTTCACTGGGGGTTCAGTCTTAGCAGGACCCAGGGCTTCCCCTTCCACTGGTGCTCTTACTAGGGTATTCATTGCTACCTATGAGGTCAGAGTCCAGGGTCAGTCCATGTATAGTCTTTAGGTAGTGGCTTAGTCCCTGGAAGCTCTGGTTGCTTGGCATTGTTGTACTTTTGGGGTCTCGAGCCCCTTCAAGCTCTTCCAGTTCTTTCCCCAGAACACAACTTTGATGAACACATTTTATGTAATAATGCTGAGAATAACCACACGTAGGGTATTAAAATGAATTCTTATGCCTGGTCCTAATGCTTATTAATATGTGACTGATGTATGTACAGATGTTATTAGACAAAGTGTTTGTCCAGAAGCTTAGATTAAAACAACCCCTGTTCTAGCTCATTTGAAACAATGTAGTGTGAATGGTGCCAAAAGAACCAACTAGAACATTTTCTTCTCTCTGAGATCTTCGGTTTTGTAAACAAGCTCTGGAGATACTCTGCAAGGCCCTGCTACTGCAGCCCATCTAGGTCACTGTAACCCAGACCTCAGCACAGATGCGGATGCCAATTAGGTCTCTCTGGGTCTTATTATGATTTATATAAAAGTGTGTTTGGTTCCTAATAACAAAGTACTTTTGGGGCTCTTTGGCCACCCAAACCATCTCAACAAACACAGACATTTTGCTCAGCATCTACATGGGAAAGGACCGAATGTGACTGACACCTTGATTTATCTCTAGGCTGTCTCAACAGAATACTAGTTCTCTTTTTAATTTACAAAGAGGCTTAGCTATTTCTATAACTGCTAGCTGTTAAATTTTAACTGTCTCATCTCTCTTGCAACTTAATTATTAAGATGTTCAATGTGACACTGTTTAAGAGACATAAAGTAAGAATAGAAACCACTGATAGTCAGGATCAGCTCCAAGATAAATTTGTTATTTATCTGTGTTATTTGCTGTGCGCACACGCGTGTGTGTGTGTGTGTGTGTGTGTGTGTGTGTGTGTGTGTATGTGTGTGTGTGTGTGTGTGTGTGTGTGTGTGTGTGTGTGTGTGTGAGAGAGAGAGAGAGAGAGAGAGAGAGAGAGAGAGAGAGAGAGAGAGAGAGAGAAACATTGAGCCTGGTGGTACAGGCCTGTAATCCTAGCTGTTCATGGCTGTTCACCATGCTGTGGCAGGAGGAGCCAAGTTCAAGGTCTACCTATCTGCCACAGGTTTACAGAATTCAGGGTCAGGGTAGGCAACATTTTGAGACCCTGTCTAAAAATAAACAAGTAAAGGAGGAATAAACAGGTGTGGTGCTGAGTACCTGTAATCCCAGCAGGTGTGAGACCAAGACCAGAGGGTCACTGAGAACTCAGGGCACCACCTTGGCTACAAGTGAGTTTGAGGCCAGCCAGTGTTATATAGTAAAATTCTGTCTCTCTCCCTCACACACACACACACAGAGAGAACCCACACACACACACACACACACACACACACACACACACACACACACACAGAGAGAGAGAGAGAGAGAGAGAGAGAGAACAGAGAGAGAGAGAGAGAGAACAGAGAGAGAGAACACAGAGAGAACAGAGAGAGAGAGAGAGAGAGAGAGAGAGAGAGAGAACACAGAGACAGAGACAGACATGGAAAGACATAGAAACATGGGGAGAGAGAGACAGAGCGCAAACTGTAGATTCAGTTCAGTCTCCTCTGTCTGTCTGTCTTATCTGACTGTCTGACTTTCTCCCCCTTTACACACAGCTTCTGGTCAGGACAGCTATGTTTAAGCTCCTACATTAGACACAGGAAGAGCTACATTTGGACCCTAGCTCTGTCCACTTGTTTCTGGTTACTTAGGCAGGTAACAAGTCAGTTTTCTCAGGTGTTGGGTAACAACTGTCTTGGGTAAGAGGAGATGGGTATGTAACCAATTGGGTGGTAGCCCCTATGTCTGGGTTCTCTAATATGTATGTATGCCTCCATTGGTTAACATGTACCTTTGAAAGGCCCTTTTTGTTCAGAAAGTATCAATCTTGCAGTTAAAGTATCTTAGGAGTTATTTCTGCTAGCAGGAAGCATAGATAAAGCTTTTTGAAGTTTTTGCATTTGCTTTTGAAGTTCTTGCATTTTTTTATTTGGAACAAATATATTGTTTTTAAAACCATTATAAAAGATGTGCTTTCCTGTCAGTCTCCTTGCACTGGGATAACAGAAGTAACCTCCTGGACTGGACCATGTATGGTGCATACTAATGGGGGCAGGCAGAGACCTAAGGACAGCAGCCAGCCCTTGTGTGTGTCTAGACTCTTGGCTTATGGTTTATGCTGTGTCATTGTCTCATACCCATCACAGCTTTGTTTACTAAGATTAGCACCCAAGGAAAAGCAAGACTCTTTCAGAAAAAGGTAAGGTCCTGTTCAAAGTGTCCTGAAACTGGTGGCAGCACAGGGGAAGAATTTTGCTAAATAAACTTTTTTGGTTGTTTTCATTTTTCAAGGTGGTACACTTCTTGGAAACAGTTATTTATACAATTATACTGACTAAATAAATGTAATATATTCTCTATGAGTTCTCCCATTTTCTTGTTTAGGATGTATGTGTATATTTTTGTGGGGTTTTTGAGACAGGGTTTTTGGGGTTTTTTTTGTTGGTTTTTTTTTTTTTTTTTAATGTGGTTCTGTCATAGAACTTGCTCTGTAGACCAGGCTGGCCTCAAACTCAGAGATCCTTCCTCCTCTGCCTCCCAAGGGCTCTACTGGCTAGTTTTTGTTTGTTTTGGTTTTGGTTTTTGGTTTGGTGATTTTTGTTGGTTAGTTTGTTTTGTTGCTGTTTTGTTTTGAACAGAATATCATAACTTGGCCTAGGCTGGCCTCAAAATCTGATTCCGTTCCTCCTCCTCTGCCTGTTAGGTGTCCACCACACCTGGCTAAGGAATCTTTCTTTATGTGTTGATCCATACTGTATTATCAGTAAGCACCCAGGAGTACTAACCGTTAGTCTCATTGCTCGGCAGCTGTAAGTGAAGGGAACGGTTCCCAGTCCACCTAGGAATTATTAGTATTGTTTTTATTTCCAAGGCACAGTCTCACTCCATAACTCAAGATGACCTGGGTATTGTAATCCTACTGCCTCAGCCTCTGGAACGCTAACATTACATTTGTGTTCTACCATGCTCAGCTGGGTTTTACATGGTTCTTTTATTTTTTGAAAGATAGGAAAGAGTTAATTTTGAAATTAAAATTTATTAATCCAGATTTTTAATGCCTTTCCCTTAGATGAGCCAGTTTTCTTATTTGCGCAGTGAAAATAATACTTCTATTCATTTGTGTTCTATTCATCTCTAGTAGTTTTGGAATAAAATTAAATTACGTGGGATTTAATTCGGCATGTTGCTGGGTGAGCAGTTGTAGTACAGATGTGATACTGCCAGTGGAAGGTCATGGTGTGGTGGAGGAGACCCCTTAAAGCAGTTATTTATCAGCAGCTGTTTACAGTCTAGCTCCAGTACTCAGAGGGTCCTGAGACTAGTCTTGTATCAGGAGTGGTTTAAAGATAAGGAAGCTTTAGTGGCTTAGTAACTTTCTATCTCTTAGGTGTTAGTAAATAGAAGATTCATGTTTGGTCTAACTTTAAAGCCTTCTCTTCAGGAGCTCTCCCACTGCCTAATAGAGGAGCCAGTAATAGGGTCACATTTAACTCTTTGGTCGTGTTTACTTATATGTTATAAACCCCTGGGATCTGGATGCCTCCTTGGGGTAGTAATCTTGTGGATTCTGGGACTGTTATGAAACTGCTGGGCTGTTTGTAGCTAGCCTCTCATGTAAGACTAGCCTTGTGGTGCTCCTGTGGCGGTGCTCCTTTGGAGCTCAGTAGCCAGTGTCCCATCATGCTGCACTCCCCCACCCAGGACACTCGATAAACAGAGCTCTGAGTAACCAGCAGACTGCAGTGGCTGCTGTGCAGACCTCTCAGCTGCCGCCAAGAGCTCACATGAAAAGGTTCCCTTGCTTTAACATGCAGAGCCCCATGTCCTGGTTGGTGAGATGTTTAGAAAAGCATTTCTGAAGTCAGAAACATTTGTGATCCTTCCCGGTTGTCCCTTAATACCTGAATTGAGTCTCCCAGGCAGCTTCTAGGGACTTGAGGTATAGCTTAGTGACAGAGTGAGTGCTTGGCAAACATAAGGCCCTAGGTTCACTTACCAATACCAGTAATTTAAAAACAAAACAAACAAACAAAAAAAGAGCTGAACAGCTTTACAAGCTGAAGAGGTGTGTTTTCTGTTGATGTTCTCGGAAATGATGTGGACTAGCAAGCATGGAACCTCGTGATTTCAGTACCTTCACTATCCAGGTAATTTTAAGATAGAAGTAAATGAATTTCGGTTGTGTGTCTTGTTCCCTGTAACAAGAGACCTTCTGGTGGAAATTCGTACCCTTACCCCACACTGTCAGGGCTCACTGGGCAGCTTGGGACTTTTCCCTTTTGAATCTTACTTTGACCGCTTACCCTGTTCTTACCTCTAAAGGCACTGGGACTTAAGGGGTCAGCAAGACAGGCCCTGCCTGCCGGTCAGTGCCTTTCTAGAGGAGACTTCCTAGGGTGTGCTGCTGGAGTTCATAGTACCTAAGTCCATGCTGTGTTCACATGGTTACATATTACTATATTTGTACGTTGTTTGTGGGTTTCACTTAAGTGAGAACCTGATTTACTCGAAATAGGAGGTAATGAATGTTTCCCTTTACTTCCCTGCTTTGTCCCGGGTTTTATGTGCAACACTAACAGAGATCAATTTTATCTTACACACTTCTGGTCTTTTAAGAGCGATTAGAGGTACACGTGTTGGGGCCCCGTGTTAGACGTCTTGGTCATTGTCAGTTCACTGTTCTTTCCTTTCAAGTTGCCTAAACACAGCTGAGTTCTTAAGAGGAGCAAAGAAAACATGACAGTGCTGCCAAGTAGACAGGAAGCCGAGCGAGCTAGCCGACCCAGGAGTGAGGCTGAGCACAGCCCCGCGTCCAATCAGCTGAGTGCACTGTTGCTATGTGCGCCCTACTCTCTGCCTTTGTGAGAAGCCTGCACGGGAAGCGGAGCACCCAGCGCTTGCTCCGCTCGCTCACTCTGCTCCCGTGCTTTCCCTCTGCGGCTGACAGTGTAGCAGCTGACAGCCAGAGGCTTCCAGTATGGTTTTCAGTGGGAACAAAGGGCTCCGCAGACAAGGTGTGTAACAAGGTGTTTCCAGTGGCTGTGTTGTTGTCCCGTCTGGGGTGGTTGTTGATTGTACTGCTAACCGGTTTACATGGATTTGTAATAAACAGGTCGAGGGATATGATTGGACTTTGAGAGTCATGGGACATAGGGAATCGTCCTTTGCTTCAGATAGCCTGTTTTCTTTGACCAGCATTGCCTGAAGGATTATTAAAATGCTAATCTGAACAATGAGTGGGAAGAAAAGAAACCAGATACAGTGTTCTCACTTTAACGAGGAAAAATGGGATAGAAATGAGAGCACTGAGGAGGGAGTGTGGTTAGCCAGAAGTGTTGCTGTGTGCACAGAAGAGATTTTAAAACAAAGGCTGCCAGGAAATGTTTTGAAAATCTGTAATATATGTTTAGTTGAATTAATGATTTCTGAGTGAGACCAAAACTGTCAGGGATTAGCTTTAATGGATTTGACAGGAAGGTATGCATGCTGCCCAGCCATAATGCACTTATGAAGATGCGCCCCAAAATTATGCTGTCTCTTAATTATTGGGTCTCTTGACTACTTTTGTGCAGTTCAGAGAAAAGACAGTGATGTAATTCCCCAGTAAACCTGTTAAATGGCTATAGAAAAGAAAGCAAAAGATTTTGAAGCCAACCCACAAATGTTTACAATAGTATTCTAAGACTAAAGTTGGGCTCCAAAGTATAGTAATTCACACTTGATGAGCTAGTTGCAAATATTAAAAAATATTAATTAAACCACACTGATTTAGTAATTGAACCAGGTAGAAGGTACAGTTTGAGATCTGAAAATTCTGGCCTAATAACAAGGGTTTTCTTGTTGTTGTAGCTGTTGTTGTTGTTGGTGGTGGTGGTGGTGGTGGTGGTGATGATGATGGTGGTAGTGGCAGTGGTGATGGTGGTGGTTTTTCTGTAGCCTCTCTGGGCTTGTACTTGCTCTATAGACCAGACCGGCCTTGAACACACAGAGGTCCATCTTCCTCTGCCTCCCAAGTGCTGGGATTTAAGGTGTGCACCACCACTATTTTCTTTAATACTATGAAATTAGAATTTATATAATTGGCATAGATGATGATTCTTTTAAGCTAATTAAAGCAGGGGACTTAAATTAGCATGTTTGCCATTTCATGAGCAGTCAGTGCTGAGCCGTAACGAGTACAGGGTCAGTTGTGGTTTGGCTCGTTTGTGGTACCAGGGATCAGACCCAGGCCTTGTGCATACTACAGAGGCACCCTGCCTCTGAGCTACCTTGTGAACCACCACATTTTCTTTTATATAGCTGTGTAAGTCTGAACTTCCTAATGTTTACAAACATTATTCTCTGGAATTGTATTTTTTTTATTCTTTTCCAAAAAGTCCTTATAATTAGAAAGTCAAACCAACCAGTGTCAGGCATTTTTGATAAGTGAGGAAAAGATATTTCTTTCCTTTGTATGTAACTCAAAATATGTCCCTGCTTTTGTGCCTTTTGTTGCTTACTTTTAACAATACAGATAGATAGTATTTGTGTCAGGGTAAGAACTCGCTCAGTATGGTGGCACACTCCTGTAATCCCAGCACTTGAGACACTTTGACAAGAGGATCACAAATCAGAGGCTAGCTTGGGCTACAAAGCCAGACCCTGTGTTTAAAAAAAGAAGACAGTGACCACACAGAGACAGTCTGGTGGTTTTTTTCTTTTCTGAGCTCTTCTTATCCACTGCTAACTTCATTTTCTCAATTATACAATCACAAACCCCAAAGCTTTACTTAAAATGTCTTGCTATCCGGTTCTCTTTGGTTTATCCATAATAATTCATTGAACTGAGCGCAGGCTGTTTTTCTAGGCTGTAAAAGATGGGGGAACACAGAGCTGCAGACAGAGAGCTGAACACCCTCATTGGTCACACAGGCTTGCTGTGTTAAACAGGGGTATTCTTGGCAGAACCTTCCACTGAGTCCTTGTTGGCATCTGACGATTCCTTTCGTAGCCGAGAAAGAACTCCTGTTGGCTGTCAGAATCTCAGGGCAATGGATGTTACAGTAGCCTTCTAGCTGGTTCCACTCTGAGTTTATTACTTGATGGTAGGCATCCCCCTGTCTTCTGTGTCAGATCTGTAAATCCTCTATCTGCCTTTGTACTTTGCTTTATTGAGGCAAACAGTTCTACTTATCAAGTAAAGTGACATAGAAATTTGCCTGTATGCTTTGAAATCTGTACTCTGTGACATGTTAATACACCTTACTTACCATCTCTAAATTCTGTTCTCTGTTGTTGGAAGAGGAGCATATGATGGTAGCTCTGGGGCTTATACCCAGGGCTGTGGACAAGCTAGGTAAGTCCACTGCCACCAAGCCGCTTCTCCAGCCTGGCTCCTCAGGACCAGGTGGGCACCAATCTGGTGGACTTTTTTAGTCTCTGTGAGATCATTTATACTTAGGTGTCACCATAGATGTTTGCTTCTTCATCCTGTAAATGTCCACTTAAAAGCTGCACGATAAACTCAACTCTTAACCTGCAGAAATCTTTGCTTATCTGTAGCCTAAATCTAAGAAAAGATTGCTTTCCATAGTCAGCTAGGGTAGGGCAGGTGGAGTTTACTCTTTTATTTTTTTATTTTGATCAGCTATTTTCTTCTCCCAATCTCTCCTCTCCTCTCCTTTTCTCTCCTCTCCTCTCCTCTCCCCCTACTCTTTCTCTGAATATATATATGAATATATATATATTATATATATATTCTGCTTCTTATTTTTCTCCTTTGAGACAGTGTTTTTCTGGATGAACTCTGAGCTCATATGACCATCCTATCTCAGCCTCCCATAATGGAGACCAGCCTCCAGCCTGGCAGCTCCCAGTCTGTTGCTGGGCACTTTCCCACATGAATTGTGCTACATAGACTTGACACTTAGTAAGAACATAGTACATCTTATTTTAGCCTTCAGACGTCACTGTGGAAAGTCAAAGACTGGAGAGGGGAAAATATACCTGCTAGTGATATTAATTGGGTCTGGTTATATAATCCTCTATGCCAAGACTGTTATGAAAGTGGCAGGAGAGGACTATTCATAGGGAGCTGGAATTATTACCTTCTTGTTCTCATTCGGAGATTCTGAACATCAAAGGAAATAATGGTGCATACTGGAACAATAAAATTACAAATTATAAGAAGAAGTCAAGATAGCATATAAAAAAAAGAACCAGTTAAGCCTCAGATTTTGCTAGGAGTTTCCTGTGTGGCATAAGAGGGAGGGAACTGCAGCAACTGGAGATGTGTGTGTGTGTGTGTGTGTGTGTGTGTGTGTGTGTGTGTGTGTGTATTCTTCCATTCTCTAAGTTGTATCACTAAATGCATGGCATTAAGATTAGAATTTGAAGTTTGGCATGGTGGTACAGGCCTGGAACCTCTGGGGGCTGAAGCAGGAGGATTCAACACCAGCCTGGACCACATATAGTGATACAGTAGTGGTAATGATTTGGCCTGTCTTCCTGTGGTACTTGGGATCTCAGGAGTGCCAGGGCAGGCTGTGGGCAGCAGCCCTCTTCTTCAGTAAAGTGATTCCAGGCTGTGCTGGGGTCTCAATGAAAAACTGCAGAAGTGCCCAGATTACTCAGTGATGTACCACAGAAATGCCCAAATGTGAACATGTTAAGTTTTTTCAGAATTAGGGAGATTTCAAGTTTATTTTATGACCTTGCCCCAAGCTCTACATTTATAGATATAATACATTTCTCCATTTCTGAGTTGTGTCATGCTTTGGAAAGAAATGTGAGGATTGGATCAGGAATAAGAGACAGAGATGAGGACTGTCAGGTGGCAAACGGTGTGCTAGAGAGTGAGGGAAGTCAGGAAAGGGAAAGGAAGGCCATGTTGAGAGCAGCCTCCTGCCATGTGGACACCCTGCTCATGCTGAACTGCTTTGGCCTCCCTGCTAGTCTCTGGGTAGTAACTTGTTTCTGGCTCCTCTTGGGGTTCCTCAGCAGGAAGTTAGCAGGGGCAACCTTGTCACTGCTCCCCATGTTAACAAGCAGGGACAGCCAGCTGTCTGGGATCCAGACAATGAATATCACAAATAAGATGATTAAGACTGTCTCAGAGTGCAGAAATTTGCAGAACAGAAATTGGGTGGTACTATGAGGCTAAATTTTGAAAATTCAAACTTCCAAGTGAAAATGGTCAGAAATGCTTGGAAATGATCTTTCAAAATATCACTTTAATTCATACACAAAATTTTTAATGACTACAGTATTTTCATTGTATTGAGCTATGATAATTTTTATGGGCACGATTTAGTCTGGGTCCCAACCTATATTTTAATATTAATATTTCTCTCTCTCTCTCTCTCTCTCTCTCTCTCTCTGGGGGGGGGTGTCAAACCCAGGGCCCTGTGTGTACAAAGCAAACACTCCACTACTGAGCTAACCCCGCCTTAGTGCTCAGACAAAGGAAGCTGATGCTTCTCCTCAGACCCCCTCCTTACTTCTGTCTGTAAGCCCTGTTAGATGTGTCTGAACCACCCAGGGATCACTTTACACCCAGTGAGAAAGAGCACAGGAGCCTTTCAGAAGCTGTGATCCCAGAATTTGGGAGTCTGGAGCAGGAGGATTGCCACAAGTTCAAAGTAAGCCTGAGTTTTGTAGCTAGTACTAGGTCCTCTTAGGCTACTTAGCAAGATCCTGTGACAAAGAACAAACTGAAACTACAAAATCAGGCATTAGGGGTACACACTTGTTATCTTAGCACTTGGGGTAGTGGCAGGAGTAGAAGGTCATCACTGGCTGCATGGTGAATTCAGAAGCAGCCTGAACTGGATGAGATGTCTTAACAACCAAAACCATGCTGAGGAACAGAGAGTAAAGTCAATTGCCACTCAAATAGTAATCTCTGAGTCTGGAGTTCCCAGAAGCTGGAAAGCTGGGCACTGTAATGCATGTCTGCCGCTCTTGGGACATGAGGTAGATGCGTGGACTAGCTGGTGTATGCAGCAGAAAACAGCAAAAGGGAAGCCGAAGCTGAGAACCGGCATCTAAAGTTGACCTCTGACCTCCACATGCACGCTGTGAAATGGTTCTTCCATACTCACACTAATGTACACACATATGCAAATGCACACACACCCATATATATTGTATAAACCATGCACACAGATGCACACAGATATAAAATTTAGGCTTAAGACAAATTGAATAAAGCTTTCAGAGCGTGCACATGAGCAAAATATTGAAATCTGAGCTTCCGTGTGGTTTTTGGAGCTTCAGAGGAGATAGTGGCATGCACCAGAGAGTCCTTATAATGACGGCCTTTGCAGGCCGTTCTGGTGAAACTGTCCTGAACTGACTCATGCATTCTGGATTGGCTACGGCAAAGAAACAAGCACAGGAAAATCAGCTTGGAACAGCTCTGAGCTGAAGGCTGGGACTTCTGGACACCTGGAGGATACTTCCTTTGGCCTTAGGCTGCCATTTGGACTTGGTAGAAATGGTCCTGTTATAGAAATGGGGACCTACTGTCTGAATGTCACCTCCCTCCATCTTTGTTAAGGACAGCCCAGCTGAGCTGCAGTCGCTCTGTGGTAATTAGGAGCATGTCTGTATCCCATCATCTTTTGCCTTTGGCCAGGCGGTTTAGGTTTCCCGCATATAAACACACTCAGTGGAAACTGGGAAGGCTGAGAGTGCTGAGGAGTGAAGGGTCACACACATGGCAGAGGCATGAATGTTGAAAGGACAGGGTGTGTTTTCAAGACCAGCCTGTGTTGTAACCGTATTCCCACGAGGTAAAAATGCAAGACTAAATTAGGTTAGGCTTAAGGTTAATTTTGGAAAGTTATATGCCAGTTATCAGGGATTAGTAAGGCTGGAACAAAACTAAACAGAACTAGAACAGTAGACAGTCGCCTTTTTAGCACACACTATTCCTCTGAGTTAAACCTGGAGCTTCTGAAAGGGGGTGGGGGGCTCTTGCTTTCTTCTGTGACAGTGTTCTCTCAACAACTGCCTCCAATGTCTTTCTATGTGGGCTGTGGAATGAGAAGACCCGGGCATCATGAATGTTTCCACAAAGGGCAGTGAAAAGAATAATACCTTCTGTGTGAGGCATTTCTGTCTGAAAGTGTGCTATCTGAAGGCTGATGCTTTCTGTGGAACACAGAGAAGTGTTTTGAAGTGGGCTTAGTGCAGAGAAGAAGGCAGTGAATAAGAACCGGTAGCCCCAGGACAAGCCCAGGCTTTTACAACATATGGATGAAAGCATAATTCTGTAGCCCAAATTTTAAGGAGGAAAACTGTATCCTTTAGGATACCAGTGGATTTCCTGAGTGACATCAACTAGCTGTAACTCTTATGGGAGCTTCCCTGATGCCCTTCTGTTTCTTCATGCTTTGATGTGTCCCTGTTAACTCTCATCACAAATGAAACCAATCCTTGCTATCCTTACAAGGTGGCCTCTGTTGGCAGTGGTGATAGTGGCTTGGTCCTCCCCCTAAGAGGTGGTGATGGTGGCTTGCTCCTTCCCCTAGGAGGCAGTGATGGTGACTTGCTCTGTCTTTGCTTTCTTTAAGAAGAGCTGAATTTTACTGGTTGTTTTTGACACCTAAACATTAAGTTCCTCATTTACACTCCAGTCTTCCAGCTAGTTTTTCAGATTGAGTTCAGAGGGTTTTGAGCCTTGCTCACCACCAACTCCTTATGTAAACATGCAGTAGACTGTAAAAGCTTGCCCAGGCTTATGAACTTCTAGGAACTAGGAAGAGCTCTCTGCCTTTCACTCTTGTGTTAGAGACTTCAGGAGTGATTGCCTAAAACAGTTTGCTTATTTTAAAATGAATGTTTCTTTTTCCCATTAAAGGGGACTATATTGATAGAATAGAAAATAGATGGCTATTAAAATATGAAGAAAGTGAGAATAATAAGAATTATTATTTGGAAAGGCAAATGGGAAACATTTTATCACTTAAATCAAAACTAAGCTAAAAGTAAGAAGAAAACAAAGCAGGAATTAACACTGACCAATCAAGAACCCGTTCCTGCCAGACACTGTACCCAGATAGCTGGACTACTTAGTGATGATCCCAGCCAGCAAGAGGGCCCAGCAGATAAAGGGCTTCTGTCCATTCCTGAAAGCCTGACATCCAGAAGTCATGTAAAGATGGAAGGAGAAAATTAACTCCATAAGGTAATCATCTGACCTTCATGTATATAACATACAGTGTGCACAAATATACATACACGTTCACACACATGCATACACACATACACTCAGGCACATTCATACACACATTGCATTGACATGCTTAGACATATACACACATGTGCACAGAGGTGTGCACACTACACACAAGCACACATACAAACATGCACACTAAAGGTGTGTTTTATTCATGTTGAGTTTATGAAGAAGTACACAGTGCAGTGAGGTCTTCCGAAGCCAGTCCAAGCTGCAGAAGAGGACACAGGCTTCAGATGAGATAGGGAGACATATAGAAGAACTGTGTGTATGAGCTGAAGTGGAGACCACCTTCAGGCAGGTCTCATTATGTAGCCCGAACTAGCCTTGAGCTACTCATCCTCTTGCCTCAACTTCCCAATTGCTGGGATTACAGGTGACCTTGACAGCACCCAGCCTATAGCATATTTTTTGATATTCATAGTGTGATGAGTTTTTTCCCTTCCAAAGAGAAATTGTGTTAGGAAATAAAAAGGGAATGTCTTCTTGCAAGAGCAGCTTTTAAGCACAGCTTGATCCCCGTATGTGCTGTGAGGAGTTTAACCTTAGGACTCCCCAGCAGGTGTCTTAAGAGGCACTCATAAATGGTGAGATCGAAGCCTCTGTGGTTTCTAGATGTCAATTGAAGTGGTTTTGATCACTAGCTATAGTTACAGGGAACCACCAGTAAGTTCATGAAGCATCACAAAAGCAGGATTGGGGTGCTAAAGGATGGGGTGCTGTTCTGATGCACAGGAGGATGAATCAGCTCCTACTACCCAGGCCGCCATGGTGCAGCTCATGAGCCCTGTGCAAGGGAGCGCTGGAAACAAGAGCACCTCAGCAGCTGAAGTGACCTAGACAGATGCAGTGAGAGAAGATGGGGTCCGTGTGTGGTGGTACACGCCTTTGATCCCAGCACTCCAGAGGCAGAAGCAGGTGTATTTCAGTCATCGAAGCCAACCTGGTCTACATAGAAAGTTCCAGAACAGCCAGGGATACACAGATCCTGTCTCAAAACAAAGCACTGAATAAAGAGAAGAACAGGCTGGGGTTTAGGTTTTTCACCCCATGTCTCATTGCTGCACTTCAGGCATCCAGTGCTCCAACTCTCCTATAAATGGTCGTAGGGAAGATATAAGAAATTACTGGAAATAGAGCAATCAGTTTACCACATAGTTGGCAAACTGGGGACAAAGATGGAAATGAAGTGCAGCTCAGTCTTAAGTTTCAAGTCACAAAGTGCAAACAGGCAGCTGCGGTTGGGCCCAGACCTCCACTCCAGCTAGCACCCTGTGATTATTTTTAGTTTGTTGTGGTAGATGTAGGGTCAGCCTGTGCCTGTGGCCAAAATGGTATTAAAAACAACAGATGGAATGGTGGTGTCTATGATTGCAAAGGACTGGAGCTGGAAGAAAGAAACCTGTCCAGTTTCACACACCTTTGTTGTCAAAGGAGTAGGCTGAGCGTCAGAGGGTTTGACCTTCCCTGAGGACCCCGGGCTTCATGATGGTGGAGCCTGGCAGGTGTCTCTGGAGCAGCATTTCCCATGGTGCCTTCAAGCTTCTGAGCATTTTCACTGGGATTCTGGTTTTCGGTTGTTTTGTATTTTTTGAGAGGTCTGTGAATTTCATGATATGATACAACTACAAATACTGATCTAAAGATGTGTCATTTAGGGAGAAGGCCTGGTGAGGCATCACAACCCAGGAATCCCCAGCACTCCGTAGATGGAGGCAGAAGGATCAGGGGTACAGGTCAGCCTGGGTGGCATGAGACCCCGTATCATAAATGTTAATTTAAGGGGAAAGAGCTGAGTGTGAAAGTAGAATGTGGACATTAAGCAGACTGGCACACTTCAAGATATATTTTGAACTAATGAACAGGAAATAATAACTGTTTAATCATAATAGCTGTGGACATTTGATTATAATTCCATTTATATGTGATTTGGCTAGTCTCAAGCCAGTCTAATCTGGTTCTAGGAAATAGTTTATGCGTGACTGCCAGAGGTTGATTATAACAGTGATAGTTATCTACTAAACCTTAATTAAGAGTGCTGCTTTGGTCTTTAATCCTGGAGCTCAATTGATGTATTTAGCTGAGGACCCCACTTCCGGCCTTCACCACTCTAAAGGGCTGATAGGGCAGCTGGGATGGTGTTTGAAGAGAAAAACTGGAGAAAGTGTGGCTTCTGTTCCTACCAACCTGAATACAAAGTGATGCCTTAGAAGAGAAACTGACAATTAAGCTAAAATGTTCCATTGTAAACGATTGCTCTATGGAACAGTGTGTAAACAGGAATGAATGAACCCCTTGAGTAAGTGGATGGTTAGTAGATGCATGTGGCCTGCCTCAAGTCATTGCATTGCTTGAGGAAGGCTGTGCTGCCTCTTGGCAAATGTTGCTGGATTGTCTCATTTTCTTTTAGAAAACTTGTTCGTTTTTTATTTTATGTTATGCATAGGAATGATTGCCCACATGCATATCTGTGCACCACACATGTGCCTGGGGCCTACATAAGCCAGAGGAGGACCTTGTGTCCCAGAAACTTGAAATAGTTGTAAGTCACCACGTAGGTACTGTGGCTGAACCTGGGTCCTCTGAAAGAGCAGCCAGTGCTTTTAACCACAGAGCCATCTCTCTAGCCCCAGAAAACCCATCCGTTCACACTTCTGACCCAGGGCACCATTGTTTTAGAATTGGTAATTCTCTATCTTGTGGAATACAGGTATTTTGATTTTATGATGGAGACCCTGCAGTAGCGTTGCGCTGAGGTTCCTGGTTACTTTCAGCCTTAAGCCTTTCTGTGTTTTTACTGAGGGCTGGCCTAAGGTCCACAGCATAGACAGACCCTCTCAGCATCTGTTCTAAAATGCCTTCTCATTTATAATTATGATGAAAGTGAAAGTTAAAACACTTAACTTTTAACCCTCTTTTTGTAAACCTGTGCTTTTGCTTAGGAAGAGAAATAACAGCATCTTTACAGTAGTTTCTCAATCTAGAAACTTTGCATGCTTATTTAACTTTTTACTCCACCCTTTTTTTTTAATTTATTTTTTAAGATTTTATTTTATTGTATAAGTACACTGTAGCTGCCTTCAGACACACCAGAATAAGGCATCAGATCTCATTACAGATGGTTGTGAGCCATCATGTGGTTGCTGGGATTTGAACTCAGGACCTCAGGAAGAGCAGTCGGTGCTCTTAACCACTGAGCCATCTCTCCAGCCCCCTTTACTCCACCCTTAATGCTACTTTCCCCCTTCATTTTGATGACACTCTAGCTTAGCCTCGGCTTGCGCAAACTCACTATAAAGCTGAGGGTAGCCTTGAATTCTTGGTCTTTCTGTCTGTATCCTAAGTGCAAGGATTGCAGATATGAGCTGCCATGCTTAACATACCTTTACACATTATTTTAAAAGCATAAGAAATATAAAATTATATTTCTTTTTAACTGGGTAAACATCATGTGTTTTGCTAAATAAGATTCTTTTTAAAAATCTCTTTAGCAAAAATTAACATCTATATTGTTGTTGATTTTGTCGTTACTTTGGTAAATATTATTTGTCTGTGACTTTAGAAGCCTTAGAGCCAGATAGGTCTGAACATGTGTTTGTTTGATTTCAACCACGTCCCAGCTTGTTAAGCTTTGGTTTCAGACATTACAAAAATGCTACATAATGTTTGAAACAAAATTAAAACAAGACAGCATGTCATCAGATAGAAACTGATTTCTTCTCACTTCCCTTTTCTGTTTCTCGGACTAAATAGCATCAACAGGCTGAATGGCATCAACAGTTTGACATGTGTACCACCAGTCTTTCTACCAACGTAAACTCATGTTAATTTGTATGCCTTAGGACTCCAAAAATAGGGCCATACTGAATATACGCCACCAGCCTTGCCTTTCTGCGCAGAGCAGCGACTGCGTCCGTGGAGACCACCTCTAACTGTAGCATGGTTTTCTGATGTAGGAATACACTAGTACTGACTTGTTTTTGAAGCAGATTTGCATAGGTGTTAGCAAAAGGACCAGGGCCCTGTGCTTGCTGGGCACATGCTGTATGGCTGGGCCACACTGCCAGCCTTGCTCATTTGGCTGCATATTGTAGGAAATAAACGCGTCATCACCCAGGTTCTTGGGTTACAGTTGGAGCACTATGTCAATATATATGGCACAGCAGCCCTAGATGTAAAATGTAAATGTCTAAGTTCAAATATTAGAAATAGGTGATGTAGGCTTGACCAGAAGTGGGTTTTTATGGTTTCTTTGTAAGTTTCACATCATCACCTCAACCCCACACACCACCCTATCCCTTCGGATGGCCCTATGCCCTGGCAACTACCCCCAAAAGAAAATAAACAACAAAAGATTAACAAAACAAAGCACAGGAAGCATCTCACTGTGGAAGCCGTGGTGTGTCACAGTGTGTCCCACAGTATACCCTTTTGACCACATATCTTTTCTTGCGAATGTTCCTTGCAATGAGTCATTGGTCTGGTTCAAGGCCTCTGGCTTCTGCTACTCTGTCAATGCTGAATCCTTACCAGGATTCCTTTCAGTTATCCTTTTGTTGCCCTGTGTCATGGAGATCTTGAAAGTTTGGATCAGACCCACCTTTTTACACACTTCAGCAATTCATAAATGAGGTAGATTTTTGGGGTGGGCCAACTCAAAGTCCTAGATCTAGGCCTGGGTTGGTCAAATCTGCCACCTCTCCCACACCTGTACCACTAGGGGAGCTCTCCTAAATTGCCCCAGCCAGCTCACGCAGTGCTACAGCTGGCTTGAGGCAGAGGCAACTCACTTGTCCCTGTGCCTCCAGAGCCAGCTCTATTACGCTGCTGCTCAGTGAAGTGCAGGGCCTGCTGTCCTGAGTGCTGTAGCCTAAGAGGGGCTGGGACGCTCTCCATCTACCTCTCACACCCTGCCTTCACCATCAGGGCCAGCTCCGCCCTGTTTCCCAGGTGAGGTGTAGGGCCTGCAGTGCAGTGGTGGGGTTTTTTGTTTTGGTTCATTGTTGTTGTTTTGGTTTGGTTTTTGTTCTTGTTATTTTAATATGGTGCCTCATTTAAATCTACATGAATAACTTTCTAGTACAGTTGATCTTGTATTGAAGTTTAAATGTAATTGGGAAACTTTTATTTTTATTTGCCAAATTAAGCAATCATAATTAGAATTTTATATGAAGTAAATGGCCTCTCCATTACCTGTCTCATTGCCCCCAAGTTTAGGATGTTATTTTGTTTTTGTAAAGAGTGAAGTAAAGTAACTGTAAACATGTTGCAGTTTGTTGCAGTTTCCTCTCCAACCCGAATCAGCCAGTACAAAGAAACGCAACTCAATTAATATGAAAACAATCTAGCGTCTAGATTGGGCAGATCAACCCTACACTGTCCTATTCCTAGCTCCCAAATCCCTCATCCCTTGCACATTTTATTTGCCAGGTCTCCAGCTTCTTCTCCCACAACAACTCTCCCCTCGCTTCTTTCCTTTTTTCTCCCCTGACTCCTCCCCCTCCTGAGTCCTCCCCCTCCTAACTCCTCCCCTCTCCTGACTCCTCCCTCTGCCCAAATCTCGAGCTCTTGCCTTTATTTTACAAATTCAGAGAGAACTCCAAGGCAAACCACAACATTTCCCCCTTTTTGTCCAGTTAAAAAAACCTTTTCCCTATACATATGTGAACTAAGTATTATTACCATTCTGCAATTTATAAAACCAACAATACACTCATCACCCAGTCCATCAATTTTGTTCATTAACCATGTCATCTATACTAAAAACTATACCTGACTATATCCTGGTTCTAGATCCTATGCCACCTGAAAACCACCCTAACAGATTTATCATCTTTCTCAATACTAAACCGCTTGGGTTGTCTATGAGACTACCAGTCTCCAACCACATCAGAAATCCAAGAATGATTAATATTACCTGAAAATATGGGAAGCACAAAACATGGCTTCCAAGCTTAGCCAATTTATAGAGACTGCTGATCACCTGGACAGTCCCCCTATTCCTTAATATGTCGGAGCATCAGTCTTCAGCCTTCTGGCCCAGGATCATCTGACAGACCTTTGTAATGCAGATTTTGAAGGGCTGATCACCCTGCCTTGGCAGAGATTATCAGTCGACTATTCTGCATAATTTGTCCTTTTCTGGACAGTGTTTTGTCTGTAGATGAATTGAAGCAATTTGCTCAGTGGCTTTGTCACCACGATTTGAGCAACTCCATTGATGCTCAATTTCTTCTTCGAGTCTAAGGGGTCCTATCAGGGGCAGACAGGTCTCTAGTCAAATGATCTAGATGAAGAAATGTCCATAAACGGGTTATTCTGTGGACTTCTGACGCCCTTGAAGATTTCCTATCTACATAGGCATTTCTGAACTGTTAAGCATAGACTACTGTTGGCCCTCTCTAATCGAAGTATTTCCAAAACCCATCTAAACTGACTCAGAATCATGACTTTGCTATCTGGTCTTTAACTGGTACTGGTTAATCAACTAAAAATAATGTATAATAGCAGTTATAGGACTGGGTCTAAGACTTGTATTCTTAGATGCATAGTGGAGGCACAATGCTTATGTTAAAGTAGCAATATTAATCTCAATTATAAATCAATAAGAAAGTATACCAATGAAAACCTCGCATTTGTGTAAAATGCATTCTATACCAATGAAAAGATTGCAGCTTCAACTTTGTATCAATTACAAACATTTCTATCAATGTAAGATATAGCTGTAAAATTTTGTTTAAGAGTAAGCTAATCTATCCTTGTTTGTCTATTTCCCTAACTTCTATGTATTACTATATCACACCCCCCCTTTTTTTTAAACTAAGAAGGATAGAAAAGAGGAAAGGAAAGGTAGCAATCCCTGAGTTTACATTCTCTAGTTCCCCCTGCCCAAAGCTACATTTGTATAGTATTCCTTAAAAGAAAACATATCCACAGTTCTTAGAATAACCAGAACCATCCACCCAACATAAGGAACTGGGACGGTGATCTTCCTCGTCTGCTTCCAGCTGAATTGGGGCGAAGAATTCCCTTCTGGGGCCCAAGGGGAATTAGGAAGAGTTGGCTTTGTCGAAGTAGAGCTAGCCGGGATTTGCCTGCCAGTCACTCTGTGCTGAGAAAGTTCATCGCTTAGCTGACCTCTTGACTAAGACAGTCTGAAGGGCTGGATAAGTAAGCTGGCCATTCTGGAAAGGTCTGAAAGCAGGCCTTTAAATGAAGCAGCTTCAGTGTCATTGAGGGAGAATCAAACACGAAGTTGGACTGGAAGGTCCCGGAATCTCAGCATCCCAGAGTGTGGATCATTTCAGGGCTGTCTTTCTCTTCTTTCATCCTGCAGCACACAAAACTTTACAAGCATCATATAGTTCTGTAAGCGCATCCACATGGAGTAAGCAGGGTGCACAGCTTAGTTAATAAAGATCAACAAAGAAAGGTGACTGCCTTTCTTCAGGTTAGTTTGATCATATAATCAAACTGTAACATAATTTTGTAATAATTGCAATTTTACAGGATGCATGTAATAACAAGTTATGAGAAATTCATACTCAAAATGTTACTGGCTGTTTATAGACATTTTAGTCTCAGCCAGTTCATACACGGAGACCTAAACATCCTCATATATACATCACCTCTTTGTTGATTGTCTTAGTCTCCCTTTTCTTCTGTGTTGCCAAGGACTTCAGGAGGTCTCCCCTTGTCATGTCTGATCTTTATCAGCTTGGAAGGAACCCACAGCTTTTCTTCTCCTGTAGAAACATAGGCATAACCCCTTCCCCAGCGTAACACATTTCCCATTTTCCATTCTGACGTCAGAATATCCTTAATATAAGCAGGCTGGTTTAGCTCAGTAGTCTTTTCCACAATCCAATGTCTTTCAGCAGCTGTGCTGTTTTGTTCATCAGCATTTAAAAAATTTAAGGTTAATAAAGCACTATGTAGCCTATCTCTGGGAGTTTTTGTTGCCCCTTTTTGCCTGTTAAGCATCTCCTTTAGACTTCGATTAGATCTCTCCACAATCGCTTGTCCTGTAGGATTGTGTGGTATACCTGTAACATGTTTTATATTATAATATTCAAAGAAGCGCTTAATCTTGCTAGAGATATATGCTGGACCATTGTCCGTTTTAATTTGTATGGGTATTCCCATTATAGCCATAACTTCTAACAAATGTGTAATTACAGAATCGGCCTTTTCTGACACTAAGGCAGTTGCCCATTGAAATCCTGAATATGTATCTATAGTATGGTGTATGTATTTCAGCTTACCAAACTCTGTAAAGTGGAGAACATCCATTTGCCAAATTTCATTTCTTTGGGTGCCCTTAGGGTTAGTTCCTGTAGGCAATGGAGTTTGATTATATAATGAGCAAGTAGGACATTGCCTCACAATCTCCTTGGCTTGTTGCCAAGTGATAGAGAATTCTTTCTTTAAGCCTTTGCTCTTAACATGGTGTTTTTTATGGAATTCTGAAGCCTCTAGTACACTTCCTATCAGTAGCTGGTCAATTTCATTATTACCTTGCGCCAGAGGGCCTGGCAGACCTGTATGGGATCTTATGTGTGTTATATATAGTGGGTAACTCCTATTTCTGATCTTTTGTTGTAGCTGAATAAATAGTGATGTCAATTCAGAATAATCCTGAATAAGTTCAGCAGTCTCTATGTGTAAAACAACCCTTTCTGCATATTGAGAGTCAGTTATTATATTAAGAGGCTCTTGAAAATCTGACAACACCATGAGTATTGCATACAAGTCTGCCAGCTGGAGAAGCTGGAGACCTGGCAAATAAAAGGTGCAAGGGATGAGGGATTTGGGAGCTAGGAATAGGACAGTGTAGGGTGGATCTGCCCAATCTAGACGCTAGATTGTTTTCATATTAATTGAGTTGTGTTTTCTTTGTACTGGCTGATTCGGGTTGGAGAGGAAACTGCAACAAACTGCAACATACACATATTGCATGCATTTTAAAAATGAAGGATGATGGTTTATACTTTGCTTTTCAATTTCCTCCACTGGATCTGTCTCAGCAGCTTCCTCATGTTCATGTGTGAACCACATTTAGCAGTGTAAATGGTTAATATTTTGATTTTTTTAAGTGACGTTGTAAGACAGTACGTTTCCTTGTTTCTAAATGCTAGTGAAATATTTTCAGTTGTGTAAAATTACTGTCATTTGTAACAAATATATTTAATATCAACTCAATACAAAACCCTTAAGATTTGCAGACTATAGTTGGAGCAACTCTGGTTCAGTTGTGAGACAGGAGATTGGTAGTGAGGTCCGCAGGCACATCTGTAGGGGTGATGTTGACGGGAGAGCCAAGTACTAAAATGGGACAAGATGTGCTGACTGGACACATTTTCTGTGTATTTTTGGGAAGATTACATAACCTGTCTAGACTTCATCTTATACTTCTTTAATGTTATACCAGGGAGAATTAATAAATAAGAGGAGTTTGGCTTGGTTTTAGAAACTGTATTGTTTTATTTCTGCTACTATAATAAAATGCACTAAACTAAGTAATGTATAATCAAGAGAAAATTATTGCTTACAGTTCTGGAGACTGGAAAGTCCAAAGATCTAGGCACCAGAAGATGTATTGTCTGTAAAGGGCTCACCTTCGCATCAGACATGCCTTCCTTTACATCTTCAAGGAAAGGGACAAACAACCTCCCTTGGATACCCAGCGCTGACTACCAGCACATTGGGAACTACATGTCAATAAAGGATTTCAGAGGGATACAAGCATTCTGACCATATATTTAGGAAATCTCTTATATTTAGGAAAGCCCCACAGAACTTTGACTGACCTGAAGGTGACATCAGAGGAAGGATGGAAGGTCTTAAATGTTTTGTAAGAAGTTGCGTTCTCATCCCTTGAAAACGCTGAGATTTGAGGCTATTCAGGGTGTGTTTCAGGCTCTCACAACTGCCTAAGGATGAAAATCGATATGGCTAGCATACATTGTTTTTAATTACAATGTAGAAAAAAGACCTAGTAAAACATTTTTATTCAGGTAGCCCTTATACAGTTATAAAGCCCAAGATTTTTTTTTTTTTTATTAACTTGAGTATTTCTTATATACATTTCGAGTGTTATTCCCTTTCCCGGTTTCCGGGCAAACATCCCCCTCCCCCCTCCCCTTCCTTATGAAAGCCCAAGATTTTTAACATTTTAATATGTTTTAATTGAAATAGAATTATATTATGCTCCCCATTTCTCCTGCTCTTCCCAGACATTCCCCTGGAATCCCTCTTATGTCCTCCCTTCTTAATTTGATAGTCTGTTCATCTTTGATTATTATTTTGGAGTATGTGTGCACAAGTATATAGAAATACAGCCTGCTGAGTCCATTTTGGGGTTTTGTGTGTATATGGTTTCAAGGCTGATTATTTTGCATTGTACAACCAATTTAGGGGCTCATCCTTAGAAGCAAATTCTTCCTTTTCCAGCCATTCTTACTTCCCTAAAGCTTTTAAATGTCTAAGGGTAGAACCCCATAAAATCCCCCTCCACATTAAAATGTCTACTGATACTGGCATTGGCTGTTTGTAGGAGAGACTGCTTCACAGAAGACCTCTTGGTACGCTGGCTCTTGATGTTCTGTGAGCCATAGCCACAGAAGCTGGGATGGGGTTGTATCTGTTGGGGTTGGGCTTCTCACAATCTGTTGATTTCTGCATTGCATCCAGTTTTAGTTTTCTGTAATGGTGTCCACTTGGTCTAAAGAGAGGCTTCTTTGATGAGGGGTGGTGGTAGTGACGCTTACCCATGAAAGGTGGCTCACACACAAAGAGGGTTCATGGGCCTGGACCTAGGCTTGTAGATTTGTAGGTGGTGAAGGGCCAGAGAAGGTGGCCATTTAGCAGTTTTAGTGCAAGTAAAGTTACAGAACCAGTACACTCTAAGTCACTGTGACGTGTCACAGTTATAAAGTTACTGTTCAAATTGTGAACACAGAGGTTGGTCTAGTTTCAGGGAGAAGTCTTTGGGTGTTGAAAGTGTTTGTGATGCTGTAAGTTTTAATATTTGCTTAGGCCAATGCCAACTGTTAGTCTTCCAGGCCACCATGACATTTTGCACATGACACACATGTAGAAGCTGTGTTTTAAGTTTCCCTGTGCACCAGGCTTTGGAAGTCACACGGTTTGAGCAGTCCATCTGTCGTTGTCAATCACAGTGAGTGTGACCGGCATTGACGTGTGAAGCAGTGGTTGTTTATGACATGTGAGGACCCGGGATAGCTTTGTGCTAGGTTTTCATTTTTCTTTGAAAGATAAATTCTATTAATTCAAGAGAAAGGCCCTGTCAGCTCTCCAGGATGTCAAGCACTGCAGTTTGAGCAGTTCTCATCCCTCACCTGTGTGTTATTAATGAATCTATGCAGGTTTGTGACGACAGCTGAAACACCGTTGTATCCAACAGAGATGGGGCTTTCATTGGTACAAAACTCTCTGCTTAATTGTCCCTTTCTTCTCATTTTCTGGGTTTAAGGTTCCATTAAGAGCAGGGATTCTGACAGAGGCAGGCAGATCTCTGAGTTTGAGGCCAGCCTGGTCTACAGAGTGAGTTCCAGGACAACCAGGGCCACACAAACTCTGTCTTGAAGCAAACAAACAAAAACAGGGGTGCTTGGGGGCTGGGGAGAGAGCCCAGTGGTTAAGAGCACTTGCTACTTTTTCAGAGAACCCAAGTCTGGCTTCCAGCAGCCATGTCGGGTAGTTCAGAATGATCTATGACTTCAGTTCCTGGAGGTACGATGCCCTCTTGTGGCCTCCATGGGGTGTTCACTCACATGGCATACACACAGACATATACATAAAGTTTTGAAAGAAAAATTAAGGAATTCTGAATCTTTAAATATTATTCTACAGTGGCTGCCCTTTGAAATTCCTTAGGAATCTGTTTTTAAAGATGAATGCTTAGTTCTTAAATGGAACCCTGGTTCTATTGTGTCATTGTGTTTTGTTTGGGTTCTCAGGACTGGATTCAGGGCCTTGCTCTGAATCACAATCTGCCACTGAGCTACATGCCCAAACCCTGTTTGTATTTTTTAGAGATTTCCAGTTTGTTCCATGTATAGCTAAAACTCAAAACATGAGATTTAAAACTTTTAAAAGTTTCTTCTGAAATTAGGTCTCAGCAGAATCAAGCATGTTCACCATGAGCGTGTTCAGACAACGTGCTTTACGTTCCTTTGAAGTGAACAAGACTATAAGCTGTACATTGTCTCCATCCTTCTCAGGAAGACAAACTGTAAACAGACACAACCTATTTCTTTAACCTCTGTGGCTCAAAGCACAGTCAAGACCCAGACTCTTTGCTAACATGATCCTAACTGCCAGACCATCATTTGCCATTATTCTTGGTGGATCCCTATATGGAACCTTGGTCCTCATCCATACTGGGCGGCCACTGTACCAATGCTATATGCACCTGACTCTGAGATGTAGATTGATTTTAACCTGTTCTTAGTAAATGTACTTTCTGATGACTGCATTTTTTTTAAAATTTTGGTTCATATACACAGTTTCCTTACAAATATGTAAATCTAAGACTTGAGTGAGGTGGTGCCCACCTGTAATCCTAGCAGACAAGAGGCTGAGGTATAAGGATTGGGAGCCCAGGTCCACCCTGGGTTAGATAGTGTGTTTAAGGCAAGCCTGGGCTATATATTGAGTTCTGCCTATTTCTCAGTCTGTCTGTCTGTACATTTGTCTATGAATATGTCCACCCATCTACACAAACATTCGCTCATAATGAATTCCGTTCTTATGAGCATCTCTATCTACAGCTATTGCTTTTTTTCTTCAGATAAAAGGCTTGTTGGCTCAATGGTTTCTCTAAAAATTTGGGTATATCTTCAAAGGGAGCTGAAAAACATTCAGCTAGTAGAATTTGCTTACTTTGGTTTTGGTCAATTATACCAATTATATTGCATGTAAATCAGAATCAGATAGGAATCCATCACTTCCCTCTCTACACTTGGTTGGTTTTGACAGGTACAGGTCTTCCCCTTCCTAAATGAGTCTTAATGGAATGCAGTAGTTTAATTGGCAGGATTTTTTTTCTTAACTGGTGAAACATAAAGTAGTTGTATGTCTTAATAATGACATTATAGATTTGATGGAATAATGACAGTAATTATACATTAATGACATTTATAATGGCCTCTTCTTGGAGGTGGATAATGTAACTATGCTGTGGACTTGGTATGTTTGTTTTAGGTTAATCGTATCTTTATGTGTTCATGTGTGGGTTTGCATGTGTGAGCATAGGTGTCTGTGGAGGCTTCCTTTGACAGAGGGATGCTGGTAGTGTTTCTTAGACCACTGCATTGCAGAATGCCGAATGGTCATGAAGCAGCATGGAGTGCTGCTCAGTAAAGACTCCCTCAGATATTCCCCAAGTACAGAGATTTAGTATCCACTCTTCTAATCCATGGAATTTTGTCCAAGAAATTTGGCATTGGAGGTTATATACAAGAAAGGTTATTCACGTAGTCTTGGAGAATGTTACTTGTTTTAGGAAGGCCCTTCCCTAGTTGCTTAATAGCTCTTTGCTTGCAATATAAGTCTAGTAGCAAGTATTAAGGTGCAACCTTTCCTCCTCTCACACGAGCAAACTTGTGTTTCTAGACACTTGTAAGTACTGTGTGTTCATATTTACCAGCACTGGATATCTAGCTCTGGGGTGTAGAGCACTTGCCAAGCACATGCAAAGCCCTGAGCTTAGTCCACAGCCCTGCAAAACTGAAAATATCAAGAGCTGGTCATAGCACACATCTGTAATCCTGGCCCTCAGGATGCTGAGGCAGAGGAATTCAAGGCCACACCAGCCTGGGCTGCATGAGGCTCTGTCTTAAGCAAGACAGAAGATATAAACTTAGCTGAGTCATATGAGGCAATGGATGCCATTTCCTTGAGGATCCTGTTTTACACAGCATTCATGAAATTGAGATAACTTGATAAGCAGACCTTCTCAACCCAACAGATACTATGAAAACTATTCACCTAGTTATCACATTTAGTTGTGAAATATTAGCACTGTTGCCAAGGTCATAAATAAGATGTTCCTATCACTCCTGCTACTTCTGTACTGCCGTTGTGTAACTAGCTATCACAATACAGCAAGAAAAACAAAGCATAAAGACTGGAAATAGAGAAGCAAAACTCCTCTGCAGTATTTATGGTTGATCAGTTAGAACGTCCTGTGTGCAGGATACAGAAACGCTTCGGTGATCGGCCTTAGTAGCAGTGATGTATACTTGCAGTTAGTGGTTTTAGAGTATTTTTTAAAGAACAGAAATCTGGCCATTAAAAAGTAAGTAGTAAGAAACATTGTGGAGGTTTGATCCAACAATCACATTTATACTGTATAGAGAATTTTGGGGTGGACAGGAGTGGAAGGAGACCACCAGATGCAGAGAGCCTAGCCATGGAACTATTGCAGTTACTCTGGAAGAGATTATAGCTACGGAAGAAGACATAGGAGGAAGAAACAGCTAGAAAGAAAAAGAGTCTTGTCTCCTTGACATGTGCAGGGTTAGAGTAGAGGGGATGGAGAATGAAGAGCTGGTCTGGGACTGGGAGAATAGGAGCAAGAGAAAGGGGCAGATGACACGGACCTAGTGAGTCCATTGAGGTTTTCATTTTCCCTCTGTCCCTTAGTCTTTATGATTTATTTGCTCACCTTTTCTTTATCCTAATTTTGTTATGTAACCTGCCACAGAACAGATTCTTTTTCATTTGCTGCTTGACATACCAAATTTCTAATCATTATAACAGCTATAACTAGTTGGCTGGTTAACCATTAAAATTACCAGTAAGTCAAGATAACCATCTTAGTTGGTTTTGTACTATTATGACAAGATCCCAGACTTCATAATTAAAAAATATTTATTCCATTTTTGTGTGTGACTTCATGTGAATGTGTATGTAGATGCATGGGTATCCATGCCACAGAACATATATGGAAGTCGCAGGACAACTGTGTGAATCGATTCTTTGCCCACCGTGTATATGATTTGTTTTGCTTTATTTTTGAGACAAACCCTGACCTCCCTTCTCATGACTTTTCCCTCATTCGTGGGCCGCTGAACTCTGCTTCTTCCTGCTTCAACATGGGAATCTGTTCTTGTCTATTTCCCTGTCAGACACCCAACCCCCAGTCCACATCCCTCTTCCGCTGCCTTGGATGGAAACTGCCCAGTGGCTACAGATAGAGTTCCCTGAAGGGGAAGGTTACCCTTCAACATGTCCCCTGAAGAGAAAGCAAGGCCTGTGGGAAAGTCCTACTTTCCCCCAAGGACAGGCAGGGTCTTTCATAACATTTATCATTCCTCCATTAGAAACAAAGAAATTAAGTAACATGTCTAAACTTGCCTAAAACTGAACTCTCTGGGTCTTACTGCCCTTTTGTGTGAAACTGCATTCTCCAGTGAATCTTTTAACTACAATTACAAATTAATTAAAGGACAATTTTGTGACTGAGACAGGAGGATTTCTTGGAGTTGGATGACAAAGTGGCTTATATAGCAAGTTCAAACCAGCCTAGAGTACAGAGTAAGACCTTGTCCACCCACCCAGCCCCCAGCAAAAAGGGAAGAAACATAGTTTACAAAGTTCTTTCATGAATTTTACTTCTCTTTGGCTTTCAGTTTTGTTGAGTATATACTCTAGCTTCATTGCTATTTTTATTTTATGTGTGGGTGTTTTGTCTGCATGCCTGTCTATGTGCAGCCCACATTCTGTGTCCTCAGAGTCCATCAGATTCCTGTAATTAGACAGTTGTGAGTCACTATGTCAGTGCTGGGACTTGAACTTGGGTCCTCTGAAAGATCAGCCATTGCTCTTAAGTCCCGAGCCTGCTCCACAACCTCCCTACCTCATTTCTTTCTTTTTTTTTTTTTTTTTTTTATTAACTTGAGTATTTCTTATATACATTTCAAGTGTTATTCCCTTTCCCGGTTTCCGGGCAAACATCCCCCTCCCCCCTCCCTTTCCTTATGGGTGTTCCCCTCCCAACCCTCCCCCCATTGCCGCCCTCCCCCCATAGTCTAGTTCACTGGGGGTTCAGTCTTAGCAGGACCCAGGGCTTCCCCTTCCACTGGTGCTCTTACTAGGATATTCATTGCTACCTATGAGGTCAGAGTCCAGGGTCAGTCCATGTATAGTCTTTAGGTAGTGGCTTAGTCCCTGGAAGCTCTGGTTGCTTGACATTGTTGTACTTTTGGGGTCTCGAGCCCCTTCAAGCTCTTCCAGTTCTTTCTCTGATTCCTTCAACGGGGGCCTATTCTCAGTTCAGTGGTTTGCTGCTGGCATTCGCCTCTGTATTTGCTGTATTCTGGCTGTGTCTCTCAGGAGCGATCTACATCCGGTTCCTGTAGGCCTGCACTTCTTTGCTTCGTCCATCTTCTCTAATTGGGTGGCTGTATATGTATGGGTCATATGTGGGGCAGGCTCTGAATGGGTGTTCCTTCAGTCTCTGTTTTGATCTTTGCCTCTACCTTCCCTGCCAAGGGTATTCTTTTTCCTCATTTAAAGAAGGAGTGAAGCATTCACATTTTGATCATCCGTCTTGAGTTTCGTTTGTTCTAGGGATCTAGGGTAATTCAAGCATTTGGGCTAATAGCCACTTATCAATGAGTGCATACCATGTATGTCTTTCTGTGAATGGGTTAGCTCACTCAGGATGATATTTTCCAGTTCCAACCATTTGCCTACGAATTTCATAAACTCGTTGTTTTTGATAGCTGAGTAATATTCCATTGTGTAGATGTACCACATTTTCTGAATCCATTCCTCTGTTGAAGGGCATCTGGGTTCTTTCCAGTTTCTGGCTATTATAAATAAGGCTGCGATGAACATAGTGGAGCACGTGTCTCTTTTGTATGTTGAGGAATCTTTTGGGTATATGCCCAAGAGAGGTATAGCTGGATCCTCAGGCAGTTCAATGTCCAATTTTCTGAGGAACCTCCAGACTGATTTCCAGAATGGTTGTACCAGTCTGCAATCCCACCAACAATGGAGGAGTGTTCCTCTTTCTCCACATCCTCCCCAGCATCTGCTGTCACCTGAGTTTTTGATCTTAGCCATTCTCACTGGTGTGAGGTGAAATCTCAGGGTTGTTTTGATTTGCATTTCCCTTATGACTAAAGATGTTGAACATTTCTTTAGGTGTTTCTCAGCCATTCGGCATTCCTCAGCTGTGAATTCTTTGTTTAGCTCTGAACCCCATTTTTTAATAGGGTTATTTGTTTCCCTGCGGTCTAACTTCTTGAGTTCTTTGTATATTTTGGATATAAGGCCTCTATCTGTTGTAGGATTGGTAAAGATCTTTTCCCAATCTGTTGGTTGCCGTTTTGTCCTAACCACAGTGTCCTTTGCCTTACAGAAGCTTTGCAGTTTTATGAGATCCCATTTGTCGATTCTTGATCTTAGAGCGTAAGCCATTGGTGTTTTGTTCAGGAAATTTTTTCCAGTGCCCATGTGTTCCAGATGCTTCCCTAGTTTTTCTTCTATTAGTTTGAGTGTGTCTGGTTTGATGTGGAGGTCCTTGATCCACTTGGACTTAAGCTTTGTACAGGGTGATAAGGATGGATCATTCTTCTACATGTTGCCCTCCAGTTGAACCAGCACCATTTGCTGAAAATGCTATCTTTTTTCCATTGGATGGTTTTGGCTCCTTTGTCAAAAATCAAGTGACCATAGGTGTGTGCGTTCATTTCTGGGTCTTCAATTCTATTCCATTGGTCTATCTGTCTGTCTCTGTACCAATACCATGCAGTTTTTATCACTATTGCTCTGTAATACTGCTTGAGTTCAGGGATAGTGATTCCCCCTGACGTCCTTTTATTGTTGAGGATAGCTTTAGCTATCCTGGGTTTTTTGTTATTCCAGATGAATTTGCAAATTGTTCTGTCTAACTCTTTGAAGAATTGGATTGGTATTTTGATGGGGATTGCATTGAATCTGTAGATTGCTTTTGGTAAAATGGCCATTTTTACTATGTTAATCCTGCCAATCCATGAGCATGGGAGATCTTTCCATCTTCTGAGGTCTTCTTCAATTTCTTTCCTCAGTGTCTTGAAGTTCTTATTGTACAGATCTTTTACTTGCTTGGTTAAAGTCACACCGAGGTACTTTATATTATTTGGGTCTATTATGAAGGGTGTCGTTTCCCTAATTTCTTTCTCGGCTTGTTTCTCTTTTGTATAGAGGAAGGCAACTGATTTATTTGAGTTAATTTTATACCCAGCCACTTTGCTGAAGTTGTTTATCAGCTTTAGTAGTTCTCTGGTGGAACTTTTGGGATCACTTAAATATACTATCATGTCATCTGCAAATAGTGATATTTTGACCTCTTCTTTTCCGATCTGTATCCCCTTGATCTCCTTTTGTTGTCTGATTGCTCTGGCTAGAACTTCAAGAACTATATTGAATAAGTAGGGAGAGAGTGGGCAGCCTTGTCTAGTCCCGGATTTTAGTGGGATTGCTTCAAGTTTCTCTCCATTTAGTTTAATGTTAGCAACTGGTTTGCTGTATATGGCTTTTACTATGTTTAGGTATGGGCCTTGAATTCCTATTCTTTCCAGGACTTTTATCATGAAGGGGTGTTGAATTTTGTCAAATGCTTTCTCAGCATCTAATGAAATGATCATGTGGTTCTGTTCGTTCAGTTTGTTTATATAATGGATCACGTTGATGGTTTTCCATATATTAAACCATCCCTGCATGCCTGGGATGAAGCCTACTTGATCATGGTGGATGATTGTTTTGATGTGCTCTTGAATTCGGTTTGCCAGAATTTTATTGAGTATTTTTGCGTCGATATTCATAAGGGAAATTGGTCTGAAGTTCTCTTTCTTTGTTGTGTCTTTGTGTGGTTTAGGTATAAGAGTAATTGTGGCTTCGTAGAAGGAATTCGGTAGTGCTCCATCTGTTTCAATTTTGTGGAATAGTTTGGATAATATTGGTATGAGGTCTTCTATGAAGGTTTGATAGAATTCTGCACTAAACCCGTTTGGACCTGGGCTCTTTTTGGTTGGGAGACCTTTAATGACTGCTTCTATTTCCTTAGGAGTTATGGGGTTGTTTAACTGGTTTATCTGTTCCTGATTTAACTTCGGTACCTGGTATCTGTCTAGGAAATTGTCCATTTCCTGAAGATTTTCAAGTTTTGTTGAATATAGGTTTTTATAGTAAGATCTGATGATTTTTTGAATTTCCTCTGAATCTGTAGTTATGTCTCCCTTTTCCTACCTCATTTCTTAAGGAAGATGCCACATGACATTTCTTTAGCCAGACAAATACATCAGAAAGCAAATACTCATGAAAACAATAGTTTAATTCATCTTTTAGTTCTTTGTGCAGAAAGGCCACTAAGAAAATCATTCTGACTATCTGAACTAGTAAAGTTATAAGTGTGTTTTAAAGTAAGTGGCCATTGACTATACTGGTTTTGTTGTTTAATATTTGACTGTTAACTAAAAACAAACCTAAGTTTCTACCATAGCAAGGTATGCCAAAAATCAAAGGACAAAGTCTTTTTCTTACTCAGAAGTTTCTGAGGTAAGAATTTTTATTACATTTTGGGGGGGGGTGTTGTTTTGATTACACTGGCTGGGGTTGAGACTCCGTATTTGAACATCTCAGTCGCCTGATTAGGACCCTGGATCTGACCCACAGCACTAGGGAAAGTTCATCTCAGCTTGACCAGTAGTGGAGCTAACATTTTTCTGTGCCTTGGGGTTCTACCAACTATCACACTGTAACAATCCAGGTTCAACATTAATTATAATTTAGGCATCTTATTTAACCCTTTATGCATACAATTAGTCTTTTTTTTTTTTTTTTTTTTTTTTTTTTTTTTTTTTTGGAGCTGGGGACCGAACCCAGGGCCTTGCGCTTCCTAGGCAAGCGCTCTACCACTGAGCCAAATCCCCAACCCAACACAATTAGTCTTTAAAGTATCATTTATCTGAAGCCAACAGAAGAGAACCAGTGAGATGTCTCAGCATGTAAAGGCACTTACCAGAGAAAAGCCTGAGTTTGATCCCCAGAACCCACAAAAGCACAGTAGGAGGGGAGACTTGACTCCAGAAAATGCCCTCAGATCTTTACATATGTGGTATGGCACACACAGCGTGCACTCAGGCACACACCCCCCCCCACACACACACACAGCAAAACCAAATGAAATTGAATAAAAACAATGCAGCCAGCAGAACTCATGACAAGCTGCAGGTTTCTTAAACAATACCTTATTTCTTACACACACACACACACACACACACACACACACACACACACACACACACACACAAAACCCTTCAAAAAACAAACAAACAAAAAAGGAACAAGAGAACATCTAAATTCTTTAAGACTAGGTCTTGTTGATAGTTGTTCCAGAGAACTTTCTAGAACTCACACCATAAAAAATAAGTCAGAGTTGATAATTATAATAAATGTAAGCTTGGACAAATGACTTTAAAATTTCTTCTTCTCACCCACAAAGGAGAGAAGTAGTTTCCAGTGGTATTTATTTTAAATTTAATTGTTATGCTGTGTCACTTATGTGTATGGCAATATTCTAAAAAAATATTTTTACAAATAACCCTTGCAACTTCAGTCTGCAAGATGTTACAATCTTAGCTTAATTAAGTGGGAAGGTGGTTAGGAAGCTGACTCTGAAGGTTAAATACTTGGTCACAAATGTGTGGACCAGAGTTCAGAGCACCAACACCCTGGCAGGAAAGCTGGTGACCTGCCGGATGCTGGGTACTGACAGCCACCTGCAGAGCCAGTTCAAGAGGTGGAGACAGCAGATCCCTCGGGCGAGTTACATCCCCTCAATGGCAGAGCCTACTCAGAAAAAGTAGAGAGAAGCTGAGGAAGAAACCCAGCTCCACCTCCGTCCCCACACGCACCTTCACACACGTGAGCACTCATACACATGCAAAGATATAGAGATTAATGAGGGGAAAGCCAGAATAGAGGAGTTATGTATGGGGCTAGGGAGGTGACTCTGTAGTTTAGAGAGGACCAGAGTTTAGTTCCCAGAACCCGTGCTGGGTCAGTCACAACTGCTTGTAACCTCAGCTCCGGTGGAGCCAGCCTCCATTTCTGGCTTCTGCAGGCACCCGCACTTACCCTCACATGCCCACACAGATGTAACTTTAAAAATTAAATCTCTACGCTGTCCAGTGGTCCACGTGTCTTTAATTCCAGCACTTAGGGGCAGAGGTAGGTGGACCTCTATGAATTGAGGACAGCGTGGTTTACAGCGTGAATTCCAGGACAGCCTAGACTGCACAGAGAAACTGTGACTCAAACCAAAAGCAAAACAAATCCTAAAAGAAAAATAAAGCAAGAGTAAATCAATCCATGATGTTTATTATGGCTGTTTCTCATAATCATGTCTTGATAAAATTTTTAAGGTTTATATAATTTTTTTTCAAAAATACTAGTATTATGTGTGTACGTGCAGTGTGCATGAGAGAGAGGTTGTGTGTGTTTATGTGTGTGTGTGTGGGTGTGTGTGTGTGTGTGTGTGTGTGTGTGTGTGTGTGTACATGGTATATAGACAGAGGCTAGAGAACAAGTGTGGGTGGTTGTTTCTCTTTGTTCACATTTTGGTGGGCTCCAAGGATGCGGGATTAAGACGCTCACTGTGAGGAAGCAGAGGGTTCTGCATGCTACCGAGCTGTCAAGACAGTACTGGGTCAGTCCACCTGCAGTGTTGATTGGTTTCTTCAGCCTTTCTTTTTGCCTGGTCAGTGCTCCAAATTTTGGAGAGGGTTGTCTGTCCATGGAAAATGGTGTCATGGACCCATGTGGATGTGGAAGGCATGACTCTGGGTTGCATGCCAGTGTCTGGCAACAGCCATCACTGCGTCAGTGACTTATGCAAGCTCTGGGAAGAGAAGGAAGCCAGTAAAAGGGCAATGTGGAGAGCAGGTCGGAAAGAGGCCTTTTACAGATGAGACAGGGTGTCTTCACAAACCTGTGGGTAGATGAAAAGGAGAGGGGAAAGCACACCTGACGCATCAGAGAGAGAATGGAAGGACACGAGCTCTCTAGATAGGACTTTGTCTGGGATGGAGAGATCATGAGGGGAGCTGCGAATGCTGAGTTGACCTGGCACTCAGGCAGCATCCATATCAGAGCCCATGCCATCATCCAGCTAGAGCAGCTGGCTCTTGACAGCTCTGGCCAAGTGTCAGGCTTGAGGGTCTATAAGTGGATCATCAGGAAGCCGACAGCTGAAGAAAAGAGATAACCAAACCTTTGTACCTGAGGAGTCAGTCGAGCGGGTCTTCAGTAAAACAGATCTCCACTAAGGTGGGAGATGAACAGGGTCCCTCAGCCTCTACCACTGTGCTTGTAGTCTGACCACGAGCTAGGGCTGGTCTGCTGCTCTGGAGAGCCATGCTCTTGAGGTTCTGGACTGGAGCCCACTCCAACTAGAAAAGTAAGCAGCTTAGGCATAGCAAAAGCTCTAGACACTTGGGGAGATCCAGGGTTGAAGCAGGCCACCTCAGCACTAGATATGCAAGGACTGGCTGCTGACAGTTCAGGGACAGTGTCTGAGGGCTTATTTGGAGGTTGAATTAGACTTTTTCAGGATTCTTTCAGCTCCAAGAGTCTGTGCATCTCTGCTCTTCAGAAGCAGCGGAGCTGGCTCATGGCCAGCAGACCCAGCATTTGGGAGGTAGAAGAGGGAAGACCAGAAAGTTAAGTATAGCCTTGACTATATACAATGAGTTTGAGGCCAGCCCAGACTAAATGAGGACTTGTCTTTTAAAAAAAAATAATTCTTGGGGCTGGGGATTTAGCTCAGTGGTAGAGCGCTTACCTAGGAAGCGCAAGGCCCTGGGTTCGGTCCCCAGCTCCGAAAAAAAAGAACCAAAAAAAAAAAATAATTCTTAAATCAACAGCAAAAACCTAACAAACAAACAAACAAACAAACAAACAAACAAACAAACAAACAAAAGAAAGGAGAGGTAGAAGAGCTCAGGGGAAATCTTAGGGGAGATCACAAAGTGAGCAGTCTCTCTGACTGCACCAGAACCTGCCGTGCACACACATTGCTGCCTTTGCACCCTGAAAAAACCCCACACAGTTGGGCAGCACACAGCTCTGTGTCGACAAACGGAGGAGGAGTGTCCTTCCCAAGGCTGGCTGGACTTCTACACATGCTGTTTGACTTATTTCTATAGCCTGCCAAGATAGTAGAAAGATTCCAGGCCACTCAAACCACAGAGTAAAGTGGAAAAGAGGCCAGGGAAAAACCTGGGAGATTGCTAAAAAGATCATTTATTTAAGATAACACTGTTTTATCTTCAGAGGGGGCAGGCTGTTAATATGAATCAAAATTGTTCATTTGTGAGTTTATCCCAGCCTTAGCGAGTTCATTAAGCTGGATGTTCAAGCATATTAGTTTTCAAGCATATTTATAAAGATTGTTCTATTTAGAAAACAGCTGGATCATCCTAAACATCCAACAGTATGGTACCGATTAAATAGTTTATGCTATAGGTCTATCTAAATAAAAATAGAGGCCTACATTTGAGAAGGAAAATTGTCTACTAGATAATTAAAACACATTTTTTAAAAAAGATAGAAAGTAAGGGGTCGACAAAATGGCTCTGTAAATAAAGGTACTTGCCAGCAAGCCTGATGGCCTGAGTTCAATCCTGGGACCTCACATAGTGAAAAGAACAAATTTGTCCTCTGACCTTCTGTTTGCACGCTGGCATACACCCCTGCTCCATGGGTACCTACACACATGCACATGCACAAATAAAGTCATAGGATGTAACAGAAAACGTAAAGGTAGGAGTGATGACCGATGATCATATGTCTCCAGGTTTATCTGTAAATACTCCTTGATTTATGATCTAATTCCATCCCCAAAGGAGATTTGAGACCCTCTCTTTTCCAGTCAGCTCATTATTATAATTTATAGTCCCATTTCCAGGAATAATTCTGTATCACAAAAATACCAAATGAATAAAAGCATGTGTCAGATATATATTATTTTCATTTTTAAGAAACAAAAGTATGTAATAGGAAATTTTATGGCCATTGTGAACAACCACATTATTATGGTAGTTAGGGCCTGGTTTCTAGGGTCAAATCGTGTATCCAAGTTGCAGATTGACTGGGGTGAGCATGTGTCAGCTCCCTGCCCTAGCTCCTTGCCCTTGCTTTGACTGCCTGTAAGATGCAGGCAGGCGTCCTCATCCTACAGTGCCATGAGGACTGAGCTTATCTAGACCAAGGACTTAGAAGTAAAGATGCTTGCTGCCAGTAAAAACCACCGTCCTAAGTGTTAGCTGTCATCTTCCTGCCTCAGCCTCTTCAGTGCTGGGAACTTTAGGCCTCAGCTACACCTTCAGTCAGGAAAAGGTTTGTTACTTATTAGTTTTTGCATTTTGAGACAGGGTCTTCTATAACCAAAAGTAGCCTGGAACTCACTGTATAGCCTAGGCTGGCCCTAAACTCACAACAGTCCTTGTCTTAGCCTTCCGAGTGCTGTGAATATTGCCCCCAGCTGTCATGAGTTCCTATTGAGTACTTTAGAGGTTTATCTCAGTGACGGAGTGGATAGGAATGGTGCTGCACAACTGCAGTCTCGGAACCTAAGAGCCAGAGAGGATAGAAGTTCAAGACCAACTTACACCACTTGGTGAACTTGACGCCAGGCTGGGCTGTATGAAACCTTATCTCCAAACAATTAATTCATTAAAAATTAATGAGCTACGGATATAGTTCAGTTGTAGAGCACTTGTTGACATCACTTGTTGATGAGGATGAAACGCTGACCTAGTAGTATGTAGCCCTGGGTTCAGGCCTATAATGATAGATAGATAAACAGCAACACTGTAAAAATGTGAATAACTCAAGTGGTGAATTCTTAATACAATGAAGAATTTTCCTTTTTTTTAATGCCAGATGCCTTGGATGAGTATTTTGAATATGATGCAGAGGAGTTCTTGGTCTCTTTGGCCTTGCTGATAACTGAAGGCCGAACCCCTGAGTGTTCCGTGAAAGGCCGTGCAGAGAGTTTCCACTGCCCTCCAGCGCAGTCTCGTTTCCCAGGCGCAGCCAGACATGAGTGCAGCGACAAGCTGGCCCAGGTGAGGACTGGGCTCCGTTGCTGCTGGGTTTGTCTTTTGTGTAAACTAGCTCAGATGTTCTCATCCCTGCTGTTCTGCCACAGTGATTTCTGTATTTGAGCAATGGCTTGGAAATGCTCTGGGTACCTTCCCTAAGATGAAGAGAGGTTGGAAGCCCCTCCCACTTCACAGGAGACTTCACTGCTGCCATCTGCTTTCCTTTAGCTGTGGAGTCTTCCCTTGGCCCTCCATTGTATGTTCTTATTCATTAGATAAATAACCTACATTAACTTTTTCCCCTATATTTTTTCAGTGGGAAAAATTTATATTAATATTTTAAAAGAAAATCATCAAAACATTTTAATAAGTAGCACATGATATAATTTCTAAAAATTATATATTTTCTCTAATATATATTTTTTCTTCCAGTTATTAATTTCTTTTGTTGTTGGTGGTGTTTTAAGATTTATTCATTTTATGTATGTGAGTACACTGTAGCTGTCTTCAGACACAGCAGAAGGGGGCATCGGATCCCGTTACAGATGGTTGTGAGCCACAATAGGGGTGCTGGGAACAGAAGAGACAGCCGAGCCTGAGCAAGTGCTACCACATATGCGCTTTCCTTATGCAGATATCTACAATTATGGTTTTGAAATTTAAATACAAAATTAAGGCAGTTATTGAGAATATTCATTTGTTTATCTTCCTTTTCTCCTAGTGTCGCCAAGCCAGACGAACCAGATCTGAGGTCACGCTGTTGTGGAAAAATAATCTTCCAATCATGGTAGAAGTGATGCTTCTGCCAGATTGCTGCTACAGTGACGAGGGCCCTAGCACAGAGGGGACAGATCTGAATGACCCTGCCATTAAACAAGATGCACTGTTACTGGAGAGGTGGATCTTGGAGCCAGTTCCCCGACAGTGAGTCATTCAGTTTGGTCTCCAGTTTTCCTCGATCCCCTACACCTGACCCTGCCATTGCTTCATGTCTCTGAATCCCCCTTTTTTATGTGGTAAGGTTGAGACACTTAACACATTGGTTCGCTACGTAATTATGACACCAAGTGACATTAGAGTGCGTGTAGGTGCTCTTAGCTATAGCGTACACATCCCAAGAGGTGACTGTTCCCACTTTCCTCTTCCAAAAGGAGTCTCTCAGTCTCTCAGTCATGTTCCCTCCCTTAGGAATGGCGATCGCTTCATCGAAGAGAAGGCACTTCTGCTGGCTGTCAGATCATTCGTGTTTTTTTCTCAGTTAAGTGCTTGGCTGAGTGTTTCTCATGGTGCTATTCCACGAAACATTCTTTACAGGTATGTATGTCCAGCGGGGAAAAGGATCAGTATATAGCCACAGTTTACTAAGTGTTGTTTAGCTTGTCAAGAGTATATTTCCTTCATTTATAAATGAAAATCAGTATATATTGATGAGGTTTTCCTCAAAACAAGAAAGTATATATTACATGGGTAATATATTATAAATAATCTTGTTGAACTAGATCTTGTTAAGATGGCTTGGTGGGTTAAATTTGGTGGGCAAAAATGTTTAAAGACCATTCAAGTTTACCACCTTAGGAAGCTGAGCTGGACTTAATGCCACAGTAAAGTAGAAACTGAGGTCACCTGAATTTGTGACTTCCTTTGATCTGGAGTTTTCTATCTCAAACATATAAACATTGCTGGACATAATGCCGTGTGCTCACAGCACCAGCTACTCCAGATGGTGAAGCAGGAAGACTGTTGGAATAGTGAGTTTGAACCTAAGCAAGATAGCAAAAGCCTGTCTTATACAGAGAGGAAGGGAGGAAAGAAGGAAGGAAGGAAGGAAGGAAGGAAGGAAGGAAGGAAGGAAGGAAGGAAGGAAGGAAGGAGAAGCACATGCATATTTGTGTATATGACTTCTTGTATGCATGTGTATGTGTGTATGTATGCATAAATTAACATGCAGGCTGCCAAGCAACAAATCTTTTCTTTATGCAGGTGAAATAGTGTCTCTAGACTGTCTTGCTCAATGAGCAGAACCCACTTATTAAATACTAAACATATAGCCCTGGTTTTTCTTTGGTTTTTGTTTGGTTGGTTGGTTAGGTTTGTTGCTTTTGAGGGGAGTTCTTTTTTTGTTTTTTGCTTTTTGCTTTTGTGTGTGTGTGTGTGTGTGTGTGTGTGTGTGTGTGTGTGTGTGTGTGGTGTTTTGGTTTGGTTTTGGTTATTTGAAATAGGGTTTCTCTATGTATCCCTGGAACTAACTCTATAAACAAGGATGGCCTCAAACAAAGATCTGCCTGCCTCTGCCTCCTAAGTTCTGGGATTAAAGGCCTGCACCACTACTACTTGGTGCTTTTGTTTTTCTATTTTGGCAAATATGATTAAATCATAATATCCTTGAGCTTTTGGTAGTTCCTTCCTGTAATCTTACAGAAGACTAAAAGTAGGAGGATCATTGCAAGTTTGAAACCAACCTGTGCTACATAGTAAATTTGAGGACATCCAGGGCTACAGAAAGAAACTCGATCTCTTTTGTTTGTTTTTGTTTTGGGGGCAGAGTTTCTATGTATAGCCCTGGCTGTCCTGGAACTTGCTCTGTAGACCAGGCTGGCTTCAAACTCAGGGATCTGCCCGTCTCTGCCTCCCAAGGGCTAGGATCAAAGGTGTGCTCTACCACCACCTGGCTATAAAATTTGGTCTGAAAGACTAAAATAACAGAAAACAGTCCCTTCATCCGAGTACAGTCAGCTGTGCCATGTATGTTGCTTTTAGCAGTGACAAGGTAGCATGGCTGAAAGTAGACCTTGGTGGGAGTTAACCATAGATGAAACTATTTTGTATCCTTAAAGTCATTCAGAGCAATGGAGGGGCAGTTTGTGACTGATCTGTGTTGTTTGGCTCTAGAATCAGTGCTGCTGATGTCGACCTGCAGTGGAGTTTTTCACAGACTCCAACTGAGCATGTGTTTCCCGTTCCCAATGTCTCTCACAACGTGGCCTTGAAAGTCAGCGTTCAGTCCTTACCCAGACAAGCTCATTATCCAGTTTTGACCTGTAGTATCCATACTAATATTGGTCTGTATGAGAAGAGAATTCAGGAACAGGAGCTTCGAGCCTGTCAGCACCGTGGCCCTGGTGAAGTGGAGTACCGTTGTCCCAGCAGCTCTCAGAGTCTGTGCAGCAAGCACACATGGACCATGGCACCTGTGAGTGCCCTGCATGTCAGAAGTGGCATGCCTCCTGAGTACACTGCAGCCATTAGAAATGTCAGGCTCTGCCCAGGCACAGGTAGCAAGTCTGACAATGGAACACCTCAAGCCAGCGTCCTGGGCTTCAGTGGCACTGGAGAAGTGAGGTCCCAGGAGGCATCAGTGAGAACTTTCAAATCACTCTCTGTGATCGATTCCAGTGTCTCCAGCTGTCAGAGCTCCCGGCAGCCAGTAGGGGAGCCTAACCCTTTAATCGACTCCCTGATTCAGGATCGACAAGAAGTCATTGCCAGGATTGCTCAGCACTTGATTCACTGTGACCCCAGCTCCTCTCGCATGTCTGAACTCCCCTTTAACACCCCAGAGTCCACTTCACTTAGCCCAAAGCTTCACCCAGTTTCACAGGAGAGTGGGTATTCGAGAAGATGCAAAGAAGCATTCTCTGTCTCTTTTGGGAGTCCAGAGTTTGGCTCCCCAGGAGACAGCAAGGAGGGGAAAGTGAAAGAGAAGCTGGAAACCAGGCAAGGAGAAACCTGTGCCTCTCACAGTCCCTACCCTCGGCAGCCTGCTGGGGAGGCAAACCCACTGATTGGCTCTTTGCTTCTGGAGCGGCAGGATGTCATAGCCAGGATCGCACAGCACTTGGAGCACATCGACCCCACAGCTCACATTCCCCGGCCTGCGTTCAGCAAGCACGACTCCAATTCCATTCCTTCTAAAGTGTTCAGGAGTTCATTTCATGACAAAACCATGTTGAAGAAGGACAGAGAGAATGTCTCTGTTTCTGCTACTCATACAGAAGTGTCCTTATTGGGAGACAGAGGTGATGGGAAAAGCCCCAAACCTAGTAAATGTTTCCGATCTTTCAAAAACAGTCCTCAAGAAAAGTCTCTGAAACCTGAAGAAAGCGCTCAGCATCAGAACCATCCTGATGACATCACCCACACAGCCAGGCAGGAGTTGCTGAACAAGGCTGCTGGCTTACTCACTTCCTCTAACTCGTCCCTCTGCAATGAAAGCAGCTTGGCTTTGATTGGCAGATTGGAAAGTACATCTTGTAAATTACAACTTAGGAAGCAAGAAATGAGCCATGAAACTGAGAAACAGTGTTTGCATTGCAACAGTATTGACAAACAGATTTGCACAAATAAATGCACAGAGAAAATAAAAGATGAGAATAGCCCGGGCTCTCTCAGTCATCTCCAGTGTGATGAGTCAAGAGGTATTGACCCAAAAATAAAAGTGACTATGTTGGAAATGCCTGACTATTTGAACAAGTACAAAACTAATTGTTCAAATAAAGACTCCAAAAGATCAAAGACATGTGAGCAAAACATTCAGCTTGGCACAGAAAATTATCTCAGTGAAGATACTGAGGGTTCCAAAAGCACAATATCAGACCAACTAAAAACTGAGCAGGAGGAAAACAAAGATTCAGTTGCCGGAAAACCTCCAAGTGTAAAGCACTGTCTGTCTACAAGCGAAAGACTGAAAAATGCAGACATGTTGGTAGGTAACATGTAATATTTAAAATGTAATTCTTGGCTATTAGTTGTGGTTTGAATCTGATTCACCGGAGATGTGGTTATGAATGCTCAGGGGTGCCTATTATCTGTAGAGTACCCAGTGTGGTGTGATAAGACTTCTACAGAACTATTAATATTCTTGCCAATAACCCACCCTCTTGAAAGTCAACACAACACAAGGTAAGAGAAGAAGTGGATCATGGGTCACATGGTTTAAAATTCAGAGTATGGTTCCTTCTTTAAAAGTTATAATTACAGCAGCAAAAATTTCAAGGTTTTGTGAGGTCTGTCATTTCAAACTTTCAGCAACCATCTAAAAGCTATTTTCTCCCATTCAGAAGCACCTGGCCTTTATATTTGACCTGGGGAATGAATGTGTGTGTGTGTGTGTGTGTGTGTGTGTGTGTGTGTGTGTGTGTGTGTGTGTGTGTGTGTGTGTGTGTGTGTTGATTTCTGTATTCTTTACTGGCTCCTCTCAGTTATGTCAAATGATTATAGAACTTGGTACTGTACCAAGGGACAGGTCTGACACATGGGGGTAATAGAGGCCCAGAAGGTTGGACATGCTAGGAACTCTGTCAACATCAGTGGCTGATCTGGTGATCTGAACCCCTTCTCAGGTCTCTTGTAGTCCAGGGTTCTGCTAGTCACATCCTCCGTCCACTTGGATTCTTCCTGTTGCCTTTGTTTCGGTATTGCATACAGTCAGTGGGGAGGAAGAAGGGATCAAGTGGACATTCCTGTCAGCTTGGTGTGTTTTGCAAGCAGCGCTGGCCTGGTACAGACGCCGCATGGTAACAGTGTAGACTGTCAGGAGGAGCTGCCCGAAGTGGGTACTAAGGATCTTTAGTTCCTGGATCTTTCCTCATGGTGTAGACCTTGAGCCATACCAAATAAACCGTATAATTCGGAAACTGATAATCGATCTGTATAGTTCATAGACCTTTAACATGCAGCTTAAATAAAAAGGTATACCCTAAAAGTGTACAAAGGCTTATCATGATCTTAAAAACACTCTGTGTTTTAGAGAGACCCAGCTGGCCCATGTCTGCAGTTCCAGGCTTTTAGAAGCAATAGGGAGGAGAGTTTAAGGCCACCAGGATAAGAAAGCAGGCCTGTGAACTTAATTTGGACATGGTGTTTTGGTTTGTCTTCTAGCACTGACTTGTTCATGTGCTGATTTTACGTGAAATCATACATGTGCTCCAGCGCCCTCCTATACAACCTGTGAACATTTGTCTGCCTGACCCCCTCTTTCCCCAGGGCCAGGTGTTTTTTGTTTTGGTTTTTTTGCCCAGTAGGCAGAAGGACAAGGACTGGGTCACAAAGCTGATAAATGTGAAGTGTGACCAACTTAGTCAATTTTTTTAACTTTTCATACTTTTTGTAAATTTCTGAATTTTAGATATAAATTTGTCCAATTTGTAAGTATTTCCCCTGCTTCTTGAGAGAGGGTCTCAGTGGTTGCCCAGACTGACCTTGAGCCCTGGGCTCAGCTGTCTTCTTGGTCTTAGCCTTGAATGCCACTGGGATTACAAGCGCACGCGCACACACACACACGCGCACGCGCACATGTGCCACTTCTCCTGTTTCTTGGTTCACAGTAAAAACATAGTGCTGTAACCATGTTTCTTGTTTTAGAAGAGTTCTTTTTATTATATTTATAAAAAGAACATCACATGTGTATCTGGTGTCCACAGAAGCCAGAAGAGGGCATTGGGTCCATCTGGAACTGAAGTTACAGAGGTTGCAAGTCACCATGTAGGTGCTAGGAGCCAAACTTGAGTCCTCTGCAAGAGCAGTAAGGCTCTTAACTGCTAAGCCCTCTCCCCAGTCCCCTGTTTTATATTCTGAATTTGTCATACTAAACTAAATCCTCTAAAAATGGCTCTTAGCAAAGTTATATACTTTACAGTCTTAACTCTGTTCTAGCTGGTTTTTTTTCTACAAGTTAAAATATTAGATGCTAGATTGTGAGTGAACATATTGATAAAACAGTTGTATTGGGCACACTTCAAAATTTTTGAGACATTATACCAAAAACAAGCGCCATGTAGGTCTGTATTGATGTCTGCATGTGTGTAGTGTATGCTTATGCATGTCAGGGCTCTTTAGCTTCACCACCAATGCTGCATACCTGAGTGCATTAGCAGTGTATCTACAAACTTAACCATTATTTAAATGTTCCCACTAAAATCTAGGACTTTTCCTCACAGAGGACTACACTGAAGCATTCAAGTGTCTGGAGGAAACACGATTTTCATTCCCTGGATGGGACATCAACCAGAGCCTTTCATCCTCAGACAGGGCTGCCTCTCCTCTCAAGCCCAGTAAGTTCCCTCCGTCCCTCACGCCCAGCAGCTGCAGGCAGGCAGCCGCCATGCTCTCAAGCACTTCAGCTAACATTAACTGAAACATTTCAACCGGGAAGTACACTTTCAGTTAGAAAACTTCATGGGGTTTGATAGTACATTTAAGAGCTATATAATAATATGGGGAAAGAATATACATTGAGCAAAAATGAAGTGTATTTTACTGGTATTGAAATTCTTCCTGGAGTTCTTTTGCTGAATATTTTGTTACTAAGTGTAAAAGGAAAAAAACAATTTTTAAAAATACCTTGATGTTTTCATACAAATAGATTTTTTCCTCATCTCAATAAATATTGGTACCAGCAACAATCTTGTTTAAAAACTAGTATAAATAAGTCCATAGTTTTGAGTGTAGTGGTTAAATCTCCTATTGGAGGGCTTGGGATGTTGCTCAGAGACAGAATGATCCATGTAGGAGGCCCTGGGCTCCATCCCAGCACCACATGGGAGGGCTGGGTGACTGCAACCAGTGGCTATTTGGCTATAAAGTGAGGCCCTGTCTTCAAAAAGTTTGAAAGAAAACATCTGAATATGGAATTACTCTCCTTGAAGTGTGTGCGCATACACAGTTGCGTGTACACACGTGCATGCACATACATGGACATACAAAGGTGCATGTACACACATGCATACCTTATGGAAAAATAGTGGAATGGACTCAGTTGAGTGGAAGTTTCATAGGTGCACAGGCAGATACTTAGAAAGCACTTAGTGTGACAGACAGAAAGGAGAGGGAACAGTAACCCTGAAAGGTCCATAAGAGACAGGTGTCATGCTCATCATATGCAGAAGAAGCTCCAAGCACTGACCAGGCAGAGTGAAGGGAAGGAAGACAGAGAGCTTTTCTGAAATGCGAGCTCTGCTGGATTGTACACACATGAGCTCATGATTGTTTCGGCTGATTTATTTGATATGGTCTGGTTCTGGAACAGTTTTCTTGCCAGTGACATTTTCTTTGGTATTAAAGGTTGAACCCATTTAAATGAGCACATGCTAGGAAAGTGCCCTACCACTTAAACATACCTTTTCCCCGTTTTGGGGCATGGGGAGTAGACTTTACTTTGAGGCAGGGTCTCCCAGAAATACTCATTCTGGTCCTGAACTCCCTGCTCTCTTGTCTCATGACCTCTGCAGCTTCCAAGGTTGCTGTCACTCCTAGCCATGATGATCTCAGCCCTTTCTTCTCAAACCAGTGCCTCAGTTGTATTTTACATTTATTAATTATTCATGCTTTACATAGATTCCCAAAACAGGTCTAACTCTCATGTTGTATCTGACTCCACTTTTAATTTGCACTTAGAGCTTTCATTTTTAGTATATTTTGAGATAAATGGTTTGTGAGAAATACAATCTAGTATATGCTGGTTGTTGAAAATTCAGAGTACTATTTTTCAAACCCATTTTCTGTGAAGAATACATTTCTTGGGAATGTTACAGTGGATAGGATGCCAACATTCTTATTTTTGCCCCTTTAGTCTAAACTCTAAACGTTACAGGTACACATACCCCAAAGGTGCACAGAGATATACAACTTACAAATAACAGTCCTAGCAGAGATGGTTCTGTAGGGAAAGTTCTGAGTTCAGACCTCAATGCTCTCACAAAGCTGAGCACTGTAGCAATTGTCCATAGCCAGTGATGAGGAGGCAGAGGCAGGAGGATCTCTGGCACTTTCTGCTTCTATGAGCCCTGGGTTCAATGAAAGACCCTTACTCAAAAAGTAGGATAAAGAGTGACTGAAGAAGATACCTCTGACCTCCACACACATGAGCACACATGTGTAAACACATACACTTTTGCATACACAATGCATATACTATCCATGCACACACACACAAACACAAAGTAAGAGTCCTTGTACAGAAAAACCTAGTTTTATTTAGAACCTAGTCAGAGTACTTTTAGGAATCATCTGGGTTCTTTTTCTACATTAATAAAATGAAAAGGAAAGAAAATATGTGATAAGCGTCATTGTTTTGAGTAAGCTGTGAGGGAGATCTTACTACTTTGGATCCCTAGGGTGCCACAGCAGGTGAAGGTGCCAAGCCAAGTGACTTACATTCTTGGGCCCACATGAGAGAGAGAGAGAGAACTGACTCCTTAACTGTCCTCTGTCCCCTACATGTGTGCTGTGGCATGCATGCACCTACACACATAAAAACAAAGAAATAAATTCCATTTAAATCAACATACCTAGCTTGGATTTTCTAAGTGTTTTATTAATTTTAAAAGTAACCTTAAAAACTAAGTAATTATTTTGCCTTTAGGTTCCTCAAAGAAAAACACAGTCAGGTTGCTTTGATCTAGACACGTCACTACTGCATCTGAGAAGTCTATCCTCCAAAAGGTAATCACCTCAAGTGCATGGGTGTGAAGTAGAACTGTGCTGCAGATGTGCTGACTCTAAGTCAAAGTGTAATAAAAAATATTATCTTGATGTGGATGCCCTTGTAGAGACACATGGTGACACAAAACCATCTAACTCCAGGTCCAGGGACTCTGACACCTGGCCTCCATAGACACTAGGCGTACAGACATACATGCAGACAAAACACCCCTGCATATAACTTTTATAAAAATTAAAGATTTTGGCTAAAGAAAAAGATGAAGTCCCATTTCCATGCTGCTGCACATACACGTAGAGAGACACAGCGAGCTTAGCTGTGCTCATCTCCATAGTCAGAAACACAGCGGTTTCTGCGGATCCTTCACCTTCATCTTCTAGCCCACATTGCCTCTCTCCCTCCTTTCCTCTCCACATCCCTCTTACTCCTCCTTTTTAAAAAAAATTTATTGTATATAAGTACATTATAATATATTTATTAATATAATTATTATTATATTATTATTATATCAGACACGCCAGAACAGGACATGAGATCTCACTACAGATGGTTGTGAGCCACCATGTGGTTGCTGGGAATTGAACTCAGGACCTCTGGAGGAACAGTCAGTGCTCTTAACCGCTGAGCCATCTCTCCAGCCTCCTTCCCTCCTCCTCACAATCTCTGTTTTCCTTGTCAATGACCCAGCCTAGGGTTTCACATGTAGTAGGCAAGGTTTCTTCCACTGGGCTCCATCCATGGCCAGCCTGTAATTACAGTCGCATAATTTTGCCCTTGAGTTCTTGTTCTCAGCTGAAAGTGATGTAGAATTCTGAGTGTTAGCATTTCCAGTAGATCCCACCATGTGATGTGTTATAAATTATACCTTGACAGAGATCTGTCTGCCTCTGCCTCCCAAGTCCTGGAATTAAAGGCATGTGCCATCACCACTCAGCTAAAACTTTTGTATTTTAAAGTTTGATAGCATTAATTTTATTTTAGTAGTTTGAATGAAGTTGTTCAGCTTCTTCTAACTCATTTTATAGATGTAAACAAGGAAATATTGCAGTTACCGTGTACTACTTTTCTTTGCTTTTACTTTCCAATAGCTCTCGACCGTGTCTGAACATTGAAGCGGACCCAGGTGTTCATGAAAAGCCTTTTTTGAGTTCAAGTGCTCCACCAATCACAAGTCTTAGTCTCCTAGGGAATTTTGAGGTAATGCAGCTTTGAAACTATTTTAGAAGTCAAAGTGCCTTAAACTAGGGCACTAGGGCTACGGTATCATTATATCTTTAACATTCTCTGTGAGAAGGAAATAAATGAATCGACTGTCTTTTCTCAAAGCCTTGAAATTGCCTATGTGCTCCTTCTCAAATGATCTCTTAACTGAGGGCTGCTCCTCACATCCATGATAGCCCCTTAGGTAACTTCACATAAGCTTGTGAGGGTCTTGAAAACACCTGAAGAGCCACCACTTAGAGGTGGATCTCAGGAGCGAGTGCCATGTGGGTAGACAGAGCTTCTTCACATAGTTGCTTAAACTTTTTCAGCTAAACTAAACAAAACTCCATATATCACACAGCAGCATCTTTTACAAACAGAAGTAGTCCTTTTTCAAGATGACAAATGTTTGGCTTAACTTTCTAACAGGACTTCTATATGTGGCCTGCTGTCAAGACCTTCTAGCACCTTCTAGTGGGCTCTCTCTGGGCAGATACCTTCTCTGGTAGAGCTTTTCTTTTCAAATATGGCCTATTATATAACCTAGGGCAGCTTGGAACCTACTGCACAGTCCAAGCCAGCCTTGAACTCACAGCAGTCCTCTCGTCCCAGATACCAAGTGCTGGTGAGATTGCAGGTGCGAGTCCTGTTCCCAGCAGAGAGCATATTTTCCACGCGCAAAGATAGCACATCAAATGATTATATCTAACAAACGGCGAGGTTCCAAGAGCATCCGGTGGTGGCTGAATGGGTGAGAAGAGAATTGGGTTGGATCTAGTAGAAAGTGGTTGGAGGTAGAGGTGATTTAGGGTCAGGTAAGAAACACGTCTCTTATAATAACCATCATTTCTCAATTTGAGCCACGGTTTCTGTGTCACGCAGACTTCCAAGTGGCCACTCACTACACTCTTGCCTGAGCCTTGTTGTGTAATGGGTCATAGACACATGCTACCACAGGACTTAGAAAACATAGTCAGATATTTCCCTAAGTGAAATTAATGTGCTAAATTTTCAAAAACACATGTTGTCTTGCCTTCCAGGAATCGGTTCTGAATTACCGTTTAGACCCCCTCGGCATAGTTGATGGCTTCACTGCTGAGGTGGGAGCCAGTGGGACTTTCTGCCCTACGCACTTGACTCTGCCGGTGGAAGTGTCGTTCTACAGTGTTTCGGATGATAACGCTCCCTCGCCTTATATGGCAAGTACTTTGTCTTTTCTGCAATTCTGTAATTCATTTCTCTGCTGCAGTCCTGTCCTTGAAAGCGTGAAGCAGTTCCTAAGAGAAAGTAAAAACCTGAACGCAGACCAATAGGCCAAAATACTGCTCCATGACCTTTTTCTCAGCTGGCTCAAACTGTATCGACCTGCTTTGTGTTTTAAAATGGTGCTGTAATGTTACCCATTTCTAGGTAACTTGCTAGTGCCTGACATAGTCCACACAAATTCCCTAGTGCTTACTGTGTACTCTAATGCCAAGTGGCTGCCTCTTCACACTGTCCTTATGTCATTCAGATTTAGTAAGATCTGGGGACTTGGGGTGATCTGAGGCCTCTCCACCCCATCTCCCACCCCTAACCCCCTTTTATCCTGGGGTTCTAGAGAGTGTGAGCTATTTCTGATGGCACCAGTTTCTAAGCGGAAGGTAGGAGAGCTTCTGGGAGTTAGAACAGTCTTGAGCCTGAGGTCTTGTAAGTTTACCTTCCCATTTTCTACTTCAGCGGAGTAAAAACAAGCCTTAACCTGCAGAAGTGCATCTGAACACTGGAGTGTGTACAAACACTCCTTCAGAATACAAGGAGAGGTTTGTGGTCATGGTGTAAGTGCAGAGTCACATAAGTCTCACTGTGAGAAGCAGAAATTGATACAGGTCTAGACCTGCATCTCTAACCTAGCACTTGCCCGATATCCTCCTCTCTCCTGCCTTCGGGGGTTTTAAGAACATTAGTGACAATGTCTTTTGTTAAGAGTAAAAGCTATGTATGAAAAGGGATCTCTCCATACCTGACAGGAGAAGAAGCTGTACTTTTTAAAGAGCTAACTATGGCCACCTCGGTGCTGTCCAGTTTTTCAAGGGAGCTAATTTAGGTTTACTCCAGTATTAAAGTGACACTTTTGGCCCAGGGCCTGGTTAGTGTTTCATACTTTGATAGAAAACAGTAGTCTGGTGGGAACGTTGAATGGACACTGGAAAGTGGATAACTCAACCTACTGAATTGTTAGGGTATGCTCCTAAGGAGGCCTACCTTCTATCACAGTGGGGTTGAGGCTAGCCTGGGCTATGTAGTAAGTTCCAGAAGAGCCTTGGCTACAGAGGATAATGTTATCTCAAAAACCTAAACTAACTGAAACTCAGTGCCTGCCTGCCTTTTGGTGATGATGATCTTCTCTGTCGTCACATTTTCCCCTACATGTTTATTTAGTAGGAATGGGCTCCCTTTGCTAGTGGCTCACTCCAAGCCTCACACCACAAATCTTTCCTAAAATTTGTTCTATTTTGATAGTTTAGTCTGCTTCAAAGGACTGGTTCTTTTGTTAGACCATCAGAAGTAATGCATGTTTGTGGTACTCTAATAACTGTGAGACCTGTCCCCACAGACTGAATGGCCCCAGAGGTAAAATGTTAGGACAGAAAATTCTTTGTGGTGGGATTTTGCATCAATCAATTCTTGAAAAATTAATTCTTCATTTTGGAGTCAGCGGTAAGAATGTTCTCCAAGAACTACACCACTGCACTCAGCTACCCAGGAACTGTGTCTCCGAGAAACCAGCTGTCGTGTTGGTGAGGTCAGACTAGGCCTGTGTTATGTATGGGCTCATGATTGACTGGAAACGGTTTCCTTCTGTTCATAATTAGTCAAATTGATGGCTGTTGGTTTTAGTTTTCCATCTACTGTTTCATACTCGTATTTGTTGTTAGTTTTTTTTTTTTTTTTTTTTGGTTCTTTTTTTCGGAGCTGGGGACCGAACCCAGGGCCTTGCGCTTCCTAGGCAAGCGCTCTACCACTGAGCTAAATCCCCAACCCCTGTTGTTAGTTTTATTTTTTGACATGGGTCAGTCTGACCTCAAAGTTTATGTAGCTAAGGCTGGCCTTGAACTCGTGGTCTTTCTGCCTCCACATCCCAAGTGCTGGAATTACTGATATGTCACTGCACCTAGAAATTCATATTCTTTGTAATTATTTAGGGTTAATTTTTTTGGTGTTAGGATTCTGCCAAATTTAATCATCTTAACCTTACTATTACAAACGTGCCCAAGGAAACGTTTCATTATGTTAATGTGCTTTTCTTAGATACAAATATTGGTATGCTGGCCCATGAAATGAATTGAATAATATTAATTAAGTCCCAGCTTTCTAGTGCTACTACTTGTCTTAAATTATTTAGAAATTGTTCTTTGGAGGCTGAAGAGAAGGCTCAAAGAACGTTTGCTATTCTTCCAGAATAGCACCCACCCTGGGCAGCTCACAACACTCTGATTCCAGTTCCAGGAGATCCAGTTCCCTCTCTTGGCCTCCAAGGGCTCTATATTCATTCAAATACCCACACAAACACACACATAATTAAAAAGAAGAAGAAAGTAGTTATATTGGAGTGCTGCCCTAAACTTAAAAGACCTTTCAAAAATCTTCAGTGTCTGTGAGCCATTATGATCAAAAAAATATCAGAATTGTACATTAGAGAAAGAAACACAATCACAGTCATAGTTGCCATTGTCCTGGCTCTCTCTTTGTGTGGGAAGGAGGTTGGGAGGATGGGCAAGCACTCCTGGCCCTTCCTACCAATGTGATTATAAAGGTAGCTGTCCTTTCGATATGCCTTACTTACTCCTTCTAGAGCTAGAAGGGAGTAGTTTCTCGTGTAACTATCCACACTGCTTGTACTTGGGAAGTGCTGTGTGTACACCGCAGTATTCACTGAGCACACTGTGAAGAACTACTGCTGCGCTGCCAAGGTGTGTGGCTAACATTCATGTCCTGCGTGTGAAGGTAGGATCATGTATCAGAGCAGGGCTCTCTCTCCTCTCCGTCCATTGCTTTTTACTTCCTAACCCAGGTCTCATGTCACCTAGTGCAACAGTTCTCTGTTACACTACCTTGAGATTCCTGCTTAGGATATGTAGTGATGATTCATTACCATATAGAGCGCATACTCACTCTGCTTACCTCCATAACTACTGGGAGGGCAGCATCACTCAGGAAAGTAGACAGGGACAGGGTTCACAAGCACCACCTGTGGCCATGCCTGTACCCTGGTGATTGGGAAACCTTTTGCACATTCAATCTGACCTTTGAACTTACTTTTACACTTTTTCCCCATTGTTTGAACTTTGCAGAAAAACTGCTGTCTGTACTTAAGGTTTTCTTTAACTTTGCTATGCAAATTATATCATCAGGGGAGTGCTGTCATTCATTGAAAGGCAGATTCGATTTGGTAGATCTGGAAAGTGGCCAGGCAGATTACTTTCCTAACAAAATCAGTGCTGTTGCTGCTATCAATTTGAGTACTAAGTGGAGGACCTCCAGGGTCCCTTTTAGGTTTACCTAGTGAGATGACTGTGATTCACTTTTGACTTCTCCCCAGAGCTCAGCAATTAGACCTTCAAGCCAGTGTGCTCTGGTTTAGAGCCAAATCAAAGTCTAAGATTCCTTACTAAGGAAACAGCTAAAAGACAATACCCCTGGGTGTGATTTATCACAGCTGTGATCCCAGCATTTGAGAGGCTAAGGCAGGGGGATTTTCATGAGTTCCAGCCCGGTCTTGGCTACATAGTGAGACTTTGTGTAAACAAAGAACCAGAAGAAATAGAAATAATTTGGGTATGGTAATACACACCACTTTCCAGCACTTGGAAAACAGAAACAGAAGTTCAAGGCTACTGTTGTCAACATAGTCAGTTTGAATCCAGCCTGGAGTACATGAAACTCTGTATTAAAAAAATGGAAAAAATATAAAATAAATCTTCACAATAGCACCTTAAAAGATCCAGATTAAGACCCAGCATGGCACCGCTGCTTCTGAAGCAGCATTTCCTCTTGGAAAACAGAGTGTCTTGCTTTTTGCAGAGCATGCAGCTTGGTGGTAAACCTTCATACTTGCTTTGAACATCTCATCTGCTAGAAATTCATCAGGCTGGAACCCAGATTTCCAACCCCATTTAGCTGTCTTAATTCTTTTCTCCTGTCTTTCATCAGAAATTCAGATGTGTAAGTTGACTCACTGAAGAATTCCTTCGTTTGCAGCCCCAAACTAGATGTCGTATATTCGTTACTTTTCCATACTCCGTGATCGATCATTTATTTCATTACTTTTTCATCCCCCTTCACCTCTCACAGAATGGGACTAATCCTATAGCTTTGTTTTATTTCCTTATGGCTAGGAAACATGACTCTTGGTCTGGGCCTCAGTGGACAACTCCAAGCAGTGTGGCCTTAATGCTGTGTGCTGCTTGTTGTAAGGTGTCTAGGAAGAGCATCAGTGAATGGTTTCTATAGAAGGGGGAGGGAGTCTCACTGTTTCATACTCTTAATGCAATTTGAATGTTTTCCCTTAGAAATAAGTTACTGAAGTTTGTACAAAAACATGTTCTTTCTTTTGTTTGTTATATATGTATGCACTCAATTTGTCTTCTTTTGTTTCAAGGGTGTGATTACTTTAGAGTCCCTTGGTAAAAGGGGTTATCGAGTACCTCCTTCAGGAACGATACAAGTGGTATGTGTTTTATAGCCTACAATTGCAATAATCATTCTCTCACACATATAGAGCTTAGCCCTTTCTCCTGCTACTGCTGCTGCAACAACCTTGGTAAGTAACAGTGGGCTGCAGCTTTGTTTGCAGTTGCCATGGAATTGGAGTTGCCCCAGGAATGAGCATTTTGGGGGCCTCCATTAAAGGAAAAGATTAATAAGCTAATCGAGGTGAATGCTTTAGACAAATAATATGAACCATTTACATGGCTTAAACTGAACTATTTTCAATATATTTAGATCCTGACCAGTGCCTTCTATTAAATATTAAGTGATATTGAGATTGATCTGTGTCAAAGGTGACCCTAAAAATACTGCATTGCTTTGGTGGGAAAGCCTGGAAAACAAGATGTTAATAGTAGTGGAATGATTTCTAAAACTGACTTAGTGCAGTCTGATAGGTGCAGGGCAGAGAAGGTGGTGTGCCTTCAACTGTATTCGTCTAACTTGGCCTAAGGAAACCCCTTCTTACCAGGGCAGAGCTGTCTGACCCAGGATAACACCGCAGGTCCTCAGTCTGCTTCAGATTTTGCAGCCTGGAAAAATCTAGCTGGTGCTGGCTGTTCGCACTCAGCCTCTGGTCCAGCCCAGCAGGCGTTCCGAGCCCTGTGACCTCAAGGGGTCAGCACTTCTGTCAGCCTGGTCACACCTTACCAGGTCTGACTCAGAGCTGTACTACAGCTGTGTATTTATCTGGCATCTCACAAGGGTGAGACAGTAGTGAGCAGTGTGTGTGTCACAGAAGAACGGCTGCTTATTTAAATGCGATTTCCCTATCTAGACATTTTTTTAAAGCTAAGGAGTGATCCTTGTCCATTCTTTATCACAAGGCTGTGGAACTCATGAGGGCTTATGAACCACTGCAGCACTAGCTACGAGCTGCCCTAGTGATAAGCCATTAACCCAGAAAGAGAAGTTCACCTCTAAGTGGTCCGTTTTAAGCACGCGTTTTTTTCTTCACATGGTCTGAAGACCTGGGTCTGTTTGTACTTATTGTCTGTATCAGCCTTGATCTTAGCACATGCTAGGTTATAAACTTGGATCATAATGCTGATGTATTTCTCATTTTGATTCAGTGAGTGATGTCCAGTCCCTGGGACGAGCTTCTGAAAGCCTGGCACCAAGTTACCGATTGATGTGTTGGTAATTTGGTTAAAGTCAGTTCAGCAGCTTGGGTTTTTACTTTAAAAATGTGTATTTTAAAAAATTACATTTTTCAGTCAGTCATAGCCAAGTAACAATCGCATTACCCCAGTCTTCTCTGAGGCTACAGATCTCGGTCTGTAACGTAATGGCAGTGACGATTTGTGACGCCTGATGTTTGCCAATGATTCCGAGTGTGAAAGCACAATGCTGTCACAGACTGGGGGTCTAGTGAGAATGAGCTTGTTTATCTACTTCCTGACTTTGAAACATTTTCAGTAAAAATGCCCCCCCTTGAACAGTTATAACTAACTTACAGTAAGTAGTTTAAAGCAGTTACTCTCAAATTCTGGTTTTACTGAGCTTATATTTTTTATTTAAAAAATTACAATCCATTAAAATATAAGAAAAATTAAGATTCTACCTTGAGAATTTGCAGTTGTTATCACCAGGGAAGCTAATGTTTGAAATGAAAGAATTAGAATATGCTAATGCAAAAGATACCTTGAAGAGTGTGTTATGCCCAAACTGGCAGAACAATTTCTGAAAATCTGAACAATGAGAAAGTATATGTTATTTGCTATTAATCTGAAATCGTGGCTAAAGATCTTGATTTGTTACAAGATTTTTTCTTATTGTCATATAAGAAATGAGGTTGAATCTCTACAAGAATATTCTGAGTATTGCTTTCAGCTGTTAATGTCAGCTCTCTAGTGGAAGTAAATTACTAAAGAGCCTATTGAATTACTGGAAGGTCTTCTGCATCACATTTACAAATCACTCTTTTGAAGAAAGACTCTTCTGTTGTGTCTTCAGACCTTATTCAATCCCAATAAGACTGTGGTGAAGATGTTTGTTGTCGTGTATGACCTACGAAGTATGCCAGCCAATCACCAGACATTCCTGCGGCAGAGGACGTTTTCTGTTCCTGTTAAACAAGAAATGAAGAGAAGTATTAACAAAGAGAATGTCCAGCACACGGCACAGTTACTACGCTACCTCATACACCTGAGGTAATGTTTCAGATGAATGGGAAAGTACCTTATTCAGGACCATTTAACATTGTTAGACTTTTTTAAGATTTATTTATTTATGTATTTTATCAAGATGGGTGCTCTGCCGGCATGCACACTGCACACCACAAGAGGGCGTCAGATCCCATTATAGACAGTTATGAGCTTCCTTGTGGGTTCTGGGAATTGAACCCAGGACCTCTGAAAGAGCAGCCAGTACTCTAATCCTCTCCAGCCCACTAGACTTTTTTTTTTTTAAGGGAACTTTTTTTTTTTTTGAGCTGGGGACCGAACCTAGGGCCTTGTGCTTGCTAGGCAAGCGCTCTACCACTGAGCTAAATCCCCAACCCCTAAAGGGAACTTTTAACTGACTATATTATATTAATACCATACACTCTGCTTAGCATGGGGTCTCTTGACAACATGCTAACATGGAAAATGTGTGGCATTCATTCTTACCATCCTTGCTACTTATTAGAATCAGGGGCTTGCACTTGTAACTGTTAAATACAAAAAGTCAGGATGAAGCCTGATATTTGAGGCAGTAACTTTTAAAACCAGTGTTGCTGATAGAAACTTAGTCTGAGTCATCAGCTTGGTTTGCCGTTACCAGCAGCCGTTTAGTAAAGTGACAAAGCTGGCTCTGTAGCCTCTTGTCTGCCATCCCAGAACCTGGGTGGTGGAGACAGGAAGCTCAGAAGTTCAAGGCCAGCCTCTGCTACCTGTCAGGTTTGAGGCCACCCTGGGTTACATAGACCCTGTCTACAAAAAATCACTGGAAAGTAAAAAGAAACAGGTAAAATTAATACATTTTACTTAACCTAGAAAATCTAAATGTCATAATTTGAATGTATAATCATTATAAAATCAGGATAACTTTACATTCTTTTTGTTTTAACATATCTTCTAAATCAACAATATATTTTACCGTTGGGACAATCAATTTGAAGTAGTCCCATTTAAGGTGACTGTTAGCCACATGTAGCTGGGTAGCCATATTGGATAGAGGAGTTCTTAAACTTGACTCACCACTCCTTGATTGTTCCCACATGCTTCTAGACATCTGGGAGGTGACAGTGCTGATGTGGAGGCTACATTTCAGAGATGCTGTATCCTCCAACTTAATGTTTAACCTGGAGCTCTAGCTCTGTAAAGGCTTTTGTTGTTGTTTGCTTGTTGTCCTTCTGGTCCATGTTGCCAACATCCTCATTTCCAGTTTAAGGCCTCTGTCCCTGTGTAACTCTCTGGAACACTGAGCAAATAAAAGACAGACGTCAATAGCTTTTCCTACAACTCTACGGAATGTTCTCAGCTTCATCAGTGGCTGGTTCTTTATTGTAAGGAATCCTGTGATTCTCAGCCATCCTTCAGTATGTAACTGCAGGTTAGGTAGGGAGTGAGTTAGCCACGCAAGTCCCACACCTGAAAAGGACTGCTTCTCTCAGAACACTGCATGATGGGCCTCTCTACCTGTTGTTCTGCATCCAAAAGGCAATGTTCTACTCACCATGGCACTACCTGACAAAAGAAGCTATGAGAATGAGAAAGTGTCCACCAAACACACACTTGGAAAACTTTCAAAATGAGAAATGTGGGCCAGCGAGATGGGTCCCTCATGATATAAGGAAAGAACTAATTCCCACAAGTTGTCCTCTGAACTCTATTTGTGTGTGGCATGTACCCATCCCCTCACACAGATGGTTTTTTAAGTGTTACAATCTTTAAATATATATAAATGTTCCCAGATATGGTTAAACCAGTTCTTGGAAAAGATGAGGCAGGAGGGCTGACTGCTATGAGTTCAAGGTCATCCTGGCTATAAAATGAGTTCTGTGGGCCTGAATTGCAGAGTGATACCTGGACATGAGAAACATGCATGCATGCATGCATACATACATACATACATACATACATACATACATACATACATACACACACATACATACACGCATGTGTAATCAAATAGCACACTCTAGGAATACTTCCCAATGATGGGCTGTGTTGCTCAGTGATAGTGATATTTCCTTAGTATGAGGAAGGTCCTGGGTTTGATTCTCAGTGCTATAAAATGAGAGAGGGAGAGGGAGAGGGAGAAAGAGAGGGACAGATAGAAGGAAGGAAAGATATAGTTTATTGGTAGAATTCTTTCCTACTATATATGAGGCTCTGTGTTCAGTCCCAAGTACTGTTAAATCAGTCAAACAACCAGTCACCATCCCGGCTCAGTAGGAAAAGACTCAGGTCTCTGATTCAGCTTCTGTTTCACACCATTCTCTTGATGGTCGATTGGTTGGTGTTATCTGTGTTGTGGTGTCCAGGATCAAACCTACAGCCTTGTGTATGCCACTGAGTTGCATTGTCAGCCTCTCAAAGCTTCAGAGCCTTAGCGTGTGTAACCATCATTCACCCAAAGTCAGCAAACTCTGTAGTTTTCATATAATGACTAAATGTGTAGAAGCCTATTTGGAAAAATGACATCGTCCCCAAAGCTTCCCAAGGTGAAAACCTCAGGGAGGAGGAGTGAGCCAGTCAGTGTCACACCAGGACTTCCCATTAGCTTTAGAGTAAAATTCATAAACAGATCGGCATTTCTGCTGTTCCAAGGAAACAGAGAAATTAGTACTTCATGGTGTCTGCTGCAGGAGGTTAGTGGAAGATAGAAACGATTCCGTGACTACTTTTATAGCCCCTTTTCATTTCACCAATAACTTTTGTCTTCTGGTAGTGTTTAGGTTTGATGGTTTTATTTAACCAACTGCTAACAATAGCAATGATTGGTCCAGAAGTTGAACCTTGCCAGGCATGGTGTACACATCTGTAATACTAACAGCACTAAAGAGGCTAAGGCAGGAGGATTACTAAAAGTTCAAGGTCAGCCTTCATTACATGGTAAGTTCCAGGGCCGCCTGAGTACAGTAGGAGTCCAGTCTCAAAACAAAAACTATGCACTGGTGTAAAGCACCCTCTGCCCAGATCTGAGGTCCAGAGTTCTCATTTCCAGAACACACGTAGAAGCTGAGCAGATGTGGCAGCTATCTAGAATCCTTGGAGCAAGCTGGATGGCTAGATATGCTGGCTAGTATTTATGTTGACTTGACATAGTTAGAGTCATTTGGGAAGAGGGAATTGAGAAAATGTTCCCACCAGATTGGCCTGTGGGCAAGCCTATGATCTATTTCCTGATAGATAATGGGTGTGGGAGGGCCTAGCTCACTGTAGGAGACGACACCCTTGAGTTGATGGTCCCAAGTACAATAAGTAAACAGGAGCAAGACAGGAAGTAGAATTCTGCCATGGCCTCTGCTTCAATTTCTGCCACTAGATTCTGGTCTTGAGTCCCCTACCCTGACTTCCTGGATGACAGACTACAAGTTGTAAGATAAAATAAATCCTTCTTCTCCCCAAGTCGTTTGTGGTCATGGTGTTTAGTCACAACAGTAGAAACGCTAACTAAGACACTAGACTAGCCAAGACAGTGAGCTCTGGGTTCAGTGACAGACCCTGCCTTAATATGAACGCCTCAGATGGAGAAGAAACCAAATGTCACCTCTGACCTTCACATGCGTGCACACACACAAATACACGTTAGGAGAAACTGGTATCTTTTCTTGTCTGTTTGTTTTATTTCAAGACAGTTTTATATTATAGTCCAGGCTGGCTTGTCATTGAATAAATCATTCATGATGGCCTCAAATGTGATAGTCTCTTTGTCGTGACCTATTGAGTGATGGGATTACATGAAGAGACAGTCCATCCAGAAAAACTTTTAATATTCTACGGTGACTCTTTTGAGTATGTGATTCATTTTAATTTACCCTATGTCATAGACAGCTAATTTGTATGAATTATGTCTTATCTGTGTGTCTAGAATATGCCTGACCTGCAAAGCCAAAGGCATAATTACATAATTAACTAGTGTCAGTGGAAATTTGATACTTAGCTAAGGAGAGTGCACGTACAGCAGGGCCAGAGAGGAAGAGTGATGTTACAGAGCAGGAGGGTAAGGGAGCGATGGATCAGTTTTCGACAGTTCAGACCCAGATACTGGGGGAAAGAGAGTTAGTCTAGTGGCAGAGCAAGAATGATTCTTCCTCTTTCATGAGTAGCTTTACTTGTTTTAAAGACTCATCCCCTATCATCACTAATCTTTCTGTGTGTTTACTTAGGTTCCAGAGCTCTAAATCTGGGAAGATCTACCTCCATAGAGATGTCCGGCTCCTGTTCTCTAGAAAGTCCATGGAGGTTGATAGCGGTGCTGCTTATGAACTCAAGTCTTACACCGAATCGCCAACAAACCCACAGTTTTCACCAAGATGCTGATAAGGGAGACGGCTTAAAAGTATTTGCTCAGTACCCAAGCTTGAACGTGAGCATTCACCGAGTGGAATACATCCAATGAGAGCCAGTGGAGTGGAGTGGCCCTCCTCTTGTCCTGGACCAGATTTTATTAAAGGACCCCTGAACTGAGACCCATGACTCCTAAGTGGACTGGAAGCACCCCTGTCTTCACCCTTTTCGTACTGTTGAAACCACTTCATTGGACAGTTGCAATAGCAAAATCCCCAGTTAGATTAGTGTTTACACATTTTATTTCTGTTATTTAATATTTAATGTTTTCCTTAATAGTCAAGTGATGTTTGTCTCTAGTGTTCTAATGTAGCACAATCTATGTAAAATCATACTATGTATTTTTGACATTAATGTTGAAATTGAAATATATGCATAAGTCTTTAATTTTGTGTGGTGTGTTTTAAGTGCTATTCATTTAAGCTACTGAAAATGAGAATGAAATGTTGGGCTTCTTTAAGATTAATGCACTATGCAAGCATGTATGCTTTTGATATCTCTCCAGGTTAGGTTTTAAAGAACTCACCAGGGCTGTTCCCAGGGGTCCGACAAAGCTGCTCCCATCCTCCTGGCAAACACTCAGCCTCCTGCCCATTCTCATCCTTCTAAGATCCCCCCCACCCCAAAAACATTCTATTTTCCCTGAATCACTACTGTAGAGGTTTTACTTTAAATTGCTATCCCATGCTACATAATTTTCTCACACTGTTAAAAAGAATATGTACTTTGAAAAGAATTTAATATTTATATTGTAAATATATGCAAAAAACTAAAACGTGTATTTGGCTTTTATTCTTAAATGAGACATTTGTGTGACTGTTGGATTAACCACCAGACAGTTTCCATTCTACCTCTATAGCTGCCAAGGACAGAAGCACTTGGCAATTGGAAAGGCCACCAAGAAAGGGAGCTTGGCTGGATATAACAGAAGCCTCCTCCTGAAATGCTCAGTAGAACACAACAGTCTTGGTATTTGTGCTGGGGCAATGGGTAGCACAACAGACAACAAGATATGAATATTTAGAATGCAGACCAGGAGTAGGGCATATTCTTTTAATCCCAACACTTGAGGTGCAGAGGTTGGAGGATTGCTACAAGTGTGAGGCCAGCCTAGTCTACATAGTGAGCTCCAGGACAGCTAGAACTACATAGACTGCCTCAAAAAAAAATTTTTTTCACATTCTTAACTATTCAGCACCGAGTTTCAAATAATTCTCAAGTCTCCTACTATATATCCCTTTAATTTAAAAAAATGCATTCTTTCTGTGATGAACTGTAGATTAGTCTTAGAATGCTTGCCTAATATGTGCAAAGTCCTGGGTTCAACCCACAGTACAACATAAGCCAGGCATGGTGGTACATTGTCATCCCAACATATAGGAGGCAGAGGCAGGAGGATCAGAAGTTCAAGGTTATTCCTGATTCTAGTGAGCTGTAAATGTACCTCTCAAAACCAGGAGGGGTGGGCTGGAGAGATGGCTCAGTGGTTAAGAGCACTGACTGCTCTTCCAGAGGTCCTGAGTTCAATTCCCAGCAACCACATGGTGGCTCACAACCATCTGTAAAGAGATCTGATGCCCTCTTCTGGTGTGTCTGAAGACAGCTACAGTGTACTTATATATAATAAATGAATAAATCTTTAAAAAAAAAAAACAGGAGGGGTGGGGTAGAGGGAAAAAGAAATGTTCTGATCTTCTGATCTTTTAAAAGTTTGCATATGGGGGTTGGGGATTTAGCTCAGTGGTAGAGCGCTTGCCTAGCAAGCGCAAGGCCCTGGGTTCGGTCCCCAGCTCCGAAAAAAAGAAAAGAAAAAAAAAGTTTGCATATGATTATAAAACTTAAAAATTTTTTGTGCACATTAGCACCAGAGCCACCAGAGGGAGCTTTGTAAGAATCTCTGTCAAGAGTGTTTTTCATGGTTTCTAGTCTTAATTCTTTAAGCATTCAGTTCTTGTACTAGCTATATTAAATGCCCAGTGGCATTAAGCACTATACAATTAGTAGCTCGTGTGTTGGGGAGCATGGACGTAGAACACCCACATTATCACAGAAAGTGCTGGGGAACAGCCCCATTCTGGACTAATGGCGGCTCAGGGTACACAGATGGAAGTGATCTCTGAGAGAGTATAAGATGAAAGGAAAGACGGGGACTCAAGGGAAGACATAATCAAGTCGTCAGGCTTGGGGCAAGGCGCTTTACCTATGAAGCCATCCCCTTAACCCCACACTCCTCTTGTTACGCAGTGGGTAAAGCCAGGTGCAGTTGTATAGGTCTGTAATCCCAACATCTGGGACACTGAGGCAGGTGAATTATAAAAGGCCAAAATAGAGTATTCAATGACTGTGTCTCAAGACAAAATACAGGGACAGGTAAAAATCCAGGCATAGTGCTCATGTCATCCAGCAGTTCAAAGCCTGAAACAGGAGGACCATGAGAGTTCAAATCCAGCTAGAGTTCTATGGCAAGTTAGAGGCCAGCCTGGTTTACACCGACCCTTGTCAAAAATCGAGTAAGACAATGTAAGAGGCAGATAGATACATCCTAAGGGTGGAGCTCAGGAATTTCACGAGTTCAAGAGCAACCTAAGCCACGGAGTGAAACCACTCATCTCAAAAATTAAACTTGTAAAAAGAGGCAAATAGAGACTCAACAACATAGGAGATTAAGAAGGGACAGGGCAGAACCGGGTGGTTCATACCTGTGATGGGGCAATGGCGTGTACACGGACCAGAAAGAATGGAAATGTAGAGAAAATCCAATGCTGGGGACCAGAATGGCCCAAATTCCTCAACACCGGAGGAGGAGCGGTCTCTCAAAATTTTAATAATGTTTAGCTGTGTCGACACATGCAAATTCCTTACGTTGTATTTCATGTTTTCTATAGCTTGTAGGTAGCTGCAGTCCAGATGGAGAGAAACCCCAGCAGCAAAATCAGAACCACATTTCCTTTAACTAATTGCCATTTCTCGGTTTTCTCTTTGTTTCTTTGTAAAGGGGCAAACGGCTGACTTGAGATTTTGGTTACACCAGGAGTCAGCCATAGAAGGGAGGGTCATTTAACTTGAGGCCAGACTTGAGCTTTACACCAGCTGTGAGGCCAGCTTATGGAGCTGCATGGTTAAGTCCCTCCCTGGCTTTAAACAGTAAAGGGAGGAGGAGGAATGACCAATAACTATCTAGAGATCAGAGGAAGGCATTTTGAGGGATGGAATACTGCAGCTCAGTGTGCAGTTTTAAAGATTAAAGTACATGGGGAATGGTGGTGTGAAGTACTGTTCTAACAGACCCTGGGAACTGACGTTTGTCTAAAGTTGCTTTGTTCAATTCCAGCTTCCTACAGAATGTAACACCCAGGGAATGAAAATGGCCTGCCTCCAAACCCTGGCCCTTCTAGCTCCCAGTTCTGGGATCTTGGGCACAGGGTGAAATCTACATGTCCATATTTCCTGGCTTCTGTTTCATCTTATGTTGGAACACTGCTATGGGCAACACAAAGACAGAGAATTTTTCTTTGTTTAGAGGTGGGACTCGTGTAACCCTAGCTAGCTCAAACTTGCTGTGTGGCTCAGGATGGCCTTGAATTCTCGATCCTCCTGTTCTGCTTCCTACGTGTTGAGATTACAGATGTGTACCACCACACCTAACACTTTCTTTTCTTCTAATGTGGGTGAGAGTTGCACTGGGACCAGAGCCAGGCTTTATGGCTCCTGATGACAGTGTTACTTGGGGAAGGATGGCTTATTAGATAGTTCCACAAAACAGGACATTGCCCCTAAGGAATTTTCCATTTGGTTAGCCTGTCTCCCAAAAATTCAGATTTGCCCTGACATGAATATCTATCTTAGGAGTAGATATACATTTATTTTCTGTCTTTGTCTCCCTTTCTCTGTCTGCCTGTTTCTCTCTCTCTCTCTCTCTCTCTCTCTCTCTCTCTCTCTCTCTCTCTCTCTCTCTCTGTGTGTGTGTGTGTGTGTGCACTAAAACTTACAGAGAATTTTTATTCTTTTTTTTAAAGATTTATTCATTTATTATATGTAAGTACACTGTAGCTGTCTTCAGATACACCAGAAGAGGGAATCGGATCTCTTTACAGATGGTTGTGAGCCACCATGTGGTTGCTGGGAATTGAACTCATGACCTCTGGAAGAGCAGTCGGGTGCTCTTAACCACTGAGCCATCTCTCCAGCCCCGAGAATTTTTATTCTTAATACATTTATTTGTACAGCAGACAATAGAATTACAAAAAGATGTGCAGGCATTACAATATCATTAGGATTCAATGTTGCTTAGAAGCCAACTTTTGGAACAGTAGATTATCAATGTATCATTTTTATATAAATGCTTTTTTCATTTTAGAAACAGATTGTCTTTAAGGTCACACATACATTTCTCCTGTGTCCCTTGTTACATTTTAACCTCAAATTTACTCACATATATATATATATATATATATATATATATATATATATATATATATACTAGTTAGATGTGTCCACTAACCTGACTAGTACAGTATCCTTCTCTATATAGGTCTACTCAAATGAAAAGCACTGAGAAGCTAAAGCAGGAGGTTTGCTGTGACTGAGGCTAGAGTGAGACCCTGTCTGGAACAAAACAAGCCAGGTATGGTGGCACATGCAGATTTTGTGAGTTCTAGAGGAGTTAGAAAAAAAAGACTCTGATCCACCCCATCCCTACCCCCCAACACACACACACCCACACTCCACCCCCGTGCCAAAAGCAGAGTTGGAGAGAGGCACGGAGGTTAACTGTCGGAACAGAATGATAACAAATGTGCCGTTGGTTTTGTTGTTGTTGAGTTCGGTTTTGGAGACTCACCTTCCTGTAGCTTAGGCTGGGCTTGAACTGAAGTTCTTCTCTCCATTTGCGAAGTTCTGGGATTACAGGTTGCAAAGTCCTGGTGCTACACTTGATTTGGGAACAAACGGCGCCATTCTCAAGGGATATTTTTGTCCAAGAGTTAGCTAGCCTCTTAAGCCCTTTTATCTTTAATCGTTACTTGGCTGACTAACACTTTCCTTCCTTCTCCAAGAAGAACTCTTAATCCTTTTGTTTTTCCCACTGAAGTATCAGTCAAGTCTTCCTGTCTGAGATTCTACACTGGCTGAAGTTTTGTGTTGGTTTGGCCTTTGTAGTTGGTTTTTTGTTGTCTTGTTTTTGACACAGGGCCTCACACAGCCCAGGATAGCCTCAAAGTCAAGCTAAGGATAACTTTGAACTTCTTGATCCTTCTGTCTCTACCTCCCCACTCCTAGGACTAGGACTACAAGCATACACTACTATGTGCTTATGGGTTTTATGTGGTGCTAGGAGTCAAACACAGGGACATCCATTCCAGGCAACCAATCCATCTACTGTTGAGCCAACTCTCAAGCGCCTCCCCTGTGTGTGTCTGTGTGTGTGTGTGTGTGTGTGTGTGTGTGTGTGTGTGTGCATGTGTGTGTCTGTGTGTGTGAGTGTGTGAGTGTGTGTGTATGTGTCTGTGAGTGTGTGTGTGCGAGTGCATGTGTGTGTCTGTGTGTGACTGTGTGAGTGTGTGTGTATGTGTCTGTGAGTGTGTGTGTGCGAGTGCATGTGTGTGTCTGTGTGTGTGAGTGTGTGAGTGTGTGTGCGTGTGTCTGTGTGTGAGTGTGTCTATGTGTGTGAGTATGTGTGTGTGCGCACGTATGCATGTGTGTGAGTGTGTGTGAGTGTGTCTGTGTGTGTGTGAGTGTGTGTGCATGCGTGTGTGTGTGTCTGTGTGTGTGAGTGTGTGTGTCTGTATGTGTGAGTGTGTGAGTGTGTGTGCGTGTGCATGTGTCTGTGAGTGTGTGTGTGCGAGTGCATGTGTGTGTCTGTGTGTGTGAGTGTGTCTATGTGTGTGAGTATGTGTGTGTGCACATATGCGTGTGTGTCTGTGTGTGTGAGTGTGTGTGAGTGTGTCTGTGTGTGTGTGTGCATGTGTGTGTGTCTGTGTGTGTGAGTGTGTGAGTGTGTGTGTCTGTGTATGTGTGAGTGTGTGTGAGTGTGTCTGTGTGTGTGAGTGTATGTGTGTGTCTGTATGTGTGAGTGTGTCTGTGTAAGTGCGTGTGCGCATGTGTGTCTGTGTCTGTGAGTGTGAGTGTGTCTGTATAAGTGCGTGTGGGTGAGTGTGTGTGTGCGTGTGCGTGTGTCTGTATGTGTGAGTGTGTCTGTGTAAGTACGTGTGCATGTGTGTGTCTGTGTGTGTGAGTATGTCTGTGTGTGTGTGTGTCTGTGCATGTGTGAGTGTGTCTCTGTGTGTGTCTGTATGTGTGAGTGTGTCTGTGTAAGTGTGTGTGCGTGTGTGTGTCTGTGTGTGTGAGTATGTCTGTGTGTGCGTATGTGTGTGTGTGTCTGTGCATGTGTGAGTGTGTCTATGTGTGTGAGTGTGTGAGTGTGTGACTGTGTCTGTGTGTGTGAGTGTGTGTGTGAGTGTGTCTGTGTGTGAGTGTGTGTGTGTGCATGTGTGTGTCTGTGTGTGTGAGTGTGTGTGAGTGTGTCTGTGTGTGTGTATGAGTGGATGTGCGTGTGTGTGTGTGTGTTGGTAGAGGTGGTGCTGTTCTGGTGCTTGAAGAGGTTGAATGCAGGGATTTGTACATGCTAAGCAAACTCTCTACCACTGAGCTATGTGCCAGGGCTTCATTAAATTCCCCAGGGTGGCCTTTGATTTACTCTATAACCTAAGCATACATAAACTTGCAATACTTCTGTGTCAACCTCCCAGACAGTTGGAATTACAGTCCTACGACACAGGGCCCAGCTCTGGTTTTGATGTCTTCCAAATTCCATATCCAATTACTCCGAGCTTTTGATTGTTGCCCTGTCCTCCAAAACTGCATCCATTGCCTTCTGATTCTTACTAGTTGAATATATAAGGCTGCTTTATCCCCAGATTTCTAAGGGACATTTTCTTGGAACCAAATGTGTCAGCAGCTATTAGATGCTTAGTAGACCGTGGGACTGAGAATGGAGTCCCCAATGAAGGAATTGGAGAAAGGACTGAAGTAGCTGAAGCTGTTTGCAACCCCATAAGAAGAACGACACTATCAACCAACCAGACCCCACCAGAGCTCCCAGGGACTAAACCACCATCCCAAGAGTACACATGGAGCAACCCATGGCTCCAGTCACATAGGTAGCAGAGGATGGCCTTGTGGGGCATCAGTGGGAGTAGAGGCCCTTGGTACTGTGAAGGCTCGATGCCCCAGTGTAGGGGAATGCCAGGGTGGGGAGTCAGGAGAGAATGGGAGGGTGGCCGATGGAGCACCCTAATAGAAGCAGGGGAGGAAGGATGGAATAGGGGGTTTACAGAGGGGAAACCGGGAAAGGGGATAACATTTGAAATGTAAAGAAAATATCCAGTTTAAAAAAAAAAAGATGCTTAGTAGAATGTCGAGTAAATATGAAGCCACAGACTCGACAGTTAAGGAAGTCATTGAAGAGCTCAATGTTTTGAGCTGACTACTGTGGGAGAGGAAGGAATGGAAGGTGAATTGATTTATCAGTGATTTATTGCATAGGAAATACCAAGGTCTGGGAATAAAATATTTGGCTTCTTCCCTGCTGTGGCTAATATGAAGAGGGATGCATTACCAAGGTAATCACAATTCCTGTGTAATGATGCTGTGCTCGTTGTGGATGAGGTTAGTCTAAGAACAAAAGGTTGTGCTGAGACAAGGTGGAGGAACAGAGGAAGTAAAGGTATGGATGGGGTTAAACTGAAGCCAAGGTACCGTAGAGCACAAAGCAAGCAGATGAGAAAATAGGAGGTCAGAAGAATCTGGAAAGGCGGGGAAGGGGGCGGGGGAAAACACAGAGCCACAGATCAACTACAATTCCCAGGAAGCACTGTGCGCCCATGAACGGAAGTGAGGTGAGGCGCGAGCCGCAACCTTTGAGGGAAAGAGGAAGTGCTCGGGCGTCGCAGGGCCGGAGGCGCGGGGATAGGTAGGTAAGGGCGCGGCGCGGGAGCCTGGCGGGCCTGGGCTGCGGGAGCTACGGCGGGCGGGAGCCCGGGGCCCGTGTCGTCACAAGGCGGCAGCCGCCGGCCCGGCGGGCAGCGGGGCAGGCAGAAGGTGGCGGGCAGTCTTGCCTCCCGGTAATCTGTCTTCTCCTGGCGTCTCTTCTGCAGAAGGAGCACCATGTCCGCGGAAGTCCCCGAGGCAGCGTCGGCGGAGGAGCAAAAAGTGAGTGTGCGGGGAGGGCCCGGGGACCTGCGGGACCAGGTATGGCGGGACCCTTGGCTGGCGGGCCCGCGGGAGCGAGGCAGGCCTGGAGCCCTCCGCCGACGTCTCCTCCCGCAGCGGGGGAGGGCCCCGGCGAGTTGAAACTTAACGATTCTCTCCCGTTCCACGGTGTAGCACCTGAGTATACCAGAGAGCTAGGACTCGGGCCCATGTTAGGAACCCAAGTTTTATAGTGGGCTTTTATTTGCTCAGGACGTGGTTTTCCCTCCGGAAGCGCTCGGACCACTTGTAAGCTTGCAGGTAACTCTTAAGGCGGTGTCTCCGTTCAGGCGGCGTTGCAGGGCTAGATTAGGGCTGTGAGTTGTGTGACCTCGTGATCTTTTCCTAAACCCTTTGGGCTTCAGTCTTCTCTTCGGTAACGTCCAATAGTGCCCAGTTCCCACGAGGGCTATGAGGCCCAAACGAAAACCCAGCACAACTTCTGCTCCATCCTCCCCCACAAAAAAAAGTTAGCTGGTGGGGTCTGCATGTGGCACTTGACTAAAATTTGAGAATTGGAGCTTTAGATATTTCTCGAAACATGGGGATGTTCTTGTCAGCTCATTTGTATTTCTCTGATGAAGGGAAATGTGCTGGCACTCCATCTATGAATGGAGTATGTTGAGGCCTGTATGTTTATCTGGGCTAGTGCCTGCTCATTCCATCGTAATTATTATGATGCCTTGACTTCCTGGGTACATGGGAGTCAGTTAGCCAACAAAGGAGAAAAGTCCTCTGTCTCTTTTCTTGAATTGTTTATGGAGAGTTCCCAACAATTTTTCTTAAAAAGAAAATTGTGCCTTTAATCTCAGTACTCGGGCAGAAGCAAGAGGATTGCTGTGAGTTCCAGGTCAGCTGGAGCTACATAATGAAACACTGTCTCAAAATGTATTAATCGATTGATCGACAGTTAATAACTGCTTTACTGTTTATGGGATTTGGTCTAATGTTTAAACATAATCCTTACACTTAATGTTGCAGGTGTAGATTAGTGTTTATTGCTTATTCCATGTGCTCTAATCATGTCAACTTATCCTCTGTTATTCCATTGTCATAGTTCTGATAGTAATTGTAAATTAACTAATGAAAAAAAAGAAAAACAAGGATAATATAAACAGTAGACAGTTATAATGTTATATCTCTGCAAAAAGAAAGGTCCCTCCCACCCTCCCTCCTTCCCTCCCTACCTCCCTTCCCTCCCTCCCTCCCTCCCTCCCTCCCTCCCTCCCTCCCTCCCTCCCTCCCTCCCTCCCCCTTCCCTAATAGGGCCTCTGGGACAGCTTAGCTAAGGGTTTACCACTGACCTCTATTCCTGGGGTCCCCCTCTATTTTCATGAGAACAGCATGAGAAGAAGAGAATATGTGTTCTCATATTCTCAGCAAACACTTTGACTATCTGCTCAAACCCTCTTTTGTCTTTTTGAGACTGAGGCTGGTGTAGCTCAGGCTACCTAGAGAGGATGGCACCGAAACTATTGATCCATTGCCACGCTGGCCCTCACCTTCCTGTTTTCAGCTTCGAAATGATTTCACTAAGTTGCCCAGGCTGGCCTTGTACTCACTTTGTAGTCAAGCCAGGCCTTGAATTTGGGATCCTCTAGCTCAGACACCAGGTGGCTCAGGTTACAAGCCTGAGCCTCTGCTTTGCCTGTGCCTGTGCCCTGAGGCCCAGCTGAGCAATGGATTTTTTTTTTTTGAAGCCCCCTACCCCCCCCCCCAAAAGCATATAGTTTAAGGATTACAGTCTTCTTGGTGTGTTTATAATTGCTTTGGATTTATGTCTATTTTGTCTTAAATACACTGAAATGAAGGCTCGCTTTTAACTTGCTACATAGTAGTATGGTAAATAATTTTCTTTTTAAATAATTTGTGTGTTGGGGGTATTTATGTAGAGATCAGAAAATAGCCTGGGGGTCTGTTTTCTCCTACCATGAGAGTTCCTGGATTGAAGTTGGATTGTAAGAATTGGTGGCTAGGGTCCTCACCCACTGAGTCATCTTGCTGGCTCCTGCTTAATTATTTTTTAGGAAGAGGCTCACTCCGTAGTCCTGGCTGGCCTTCAACTTGAAGTGCTCTGACCTTAAGTCCCCCAAATTCAGAGATTACAATCTTAGCGGCCATTACACCCAGCTATAATAATTTTGTGTAATAGTTGTTAATATGTTGCTAAAAGTTTAAAGTATTGATTTCTAGAGTGTAAATACTTTTAATTAAAATAGCCTAATACAGGACTGGAGAGATGGCCCAGTGGTTAAAAGTACTCCCTGCTCTTCCAGAGGACCCAGGTTCATTTCCCAGCACCCACGTGGCAGCAGCTCAGAACTGTAACTCCAGGATCCAACACCCTCACAGACGTGATACAGGCACAAACAGCAGTGGACATAAAATAAAACTAAGCTGTGTGCCTTTTTTGTTTGACTACTGTCATTAATCCCAGTTAGAGGGTGTGGGAAATGTAATGCCCCTTTTCGAGTGGAAGCTTGGCTGTTCATTGTAAGTGCCTGTGGCATGGACACTCCTTAAACATGAGGAAAATGTGCAAAGTCACTTCTGTGTTCTCGTGAGCCAGATCACCTGTTTCTTCTGTTTGGAACAGCAGCTGTATGACCTAAAAAGTTGATTATTGTCTCTGTACCCAGTTGACCTTTCATTTAAAGCCTAAGTATTCAGCTAGAAATAATTTGAAGGCTTCATAGTGGGTTAGTTTGTTTCCTCTAAAAGTTTAAGATACTTGGACCCTGTGTGACATAAGACAAGGTTGATATTTCTCCCCTTTCTGAATGGTAAACACATTAAGAGAAGAAATTCACAGACCAATGGAAATAAAATTAAAAAGCAAAATTTTAAAAAGAGAAGGAAATCAGATAGGTCCTATTTTTAATTAGGATAATAATTAAATATACGTGAGCATAGAAGCACACAAATAACTCTTTAGTTTGTACTAGTCTTAAACAGAAACCCAAGCAAAGTCAGTCTATAAACTACTCATTGTAGCTGGTATTGTACTGAAACTAAATATTTAATATATTGAGAAATGGTAGCAGCTGTAACTATCCTATAGGACATGAGGTAACTAAGTTCTCTTTTAATGTAAGCTATGAGGTCATTTAACTATTTAGAATGAAGGTGACATTTAAAATTAGCTCTGGCTAGCTGAGTAGTTTACCTAACAATCTCAGCAGTCAGGAGGCAGAAGCTATGTGAGTTCAGGACTAACCTGAGCTACTTAATCCAGCATAACACCTGAGCCCAAAAATCCTAACTCTGACCCATTTTTAAAATATGAACAAGGGGTTGGGGATTTAGCTCAGTGGTAGAGCGCTTGCCTAGGAAGCACAAGGCTCTGGGTTCGGTCCCCAGCTCCGAAAAAAAAGAACCAAAAAAAAAAAAATATATGAACAAAACTAAATGCATGATGTACATATGTGTGCTGTGGCTTAGGGGTGTTTGTTTTTTGTTTAGATGACAGTAGCATGTTTTCTAGAGGTTATTTTAATTAAACTAAGTGAAGTGTCTTAGGAAAGACTAGCTGAAGTAGAGCTCTCAACTGGAATAATTGTATTAAAAGAACACTGGGCCAGGCTGGAGCAATGGCTCAGTTAAAGAACACTGGCTGCTCTTCCAGAGCATCTGGTTTGATTCCCAGGACCCACATGATGGCTTAGAGCCATCTGTAACTGCACTTCAGAGGATCCAGTGTCCTCTTCTGACCTCTGTGGGCACATGAGTAATACACAGACATACATACAAACAAAACACTAATACTTAAAATATTTTTTTTAAAGTTATGGGCAGGGTATGGTGGCACACACCTTGAATCTCAGTGTTCTGGAGGCAGAGGCAGGTGGATCTGAGTTTGAGGTCACTCTGGCCTATGATGTGAGTTATGAAGGAGCCAGGGCTATATAGAGAGACCCTGTCTCAAAAATATATATACATTCTTGGTTGTGAGCAAAGCCTTTAATGGCTGAACAACCACATGGTGGCTCACAACCAACTATAATTGGGTCTGATGCCCTCTTTGGGTATATCTGAAGACAGCTACAGTGTATTCATATAAATAAAATAAATAAAATCTTAATTTATACGTACACACACGTGTGTGTAATAGATGTAATATACTTTTAAAAATTAAAAAAAAAGATAAACCTGGTACTTTTGTGACTTGTGGGAGAGGAAAGGAACTGTGAAATGGAATGTTTCCATATAAAACCTCTACTCCATTCTGGATGCAAGTTCTCTCAAGGGCTGCCTAGAAGTGGATGGTTCTCGGTGACCGTGGACAGTCCTGTCTAAGAGTAAGTTTGTCTGCCCTAATTGTCCATCACAGGATGAAGTCCAAGCTCACCAGCTTGGTGTTCAACCCCCTTTCATCATCTTCTCTTGCTCTGTCTCCCATAAGTCATCCTCTTGCCCACATTGTTCTAATCTCTTCTTGATGCCTCCTTCATCCTCAGACAAATGCTTGTCCAAGTCTGTTTGTGTCTAAGTTCTACATGCGTTTTTCTGTAATCAGAATTAGGCTTGGTTACATGTGTCAGGAAAATAAAATTAGTAGTAGTTTAAACAAAATAAAAGTTAGTCATTTTTCTCTCAGTGAAAAAAGCACAAAAGAAAGCTAGCCCAGGAGTGGGAGAATGGGGTTTTCCAGTATTTATGTCCTTTGTTGCTGCTCCGCCATTCTTAGCACTTCAGTTCTTAATGTATTATGGCTGCCCCATGTTCAGACATTGTAAGCTCATTAAACCATGAGAAGGGACATGGGGAGAAACTAGTATTCTCTCCCTCAAAGGAGGCTTTTTAAGTCTTTCCTGACACTTAATCTCTTAGTGGTTGTTTGTTGTTTGTTTTAATGTGTACGGGTGTTTTGCTTGCACATGTATCTGTGCATGCGTGTGCTGGTGTTACCCTGGAAGGTCAGAAGAGTGCATCAGATTTCCTGTTACAGACAGTTGTGAGCCACCATGTGAGTGCTGGGAGTTGAATCCAGGATCAGCCATTGCTCTTAACCCCCGAGCCATCTCTCCAGTCCCATTCTGGTGTTTTATGGCAAAAATTGCCCAATCCATTTTCCTGAACATTCCTAATTATATGCATCACATGACTTTCTATAAAACAATATTTAACAGTAGGTATAAATTGGGTTTTTTAACCCAGAGTTTTAAAAATTGTAGTTTATCTTAGTATTTTCTAGAGCTATTTTGTTATACTTTTCTGGTAGGCTAAATAATGTTCTCTTTTTCTATTCAGACAAATTTCTCCTCCTTGATTTGCTTAGCAGGGTCTCTTATCCCAGACTGGCCTTGAACTCTGTGTGTATTCCAGGATGAGTTTAGACTTCTTATCCCACTATGCCTACCTCCTAAGAACTGGGCTTTCTTCAGTCATATCCCATCTTGTGCTAGGGTTGAATGAAACCCAGAGCCTAGTGCATGTTGGGTAGGTGCTTTGCCACTGAGTTACGTCTCCAGCCCTACCAGCTTGTTAGATTTGCTCCTGTTTTTGTGTAAGATTTGTCCTTTATAATTTTCTAAACCTGTTATTTCTACTGCACCAAATATCCTCAGGCTGATGATAAATCTACCTTTGTAGAAAATTTTCGTTGGTTTTATGGAAATAGTTGAAGGACATCATGTTAATTCTGGAGACTTTTTACTGTCATTGGATGTCAACCACTGAATTTACAGGATAAAAGTGATTTTCTAAAATTGGTGAGTTGTTGAGCCTTCCTAACAATATTTTAAAAGGTCTGTTGGCCTTTGTTAAATCTACTTATTCATCAGTGTTCTAATGAACATTGTGCCCAGCCGACGGAGAACTCACATGAGTGCTCAGAGCTCACTACTCAGGCCAGGGAACTTAGCCACAGGCTGAAAAATGACTACATTTTTGATAAAATTATTTTTAGCTTACTAGAAAGGATATAAAATAATCATTTAGCTTTTCTCCCCAGGACTAGAGATTGAACCTAGGGCCTATACTGCATATGTGAAGCATGCAGTGTTCCACTGCCACGTCCCAGGTCTAATCGCTTTTCAAAGGTCTTGCTCTTGTTGGTGCTGATCTACTGAACCCAGGACTTTAGATTTTGCTTTGCTACTAAACTCCAGCCCTTAAATGTTTCTATGTGCCTATACCTAATTTCATAACAAAGGGTTTCTAATGTATTCTAATCATAAAACTCACAAATTACTCTTAATTCCTGTTTGCATTTGATAAAAATTAGGTTCTGTTTTATAGTCTGTAGACTGTAGGAAGACAGTTGATACCTTTTCCACCGTTATCCACTTAGTTACATAAATACACTTCATTTCATCATGCATGCTAAAATATGGAAACCTGTTATGAGTTTTTAAATAATAAAATTTTAAAATCAGATTTGAATTTTTAAAACTATTTTTTCTTCCTGAGTTTAACATTCCTTTTTAAGCTTTTTAACTTTTATTATATTTTATTAGTGAATGAGAGTGATTTTAACATATATTTACACCGATATACCATAGCGAAAACGTGCAGAATAGAGAAAAACTTGTGGAAGTTTGTTCTCTTCTTCCTCCCATCCAGGATTCAGGGACAAACTCAGGTCATTAGGCTTGGTAAAAGGTGGCCCCTTACTTTTGGGGGGTTAGTTTGGTTAGTTTGGTTGGTTGCTGTTCATTTGTTTTCTTCTTTGAGACAATTTCTCTGTAACTCTGACTGTCCTGGAACTCCATCTGTATGGACTGACCTTGAACTCAGGGATCCACCGGCCTCCCTCCCGAGTGGTGGGATTAAAGGCTTTACCAAGTCTGCCAGCTTCTTTTACTGTTGTTTTTTTATATATCAAATCCTGGCCTTGAACTCCTGATTGTCTGGACTCTACTTCATATATACTGGGGTTAAAGGTATACGCCCAGCCTCCCCCCCCCCCCCCCCCCCCGGAGCTGGGGATCGAACCCAGGGCCTTGCGCCTGCTAGGCAAGCGCTCTACCGCTGAGCTAAATCCCCAACCCCCAGCTTTTTTTTTTAATTGGATATTTTATTTATTTACATTTCAAATGTCCCCTTCCTGCAAACCTCCTATCCCATCCTTCATCCCCTTTGCTTCTATGAGGGTGCTCCCTTACCCACCTCTCCATCCCCTCCCCCCCATTCCCACCTCACTGCTCTAATATCCCCTGATGCTGGGGTATCAAGCCTCCACAGTACCAAGTGCCTACCCTCCCATTGATGCCAGATAAATGGCATCCTCTGCTACATATGTAGCTGGAGCCATGGTTCCTTTGGTTGATGGTTTAGTCCCTGGAAGCTCTGTGTAGTTAGGTTAGTTGATACTGCTCTTCCTGTGCAGTTGCAAACTCCTTCAGCTCCTTCAGTCCTTCCCCTAAGTCTTCCACTGGGGTCCCGGTGTGCCCAGCTTTTAACATGATCTCATTTTGTAGGCCTGTCTGGCCTGGAAGGTGCTCCGATGCCTAAGCTGGCCTCAAACTTGCCTGGACTTCTCGGCTCTTCCCTTTGTTGCTCTACAACTTTGTCTTCACTAATTTCTCCATTTTATTTCCTTTAACTATTTTCTTTGCTTATTGTCCTTCCCCACTCCTTGCTGTGGATTAAACTCAGGTCTTCTTACTTCCTAAGCTACTGGTCTACCACTAATTTAAGTCTAGATACATACGCAACATACATAGTCTTTGTGAGAGTTCCTTTGTTTTAAGGTATCACTGCCCAGGCTGTGACTCACCTACTCACAAACACACCCAACTCACTCACTCTCTCTCTCTCTCTCTCTCTCTCTCTCTCTCTCTCTCTCTCTCTTTCTTTCTTTCTCTCTCTCTCTCTAAAATATTTTATCAGGGGCTTGTGAGATAGATGGCTTGGAGTGTTAAGGTTCTTGCCTCCAAGCCTAACAACATGAGTTTGATTTCCAGATCCCACATGATGGAATGAGGGAACAAAACTCCTACAGGTTCTCCTCTGACTTCCACACTGATTGTTGTGACACACGTATACTCCTACAACAACATACATAAAGAAATGTAAAAACATTACTTTGATCTTTTTTATAAACTCAAGTACTTGTAAGATAAAATAAATCTAAATAAATGCTTTCTGCTTTCGTTAGGGTCTCAGTAAGTGTAATCAGACTGACCCTCTCAAGTCATCTCAAGCTCCAAGACCAGATCTAGATGTAACTGTAACCACACCCAACTAATGATGTCTACGTGGTACATAAATGTGCTGGTTTCAAGCCTCTTTCCTTTCTTGCCTAACAGGTTGATAGCTGCTTACATAGCCAGAGTTTCTAGGATCTGCCTAAATTTAGACAAATTATCCTATGTATCAGCAGAGTTCACAGTAACCAGGAGAACCAACTTCTCTTCCCCTGACACTGCCCATAGTTGAATTAGCAAAAATCATCATCTAAACCTTGCTGACATGCCAATCATCTCCAAGGTGGAGGAGATTGGAAGGCCCAGGCTTTCACTCCTTAGGTTAGCCCAGGATCTATGTAAAACAGCCCTGTTCCTGGGTGGGTTTTTAATGCTGGTTAGATTTTTTCTTTAAGGACAAAACAATAGTGATTTTCTTTAACCCTATTGTGTTAGGACCTGTCTGCAAGGATCAGGCACCTGTGTGCAGGTTATATATACAGGGCACAGACTTGTACCTTATCATTATTGGGGACCAGTAAATAGCATTTGCCATCCCTTACCCATCATGGGCATTACACAGAGCGCAGGGCCTCTGTATTTCTTTTTATTTTGTTTATTTTTTGAGACAAGGTTTCTTTGTGTAGCCCTAACTATTCTGGAACTCTTCTTCTGTAGACCAGGCTGACCTCCACCTCAGAGATACACTTGCTTCTGCTGGGATTAAAGGAGTGTACCACTTCCACCTACCTGGCTGGCTTCTGTATTTCTAATAATACTTTTGTCTAGGATCTGTGTTACTCAATATTGATACACTAGCTCTTATTTGGTTAGGACTTACCTAGTATGTTATCTCCTCTGTGTTACTTTCTGCCTGTGTCACTTATTTTTAAATTTTACTCAGAATGGCTAGTTTTGTTTTTTAAATCCAGCTATATCTGCTTATTTGTTTATTTTGGCCTTTTGAGCAGGTTGTTCTGGAAATTGCTCCATTAACTAGGCTTGTGAACTTGCAGCAATCCTTTTGGCTCTGTCTCCTAGATTACAGGCATAACTATCTCTCCTGGCTTACAGACACAGATGTAAATGGACAGGCCATCTTGTGATCATTGACACTTTAGGATTTTCTTTTTTCTTTCTTTTTTTTAAATTGCATCATGTTTGTATTTTGTTCCTTTGTTAGAGTGTGTGTGTGTTTGTGTGTTGTATCTAGTCCCATCACTGTTTGATTAATGTCCTCTGTTGATTTTCTTTCTCCATTGTTAAACTACGAATTTGGAAGTTTTATGCTTTATTTTTGTTAGTCCCCTTTAAAACTCATTATGTGCTGGTCAGTGCAGCCACATTTCCTTTAAAGCACTCAGAAGGCAGAGGAAGACTCATCTCTGTTGAGCTCAAGGTCAGCCTAGTCTGGATAGAGTTTGAGGACAGCCAGGGCTACACAGAAAGACCCTGTCTGAAGAAAAAGGGGGAGGGGGAAAATAGAGGGGGAGAAAACTTCATTATGCATCTTTATCAAACTGTTAATTGAATATGATCACTTTTCTCATGGCTCTGACTCAGAAGCTGAAAAAAGTAACTTAAAGCAAAGGTTTCTTTGCTCTGAGGCTGAAGACACAGTACACAGTAGCTCAGAATGTATGGCAGCATGAACCAGTGTACTTACAGCCAGGAAGCAGAGATGGATTTTGGTGTTCATCCTAATAGTTAGTGTAAGTGCATATGTATGTGTGTTGAAGGCCAGAGGAGGGCATCTCATACAGCTCCTGGAACTGGAGTCACAAGCTTTTGTGCTGCACCTACCTTATTATATGGGTGTTAGGATCCAAACTCCAATCTTCACAACTGTACAGCTTCTCTTAAATCACTGAGCCATCTTTAGTCTTTTTTTTTTAAATACAGTCTAGGACCCTGGCTCTGAAATGATACTGAGCACATCTAGGGTAGATCTTGCCTCCTACTTAGTCCATCCACAAACTTACAGATGTGTCTAGAGATTCTGTTACTGTTTTACAATCAGTATAAGCCATTGTGACTTCTAATTATAGACATTTGCATTTTAAAAATACTATTCTGTTATTTTTTTCTTTTTTTTTCTTTTTTTTTTTTTTTTTTTTTTTGTCTGATTTTGTTTGTGCAGCACTTGGAATTGAACCTGGGGCCCTGTCCATTCTTGGCAGTGCTATACACTAACCCACACCCCAGCTCTTTTGTTGCCTGCCCTCCCTCCCTCTCAGATGATAAAATTGTGAGCCCAGGACCTCTATTCTCTGACACTGTCTACATATCCCTGGCCCTATATCTTTTTACCCCCCTTGCAAAAGACATCCAGGGTATAATGTTTAATGTCTGAGTATAAAACTTATTTTTTGTTTGTGTTTGCCTTATATTTTCTTCTCTTTATCTTAAGCCTCCCCCCCCCTTCAGTTTATTTTCATTCTTAGCTACAATAAATATTCAGGAATATCTTTGATGTATAAGAACCTATAACCTTAGCAATTGTGTGCTTCTGTCTAACATGTTTTAACATAACTACAGGTACAAATTATTTCACTTGATTTTTGTTAAGCATCATATGAGGAAGAAAAGAACAAAAGCTACATGCTTCAAACAAAGGAAAAGGTCTGAGGTGCTAGGTTACAAATTTTTGAAAAGGTTGGAAGAACAGACAGGAGGAAAAAAAGAAACGTTTTTAGAGGCAGGGATTGAAGAATGTCTCTGACTGTAGGAATGAGTCCTGTTTTAGAGGCAGGGGTTGAAGAATGTCTCTGACTGTAGGAATGAGTCCTGTTTGGAACCTGCCATCTTCTATCCAGCTGCAGGAATGGCAGAATGGCAGCACCACAGTGCCACCTCCCCATGGGTGTGTCTCCATAAGCAGATCTACAGCTGTCTTAGAATGTTAGTGACTGCTCAGCAGTTTGAACTTACTTTGTGTAAGGTCTTGCATCTACACTAGATTAGGAACGATTTTCTGTAGTTTGTGAGAAGTATTGTGAAAGTCTTGATAGTACTTAACTACATGTTAAAGGGTAGTTTAGGCCAGTCTTTTCCTATCTTTCTTTCTCTTGTTGAATACAGAACAAAGTTTGAATTCATCTAAAGTTGTACTAGCAAGACTTATTAATAGTGTTGTTTATTGGCAAGAAAGTTCAGGAATTGGAGTCCCTTTCTTTTTCTTCTGTTCTTCTCTTCCTGTCTTACCTCTTTCTTTTACTATCCTCTCCTTGATTTGAGATGTGATCTCATTAGTCTCAAACTCTCGAGCTCTTAGGTTCAAGTAGGTATCATAAGAAGTGTATGGGTGTTTTGTTTTTTGTTTTGTTTTGTTTGTTTTCATGAGAAAGTACCTCTCTGTGTACATGTGGCTCCTGGAACTCACTATATAGATCAGCCTGCCCTCATTTTTTTCTTGTGTGAGCACGAATGGGGTACATGTGTGTTACAGTATACATGTAAAGGTCAGGAGACTTAGTTCTCTCCATCTGCCATCACAGTCCGAGATGAAACTGAGGTTGTCAAATTTATGTAGCAAGCTCCTTTACCTGCCGCATAATCTTTCTGGACCAATAAAATATGATTCTCGCCATAAGGTTTGAAAGTTCTGGGACTAAAGGCCAACAGTTGACTTTGGTTCCTTTTCAATAAGCATTATCTAAAATGGGCAAACTGAACAGGGAAATCCAAGAATAGGGTTTTAATCCAGTTTTGCTTTGAAATTGCAGCTCTGAGAATGCTGATGGATTGCGGATTTGTGTAGTGAGGGCTGAGCCTGCCACTAGATGTCGCTAAGGTTCTAGCACACCTTATTGCAGTAGACTGCACTCACACATACTTGCATTGGTTCTCCAGGATTACATAAGTACAATATCTTTATATCCTACTTAGTTAGGTTCTAATCTTCTTAAGGCAGGAAATCAGTTTTGAAAAACTCCTTAAAGAACTTCTGCAGCATTCAGGAGACAGAGGCAGATGGATTTCTGTGAGTTCAAGGCCAGGTTGGTCTTCATATTGAGTTCCAGGTCAGTCAAAGCTACATAGTGAAACCCTGTCTCAAAGACAAACAACAGAACCAAAAATCTCCTTGAAGAGTGGTATTGCAGTTATTTTTCGTGTAGACTTGAGCATATGACTATGATTTAGTACCAGCTGAGGTAGTGGGCTTGGGAAGGCTTAGCTTTTAACTGTGACAACGATGAGCAGCCTGTTGACATGCTCACACACTGAACAATATCCAGGATTTATACTGTACACTCAAACTTCTCGACATACCATTCTTGATAGAGTCTTACCTGTGCTGAATACACAGGTAAATTTTGTGTGGAGTCGCTCAGTGAGAGATTGGAAGATGAAGCTGCAGCTTAGAAAGGGGAAATAAGATATCTGAATCAGAAAAGGGCAGGAATATGGAAAGGGAAGGCTATCTGCCATTGGCACCATTTCCCACAAAATCCTCTAAGACATAAAGTAGGGTATAAGGGAATTGTTGAGGGTCAAGTGTTGATAATACATAAAGTGAATAGAATATATGTAAATATAACCTTGGGGAAAGTCTACAAAGAGACATGAGGTCAAAAAGTTTCTAGACAAATTATTTACTTGCTTTATAAGAACAGTTGGTTTGACATTTATAGATTTAACATTTCTGCTATCTTACTTCATAAATAACCTTAGAGACTCAAAATGTGCCAAAGTGTGATTTTGCTAGTTCAAAGAAATGAGTTCAATAGCTAAAAGTATCCTTGCTAGCTGTCCAACCTCCCATCCCAGGAGACCTATGGATTACTGGTTTATTCTTGTCATGATATGATAAATCCTTTCCTGTAAAATAGCATTTTGAAGACTATATACTCATTCAAGATAGGAGTTGGAGAAAATATTCTTAAGATAGTAAGAAGACCAGGGGTATAACAAGTAATAGAACATTTAACTAGCATACATGAGTTCCCAAGTTTAATCCTAAGTACTGGGATGGTGGGGGTGGGCATGGGGGTGCATGTAACAACAATCTTTTCAGAAAACAGGCTTCAAAACCTAAAGGTATGTATTCTTTTTTGACATGAACAGAATTTCAGCTTTTTGTTGGTAGGAAATAGGAACTTCTCAGTCGAGGCCAGCCTTGAAGTTGCTATAGTCTTCCTGCCTTGGATTCCTGGTGCTGTAAATACAGGGATGAGTTCTTACACACACAGCCAGATGTGAGGAATGATGAGAAAAATATCATTGTAGATATCAAAGTCTTCTGAAGTGATTTACTTAGGGAAAATATGCTAGTATTTGGGCTGTTGTTAATGTCTAGTAAAGAGTCTAAGGAGTTTAAAATCATATGTGATTTTTAAATAAGAAAATCAAAAAGATCTTTTAGATTTTTGATAGTATTAGGAAAATTGTCTAAATATAGACAAAGAGCTGAAGAGTCCCATAGAAGGTGACTAATTATGAATGTATTATACATGACTGGAAAGTAACTGCAAGCAAGACTGGAGAGCTGAGCTATCTTGGTATTTTTATCCTCTGTGTGGGGTGTTATACATGCATCACAGCTATAATAGAGCTATCACATGGGATGTTCGAGAAGAAAGATAGAGGCGTTTGAAAGGTTCCTGGGCTTGATTTCTTAGTCAGAGGCTGTTTTACTTGGTGTTCAACAAGGAAAGCCAGAGTCTAGATATTAAAAGGTGAATTATTTTCAAAAATTCAGTTGTAACAAATAATTTACTTGAAATTATTTCAGGAAATGGAAGATAAAGTAACTAGTCCAGAGAAAGCTGAAGAAGCAAAGTTAAAAGCAAGGTATCCTCATTTGGGACAAAAGCCTGGTGGTTCTGACTTTTTAAGGAAAAGATTGCAGAAAGGGGTAAGTTGCCGAGTGTCGTCTTCACGCTCTCCCTGGGGGCTCAGTGTCCGGACAAACTGTGAGGGAATGTCTGTCTTTATTCCTGTATTTCCAGGGACGTGTATCTCTGTCAGTACTTTACATGGTTCATGTATGAAATGAATATGTATGAAAAGAGGCAATTGTTTTAAATTAAATTATAAAGTATTTCAAGTATGTACCATAGTACGGATGATAATATCAAAGAATTCTTGCTTTGTCATCTTTATAAAAACATAAATGTAGATATAACTCAAACCTACCCACACATTTTCTGTGTGATCCCTTCCCCTCTTCTGTTCAAAAAGAACTACTGTCCAGAAACAGGTATTTACCCTGCCACCCTTAGTAAAACTTGCCTGTTTGAAAGCAAGTCTCATGAGACATTCAGAGGCTTATGATCCTTTGTATTTGGATGAAATGATCACTTGTAAAATTATTAATTTGCTTTAATCCAATTTACATGTGATTTTAGTAGTCCAGAGTACTGAAAGCATTTTTCCTAGAGTCTTGTCATCTCCCTTTATGAGGTAGAAGTCATTATTTCTTAGCATGAAAATAGTAGTGGTACTTATTTTTTTTTTAATTTTCTCTCCTGCTTGAAAAATAGAAAATTAGAGTTAAAGCATATTTGAATTCTTTCTCAATATTGGGATCAGAGAATGATGGAGTATATGTGAAAGGTAATTGCTTACTATATAAGATTCTAGATTGTTTCTTTTTAAGTAAATACCTTAAGTGTATTGGTATCTGCTATTTTTATAAAAAAAACAAGTCAGTGGGTGTGCACTGTAGTTACATATGGACTCCAAAACTGATTTTTTTTTAAAGGTATCAACAAATAATGTGGACATTAAAAAATGAAAGACTTAGGGTTGGGGATTTAGCTTGTGCCTAGCAAGCACAAGGCCCTGGGTTCGGTCCCCAGCTCTGAAAAAAAAGAAAAGAAAAGAAAAAAAAATGAAAGACTTAGTCTTTCAAATAATAATATAAAGAATATTAAATATAGAAAATGCAGAATTTCTCTACTCTAAAGCAGATTCTTGTAGGAAAGTTATTCCAAAACTTAAGGACCTTAAAAACATTAGCATAACTCTAAATAAGGAAATTTAACAGGAACTATAACTGTTAGGACAGAAAGTGTTTACATCCATAGTAGAAGTCAGTAAAATTTTAATTTCATCATACTAAATTCAAATATTTAGAATAATTCCTATTGGTAAGCATGAAATTCAGTGTAACTAATGCATTTTTTTTATTTGTGTAAAAATTAAGATCATTACTCTTAATTTTGAAAGGGTCATGGAAGAGTTTATTTAAGAGTCATAGAAGTAATTTCTTATAAATTAATGTAAGCTATAATTCAGTATGAGAGGAGGAGAAAAGCTTCAAATCTGAAACTTTTTTTCCTCTTAAAGCTTTTACTATAATTAGAAGCCACATCAATGTTCAGCATCAGAGAAATAGTTATGAGTCCACAAGTAGAATATGTGGTTCTTTAAAAACACGTTTGTAAGGATCATGTAAGCAAGAAACATCTAAGTGGGGACTCAGTTCATTGGGAATCTAGGTTTAGTGTAGAATGTGCGTGCATATGCTGTCTGTCTCCTTACACAACCAAACCTTCAGGCATATTTTCAGCTATGACATCATCGTGTATGATCCTCAGCATCAGATTCCTGGTTGCACTTGACTGATTATTAGTATTTAGGAGATGGTTTCTTCACAGCAGAATTAATGAATCTTAAAGTTAGTGTCATACATGAAAGTAGCTGGAAATGAAGCAAGTGACACTTGACTGAAATAATTATATAAAATTTGCAGTGTTGATGTTTGAATGATTCTATAATCTCCCAAACTATCAGTGAATACGCTTTTATTCTAGAATTTTTTTAAAGTCTGAATCATATAAGGTTCTAGATTTCAATTTTCCTTTGTCATAATGGTTAGGAAACTAAGAAACAGTTTCTGGATTGTTTGAGAGGGTTGAATTCTATTTGGTTGCTATATTAGGTCATTTTCTGTATCATACCCATTGTTATTATAAACTTAATGTTATATTCTCACTGGGCTTTTAATAATAAGACATATGCATGATGAGTTCATCGCCCATCAGAGTCAAAAAGGATTTGAACAGTCTAGCCTGTGAATTTCTGTATTTGTGGTTGGTAAAGTACCAAACTGAGGACCCAGTTCTGATAAATATGACTTTAGAGTTTGTCATGTTAGGTGACCACATATATAAAATCAATGCTTCTCCGTTTTTTGTTTGTTTTTTATTTAGACTAAAATTTTTCCTAATCATGTTCCCCTCTCCCCCCACACCCATCCCCTTTCTTCCCACCTTCTGGTTACTTTCTTCTCCCTCCCAAGTGGGATTGGGGCGTCCTCACTTGGGCCCTTCAGCTTGTTGAACTTTTTGAGTTCTGTGGACTGCATTTTGGATATTCTGTACTTGTTTTTGGTTTTTTGTGGCTAATATCCACTTATTGGTGAGAACATACTGTGCGTGTCCTTTTGGGTCTGAGTGAGGCACTCAGCATGATATTTTCTAGTTCCATCCATTTGCCTGCAAAATTCAAGATGTCCTCATTCTTAATAGCTGAGTTGTATTCCATTGTGTAAATGAACCATATTTTCTGTATCCATTCTTCTGTCATGGGACATCTGGGTTGTTTCCAGATTCTGGCTATCACAGATAAGGAGTGGAATACATGCTCCTGTGGCATGGTGGGGCATCCTTTAGGTATATTCCCAAGAGTAGTATTACTGGATGTGGAGAAAGAGGAACACTCCTCCATTGCTGGTGGGATTGCAAACTGGTACAACCACTCTGGAAATAAATCTGGAAGTTCCTCAGATAATTGGAAATAGATCTACCTAAAGACCCAGCTGCTCAGTTTTAATGAGAAGTTGGGTGGTGGCGCTTATGTAATGCCAGCACTTAGGATGAAAACACAGGAGGATCAGGAATTCAGTCACCCCCTGCTACATAGCAAGTTAGAGTTTGGGCTTTATAAGACATTATCTCAAATAAATGAATAAATAAATAATATGTGAAGAGAGGCTTTTGTAAGATTGCCTTCTATATAATCTAAAGAATGTTTTATTAGGTTTTTAGGCGTTTGTTTGCTTGAGAAAGGATCTCATTTATAGCTCACACTGGCCTGGAGCTTACTGTGTAGCTCACGCTGGCCTTAAACTTGCACTGATATTCCTGCTGCACAAAGACTCCAAATGTGAGGATTATAGGGAGTCACTAGTATACATGGCTACTTTCAGGGTTTTGGGTTTTTTGTTTTGGTTTTGATTTTTGGTTTTTTTTGTAAACTCATGAAGTTTAGAAATTGTTAGACAGCTAATACCACTGCTAGACTGTGTCCATTGGACCCTAACCTGAGAAATATCAGTCTCCTTCACCCTCACCCCCTGTCAGTGTCTGCTGTGCTGAGTTCTGTTTAAACTCCAGCCACAGTAAAATTTAAATTATTTTTCTCTTCAGCAAATCTCAGTATGCAATTAAATGAGATTCTTTTATTATTAACTTTTTCTTAGTATAAAATAGCTTCTAGTTAGAAACTGAGTTTATTAAATTGAAGGAAATCATACAGTACTTAGGTCTGCAAGATGACAAGAGGGGAAAGGCTCTTGCTTCTAAGCCTGACAACCTTAGTTTAATCTCCAGGACTTGAGGTGGAACAAGCGAACCAACTTCTTAAAGTTGCCCTCCAACCTCCACACATGCTCTCTTTTTTTTAATTTACGCTATTAAGTTTCTTACTTTCTACATACATTAAGTAACACAAGTAAGAAATTTGTCAGGGTGCTTTGTTGCACAGATGCCAACCAGTAAAAAGAAGTAATGCTCCATTTTAAGGCAGGGAGAGCCTTGTGTAGTTGAGGCAAGCCTGAATGTCGGTCCTCCTGCTGCCACTTCCTGAATGCTGGGATTCCAGGAGTGCCACACATACCCAGATATAAGCAGCCTCTTGATTCTGGGGGCATTGAAATTCCCATTTTAAAGGATCAATCAGAAATGATACTGCAGCAACCTCAGAGTACCTGGCCCACATTTCATTGTTACTACTCCATATGAAGTTTGTACAATGCTGCCTGAAAGAAGTTTCTGATCATATACCCACTGGGTATAGGCCAGATCTGGCTTATCAAAGAATAATCGGGGGGAGGCAGCCAGTGCAGCAGACCTACACTAAGCTGAGTCCCAGCTTCATTTTACACATTAGGGGTCTCCAAAGTCTGAGAATTTTTTTCTGTTCATTATTTTATCTGTGCTATCATTTCATAGTGACTACAGCATCTGGTTTTAAAAGTTATTATGACAGTTGACTTACTTGATCAAGACTCTTGCTAGCTCTTGATACATTCGTTTAGTATAGTAGACATCCAATAAAAATCAGCTAAATATGATGGCCATATGGTGGATTCAAGCAAATTTATCTGGTTTTGCTTGTAGACTATCCTGAGGTTGCTCTTAAACTGTCATCACAGGTTATTGTTTTTCTTTATTTAATGTGCATTACAGTTCTGCCTGCATGTATGCCTATACGAGGGTGTTGAATCCCCTGGAGCAGGAGTTACAGATAGTTGTGAGCTGCCATGTGGGTGTTGGAAATTGAACCCAGGTCCTCTGGAAGAGCAGCCTGTGCTTTGAATCACAGCCATCTCTCCAGCACCACAGTTTTATTGTAGTGTTAAAGGGTTGTGGTTTCATCTTTAAACCAAAGTAGTGTAATGGTAACAAAGAACTTTTATACTCTAACTTGATTTTGTTTTTGTTTTCAGCAAAAGTATTTTGATTCTGGGGATTACAACATGGCAAAAGCAAAGATGAAGAACAAGCAGCTTCCTGCTGCAGCCCCGGATAAGACAGAGGTCACTGGTGACCACATTCCCACTCCACAGGACCTCCCTCAGCGGAAACCATCCCTGGTTGCTAGCAAGCTGGCTGGCTGATTAAAAGAGCTGAACTGCATGAGTCTTCTAATGTCCTTTATTTCTCCTTACTACGTTACTTACCCACTTCTGTTTCCTTTCACTCACTCTCATTTGAGACTGACAGCTTTGCAGGTAGTGGTAGTGTGTGCTACTCTTGTAAGGGAGCATCCATGTGTAGAGGTTTTGGTTAGTTTCACAGTGCACTGATGCAGAGGACATGGAACAGCAACATAAGTAAATGACGTGACAATAATTGTACATTACCTAGCTGGTGTAGGGCTGGCTCCAGCAAGTAGCAAGCAAGTTTTACCGCTTTAATGCTCTGGCTTTCTTTATTCTCTCCTACTTGCAGCTTTGTATGTCACCTTATTTAATAGAACCTCTGTTGTGTTGATTTCTTCTGCATCTTCCTTTTGAATTTTGTAAGACAGAAGTTTAAGACCACAAGTTGGAAGACAAGACACATAATCCAAACACAAGTAAATGGGCTGCAAAAGATTTGATGGCTTGGACTTGACGGCCTTAAACCTGCTGTTCCAGCTTTAACAAGAGCATCTTATCTGGGCGATATTTGCCCGCTCTGGTGTGACTTGTGTGACTCCAGTGCTTACCAGCTGTCACTGAAGCTAGTGTTCTTCCTCGGTTCTGCAGTGTGTGGGGACAGCTTTCTCTGTTGAAGATGTGAATGGGCGTGCATGTGCACTGACTATTGCATTCACTTTTGTGCCATTTTTGTAAATACAATAGTTTTGCACAACCTTTTACAAATGTCTGTATTAATTTCACCATATTAGAAAGTAGATAATGTGCCAACCAGAAGCACAAGAATTCCTACACAAATTTGCCTGCCATTACTGCTTTTTTATAAGAATAGTTTACAATCTTGAGCTTATTAGAATACCAAACTGAAATATACTCAGCCTGCTACAGAGTTAAGTTTTTTCATTTGTTACTAATATTCATGACTTTCAGTGGCCTTGTACAAATATGATATGTTGCTTAGGCATATCTTTTGTTCTATGCAGAACATTTCATTTTGACTTTTACAAAAAAATTACAATTCATATAATTTATATAGACTTTCTTAGTGTAGAAACTTTTTACTTCCACATTCAGCTTTGGGCATACTAAAGTAAAACTTTCGTTCTCTGTCTTCTGTTCTCTTCTCAGCCCCCGTCTGCTCTTTGCTTCTGTGACTCGTATTGGGTTATCTCATTTATATAAAAGCCTATGTGTCTATCTTTACTTTTAAAACTTGCTTAAATAAAAGAATTTTTGTGAGGGTTTTTTGTTATACTGAGAATCAAACCACTGTCTCACATGTGCTTAGTAAGCACTGTACCACAGAACTATTCTTATTTCTAAAGGAACTTTATGATGAAGCAAGGAGTTGAAAAGAGTTTTCTAGAATAAGCTGAATTCTGTTAAATAATTTTAAATAATTAGGATGAACTAGGAGAATAGGGCTAATAATTACAGTGATTTGTGTGATAGGTAAAACATGCATATTAAAATATTTAGGTATCTTCTATAATGTCATTTTAAACATTAGCAGACTTTATTCAGACACACTTATTATTCGAGCTCTTCCCCCAGGATGTCAGGCTGTAGCATATTGAACTGTAGCAGCCTGAGCTGATGAGTTCTTCCTCTTCACCTTGGGCTAGGGTGAGGCCTACTCCCCTATGGAATCCAGGCATCATTTGTATTATGACTACATTTGTGCACCTGCTTTCCTATGGCTCCGTACTAGTGATTAGTCCTGCTCCACTCAACCTGAGGCAGAAAAGCAGCATACTTTACACTCCACATTGGTAATTTTACAGCTCAGTTCTATATAAATGTATTTGTAATGAGCAAATGAGTTATTCCATAATATGTGCAATTCCTCATAAGATTGCTAGTCTTTTCCCCCGTGGAGATTTGTAAGCCCAGCCCCATTGAGTTCAGATAGATGACTCTGAGGTAAGAGTGACCGTGCTCTTCCTCAACAGCAGACTTACAGTCTGACATGAGTAACACCTGCTTGCATTTTGATTTGTAAAAGGACACTGATGTTTAACCTACCTCAAGACTTGAGGATCTGTGAAGTACTAAGTGCCCCAAATATTACTATCTTTTCAAAAATAGATTTCCTCACTAAACCAACCTGCCTTCTATAAAGTAGCAGTGCTTAAAATCTCAGGATTTTCCACTAGGAAAGACCTGTTAAGGATTTGTATGTATCGCTGCATGGCTTCCATTGGTGCTTGAGAGAGGTTTTACATTTTTCTGGTTTTTGTTCTACTTCAAAGCTCAATTGTAGATACTTTTGCAGGCTCTTTGGTCATTTAGTAGATTTTGATGAAATGGGCTTAATTTCCGTGTCAAAGCTGTGCCTGAGGAATGGCTAATTTTAATGTTAGAGTAACTTGAGGTTGAGGAAAATACTAAAGGCCAACTGGCTAAAGCCTAAATCTGTTTTGTTCAGTAGCTCATAAACATCTGAAGGCTATGTCTGACTAACACTTGCACCTCATGTCTAGTTGGAATAGCATTTGGATGGTTTGGAGGGAACATGTTTGCAGTTCTACAGGTTGTTAGAGAATCTTGTACTGCTGGTCTGAAGGTATGTCTAAAAAGTTCAAGGCAGTCATGACAAGGCCTCTACTTGTTATTACTTCCACAGTTAGAATTAGTTGCTCTTTTTACTTGATGTAACCAAAGTATACCTCTGAATATGTTTCGCTATTCATTACTAAGTCAGACTTGTATTCTTGATCTGGATATCACAAAGTCTTATCAAAGCTGAAATATCAACCCAAACTGTAAACTTAGTGATTGCCGGTCAGAAGCAGGTAGTCTGTGAGAAGAACTGTTCTGAGCGGTTACCAAGGCCTTGTCTGTGATCGCCTCATCACATCCTCCAACCTTCAGACTACATAATTGTAACCCAATTTCCTCACTATGTCCACCCCTGAAGCCCACTGTAAGCACTTCACTTACATTTTCTAAAGCACCATCTTAATCTCACTTGGCATGTCCTGCCAATCTTAACCCAAGATGCTTTCTCCAACTTATTACTGCTACGGTTAAGAAATTGGGATTAAAAGTACCTGTGGTGTTTGATATATAGATGACAGTTAGACGCTTACTAGTTCTAGCCTTCAAAGGAGGTAGACCTTGGGTTTCATCCTATAAATTTCTGGTGGTGGTGATAACTCATAAATGTATGTTTGTATGGTATTTATCAACTAAATAGCAGTAGAAATAGAGATCCAATTCCTTTAGTACCGTGCCCTCAAATCTGTCAATGCATCTCCACCATTTGATATGCAATAGGACACTGCCTGTTTGCAGAGGGCCAACATAAATGCCTTTTCTTGTTAAAGATGTCTGTAGAGTTGGCAGTTAATGCTGAAGTTTGTCAAATAGCTCATCCAAACTTATACTTGTAAAATACACCCAAAATAAATGGATCTACCTAATTTTTATTGATTTTAATATGCAGTTTTGTCTTATTTGTTAATATTTTCAGTATGTTTTCTGAAGTTAAGCCACTACTCTGAAGAAATAATTTGTAATCTGATTTTGTTTTACTTTAAATGTGTGGAACCCTGCTGTTGTTTCATCTTGAATATAAAATGTTCCAGTACAGTAAGTAATATTGAATACAGAAAGATGAATAAAACAAAGTTTCAGGGAGTCTAATACACCTTGGTTGTTGGAGTGCTTGCCTAACATGCACAAAACCTCAAGTTCTAGTACTTTATGAGTGTGGGTGTACATGTCTAAAACGATCAGGAGGCAGAAAGGAGTATCAGAAGTTGAAGGTCATCCTTGGACATAAAGATCCACAGCTTTATAAGGCCATCTCAGCAAAGGTCTAGGACGTCTGTAGAAATGAGTTCTTCAATGTAGAACAATGATTAGTAGAACAGAAATGAATTTTCAGATGGTTTTAGAAATCAGTTGCTGTGAAAGTGGGTGGCAAGTGTATTTTGAGTGAAGGAAACTTTATTCTCACAAAGGCAAAGGACTTGGATGGCAAGCCTGTGTGCGGATGGTTGACAACAGCAGGTAAGCAGCTACTTTTGTCTTAAATTTGACCCTTTACACTCATACTTGCTCAATACCAGCATGATTCCATCAGCTCAGGCTTTCAAGATCCTTGAAGTTATCCTCATTTTCCCCCTTAGGGGGAAGTGGTGACCAATACCCACAAAATAACCTTATTTATTGTATCATACCCCAAACCTCTAATGCCTTTTTATTGTTTGAAGCAGGCTGTCTAGCCCAGGCCAGTTTCAGGATTACTGTAGACCAGGTTGCCTTCAGACACAGAGCAACCCTCCTGCTCAGCCTTCTGACTGTTGAAATTCTAGGCATGAGCCAGAATGCTTGACATCACTGCCCTAGCTACCAACTCTATTCTCCTCCTTGCCATCCTACCCTGACCCCCTTCCACATCCATTACCACAGAAGCCTCGGTGGTTTTCTTCAGCAGGGATCGTGACGTTGCCCAGGCTTTTCTTCAGCCTTGGGCTCAAGTAATACACTTCAAAATCCTGAGTAGTTGAATGACTCCATACCCGGCAACACTGGTTTTTAAAATGTGAGCCTCATATAACCTCTAGAGTTTGGGTGTGAAGTATTACAGAATGCAATGTTCAGTGGAGGAGCTTCTGATCATGAGCCCTTATCTAGTAGATCAGTCCCTGATAGATTGTTGGGAAGAGATGGAAATGAAGGTTAATTATGGAAGTAGCGGGTTGCTAAGGACATGTCTTGGGGGAGATTCTCTCTGGTTTGGGGTCTCTTCCTGTCTGCCTTGAAGTGGGTCACTGCACAACAACTGTTGCAGGGGATTTGTTCACACTGTGAATCTCCAGGATTGTGTACTGGAAAATCCAGTCTCTAGTGTGGCTCAGCCCGAGCGCGCACTGTTAGTCCGAAAGTGTTGCTGGCTATTTGATCACACTGTGAGACTGTTACTGGGGAAATGTGTTTCCTGTTGTGTGGCTCAGCCCTAGCATCCATCTTTAATCTGAGAGCTTTCTGTTTATTGTAAACAGGACTGAATAAAGTCAATCACAGATCAAGAGGTGGGCCAAGCAACCACGTGACAGGGAGTGAACATAGAGAAAAAACAGTGAGAGGAAGTCAGGAAATTGGATAGAGAGATGCGCAGGAAGTAGAAAGGAGGGACTTCAGTTGGAAGGGTTCTTCTGTGACACGGGTTGAGCAAAGTCAACTTGGTGCTTTCTCTGCCTGAGTTAGTAGGCTTTCACCCTGGCTCCTGAGTCTTTATTTGGTAAAACCAAATTATTGGGATTTTGTTTTTAACATTTTGGCTTCTCAGTTTGTCCACAGCTAGAGTGATTTCTCTGTGTTGTCTTGACACAAGTTGGAGCATCAAAATATCAAAAGGTTGTTTCTTCTGCCATCACCACCACCACTTTCTCCTCCTCCTCTTCTTCCTCCCCCCCAACTCCTCCAACTGGATCTCAGGTACTCAAATATAGCTTCAAATTTCAGATCCTTTCTTCTCGGTTTTATAAGTGCTGAGACTGCCAGCTGTGGTGGTGCACACCTGTAATCCCAGCCCTCAAGAGGCAGAGGCAAAGGATAGATGGCCCTCAAGTTTGAGGTAAACCAGGCTACATAACAAGACCTTTCCTCAAAATTAATTAATTTTAAAAATCTAGGGCCAGCAAGATAGCAAGTAAAGGGGTTTGTTCTGCAAGTTTGCCAGCTGGAGTTTCATCTCCAGAACCATATAAAAATAGATGGATAGAACTGACTCCATAAAATTGCCCTCCAACCTCTGTATGTGGACCACAGCACCCACACCCCAACATCAATGGTAATAAATTATACAAACAAAATAACCACTAAAACTGCAGTTGTGCACATCTATGCCTGACATATTATCACTGCCTTTGATTCTTTTACAAACTTCTTTGCTATACTTAGTGATGGAACTTCACCCTTTCTTGAGTTATCAATCTCATTTACTGTGGACAGTATTTCTTGATCCTCTAATGTGTATAGCAAGGTTAACATTTTTGAGACTGTCTCATGTATCCCAAAACCTATCTCGAACTTGCTATGTAGCAACCTCGGGCATAGAAAGGCAAAAGTTTTCTATCACTTGTCTTTTGTTGTTGCTGTTGTTGATGTTGTTGTTGTTGTTGTTGTTGTTGTTGAAAGAGTCTCTGAGCCTGGAGTTTATCAACTGGCTAGACTGGGTGGCCAATGAGCTCCCAGAATCTGCGTATCTTTGTCAATCCTTCCCCTCCCCAGCACAAGGACAGCAAACACCTGGCTTTTTATATGTGTGCTCTGGATCCAAACTTAAGTTTTCATGCTATGTAGCAAGTACTTTACTATTCAGCCCTCTTCCTAATCTAACTCTAAACAGAAGTCTGATCCTTCCTGCCTTCTCCTCCCAAGTACTGGGATTAAATGCTTGTTTTACTATCCCTGATTGTGTGGTGCTAAGGATCATACTCAAGACTTTGTGCATGCTATGAAAACACTTACCTGCTGAGCTATATCTTCAGCCCTGTTTGCTTACTTATGAAACAGTTTTATTATGTAGTCCAGGCTGACCTGCACCTCATTATGTAGCTCAGGCTGGTTTCAAAACTTTCAGCAACCCTGTTTTAGCTTCCTCTTTGCCAAGATTATAGGTACAAGCCACATACCTGACTGGCAATCAACATCTTCATTTTCCCTCTGACTCCCCTCTCTCAGTTTTTGCCATCTGTTTTTATAGTTTCATTATCACAGGTGGTAATGGTTGCATTAAAGTCTGCAATCACTAGCAGTTTTTCTAACTCTCTGGATTGATATGATTCACTGCAGATCACAGACATTTCCTTGTGAGCCTTTTTTTTTTTTTAGGTTTTTTTGTTTGTTTGTTTGTTTGTTTTGTTTTGTTTTTTTCCTGACAGGAGTTCTCTGAGTAGGCCTGACTTTCCTGTGACTTACTCCGTAGACCAGGCTGGCCTTGAACTCAGAGATCCAACTGCCTCTGCCTCCCCAGTGCTGGGATTAAAGACATGTGCCTCCACTGCCTTTTTTCCTGGGCATTTCTCAGGGTTTTTCTTTCCTTGTATTTTTGGTCTAGATTATAGCTCAAATTATTTTAGTTTAGTGTATATCAAGTACCTATAATATCTTTTTGCTCCAGAAAACTCTCCCCTGGTTGTTTCTTCTCCCTTGCTTCTAAATTTGTTTCTCTCTTATCCTATTGCCCAGATGTTATCTCGGAGTTGGCTGCTATCCTGAGCTGAATCCACCATTTTCTGGGTTCTGTGGGTACTAGGCAATCTTTCAGGCTTTTTTGTTTGTTTTGTTTTGCTTTGCTTTGCTTTGTTTTAATAGGTTCTGGAGTGGCAGCCCTTGCAGCTCTTCTAGTGAGCCCAAGTTTGGTTCCCAGCACCCATGTTGGGAGGCTTACAACTGCTTGTAACTCCAGATCTAATACCCACTTTTGGTTCCCTCATACACATGCACCCACATAGTATACATACAAACATACATGCATGCATACATGCATACACATACACAAAAATGAAAGTAAATTTTAAAACATTTGAGTTCTATATATAATATCTTTCCCTAGCCTGGTTTTCTTAGCTGGGGTACCTGTTCTTACACTTGCTGTAGCACTTAACTCATCTGTAGAGTTCCCAGTCCCACATTGCGTTCATTCTTTCATCCTGAAACAATTGATTTCCACATCACACTGTTTTACCACTTAATCCCAATGCACTGAAGAACGCCCCTCAGTTGGCCTCCTTACAATCAGAATGCTTATTATTTTGCCCCAGCACTTGGCCCAATGCCTGGCCATAGTGAGTACCTAATAAATATTTTCTGAAAGACACTGTACTCTTAAGATTGTGGCTACTTCCATTCAGTCTTGCTGTATCACTCCAAATGGTCACAGTTCTGAATCACAAGGATAAGATTCAGAGTCATTTAAGCAGTGAAAAGGATTTGTCAAGAGCTGTATATCAGATGACTTAGAAAACTATTAGAAAGGCTGGAGATTCAGGCTTAACATCCGCCTAGGAACAGCCTCATAAGCCTGCTTCAGCAGCTGCTTCTTTGTGGGAAGAGCTGCTGTGCCTCTGCTACTGTAACTCCTGCCAAACAAAAGCTTGGAGCCTAACTTTGATATAATTGCCCCTTGTCTCAAAAGTTGCCTAACTCTGTTACTGTGCATTTGGCAAACAGAAGTTCTAGGTAGCTCCAAAGTCTTGTGTATGGATTTTCACAGTACAGTACAGTACAGTACAGTACAGCGCTGTTGTCTGTCAGGTGAAAATAGTGAGTTGGAGCTAGTGATGGAGGCAAACACCTGGAATCTCAGCACTGAGGAGGTGGAGGTGGCAAGAGAATCAGTTCAAGACCATCTTCATCTACGTTGTAAGTTTGAAGCCAGTCTAGACTATAAGAGATCTTGTCTCTAACCAACCACACCAACCAACCAACCAAAACCAAAATAATTTCAATGATTAGAACACAGTCACACCAAATTACCACAGTCAATTTACACACAGTGCTGGGAATCAGACCCAGGGCTTCAAGAATGCCAGATACGCACTCTTACCAATGGAACTCATCCCCAGATGCCCCCCTCTCCAGGTTCTCATGCAGTTCAGGCTGGATTCCAACTCCTAATGCTTTTCCTCTCTATCATGTACTCAGATTAGAGCATGCACTACCATGCCTGGCTCTCCAGCACACTTTGCCACTTCCCTTATTTGAACCTCTTAACAACAATATACATAAGAATGGGGGGGGGAGGAGAGGGAGAGAGAGGTGAAATGGCTCAGCAGGTAAAGATGCTTGCTCCCAAGCCTGATGAACTGAATTCTATACCAAGGACCCACATGGTGGAACAGAGATCTAATTCCTTCAAGTTGTCATCTGACCTTCATATGTCCTAGCAACCAACCAACCAACCAGTCAATAAAAGTTAAAAAGATGGTCAAGGTGAGTGTAGTATGGAATCCTATAATCCTAATAGGAGGCAAGCTACAGCAGAATTGCTATAAATTGGGAGACAGTCTAGGCTAAAAGGGAGATTCTGTATAAATAATAGACGTGTGGCTCTGCTATGTTTGAATGAAGTTTATAAGAAGGAAGGGTCATCTATGTAGTAATAAATTAAGAACTTCATACAATGTGAACTTATGGCTGACTTAACATAGATACAAGTAGCTACATTTAAAGGCATTTATAGGCAAGTACACATGTATCAATTAAGATAGATACTTATTTCTTTTTGCTGTAGCTAAGAGTCTATAAGCCAAATACTATGATAGCAACAAGCCACCCATTCTTAAAGGAAGCCAGGCATGTTGGAGAAATGGAAGAGGAGATAAATACAAAATGAGCCTGGAAAATGTGCTCAAAAGGAAATGCTCCAAAACAAAACAAAACTTTTGAGCTTAACTACTCTACCTCTTCAGGCAGGATTAAAATATACAGCCTTGGCTGGCCTTGAACTTGCCAGAATCCCCCTGCGTCTGCCTGTGCCTCCTCAGAGCTAGGGTTATAGTATAAAACACAGAGCTGCTTATATGCACCAGTGTTCCATTCCTCTGTCTGTCCTATCAGGGACAGATGATCAGGACTTCTTCACTCACCCAAACTTTCCCTCTGCCCAGGACCCAGCCTTCAGAAACATTATACACTAGGATAGATGTGAACACTGACTAAGTAGTTCGATAAGTAGTAACTAGCACTTTGTTTCTGCCTCTAGAATTAGGCCATGCCTATAGAACTAGGATCATTACTGTGAGAGACAATGTTGAGTGGCATACTCCTGTAACCCCAGCACTGGGAGGCTGAGGTACAAGAATGAGTTCCAGGCCAGCCAGACTCTCTATACAACAAGGATCTGGATCAAAAGAAGAAAAAGGAGAAAAAAGTTTCTGAACAAAATGACAGAAGCCAGGAGAGAAACATGGAAAACACACTGTCTCTTATAGTCTTCAGGAGGACCCATGTTCTTAGACCTTGGTCTGGGCTCTCCAGTTCCAGAACTGAGATCATACATCTCCATTGTTGAAGCACATTTTATAATATTTATATTACTCGAGCAAGTGAGTACATACACTTTATACCTTTTAACTTTTTTGTCTCCCCAATAAGAATCTAAACCCATGAGTATCTATAGAGAGTTTTCACAGGAATTCTCGACATGTAGAATAACATCTGGTACACTGTATCTCTGAATAGTCATTGATAACAGTAGCATTCATGAATACATATGGATGTACATATATATATATTATGTATGTATGTATGTATGTATGTATGTATGTACAGAGATAGAGTCCTTGACTTGGAATGGCTCATTTTTTTTTACTTTACAATGATATGATATAAAAGTGGCATATATTCAGGAGAAAATGCACTCTTTTTTTCTCTCCTAACCTATTTTCGGTAGTATTGGAGTGGAACCCATGGCCTCACCAGGGACTCAGTAAGTATTATAGCACTAGCTACATCCCCAGTCCAGAACTTTTGGAATGATCTTTATACTTAGTTATTTAACTTGTATGGGTGTTTTCCTCGCATGTCTGTCTGTGTGCCTGGTATCCATGGAGTCCAGAAGAGGATATCAAATTCTCTAGAACTGGAGTCATAGACAATTGTTAGCTACCATATGGGTGCTGGGAATTGAACCCACATGAATTGAATTAACTGCCAATTGTCTTAACAAGTTGTTTTCAACCTAGTGACTGGCAGTCAGTAACACACTGCCTTATGTTGCTGGACTGTGGCAGTAAGTTGTAGCTCCCAGTCAGCCACGCTTTCACCAAGGGAAATGACAGATGGCTTTACACTTCTGTGTGGCCAGCATTTTTCTTTGGACAAGTATGCAATAAATTACTTAAGTTATTCGCCACCATCACTAGTTAGACTTTGTGTTAGATGACTCTGTCCAACAACAGGCGAATTTAATTGTTCTGAGCAGGTTCAAGGTAGATAAGGCTAAGCTATGCCACGGCTGTTCAGTAGATTAGGGCCAGTAAGTAAGTGCACTTCAAATTAATAGTATTCTTATTTATAATTGGTCTGTTGGGATATGACTCTTTCAAGTTAAAAAAAATAAAAGAAAGTCAAGGGACATCTGAACTTTGGAGGAAATGATCTTTTTTAAACGTGTTTTCATTTGAAAAAATTTACAAGAAAATGTTCTTAATTTATAAAGCAATAACTGAAAATTTTATCAATTTACAATAAAATATACACTACCTTATACCAACTTTTGGGGTGTGGGCCCTGCTTCTGGTTTTCAGACGTTAGTAATAACAGAGTGCTTTAGGCTATAAATATGTATATGCATTAGATAGAAGAGTCCACCATCAGAATGCCCCTCTCCCCATTGCTGGTTGGGTGTGTTTTGTTTAAAGTTTGTTCTTTTCCTGTTTGAAGCAAGAGGTTAGTGGTCAGAAACCCATTCCCCAAGTGTATGTGGTGGCATGCATCTGCAATTTCAGCACTCCTGGGACTCAAGGCGGAGAGGTATGATTGTTCTGGGTCAACTAAACAAAGAGACTTTACCACCACCACTACCACCACCAAAAGGAAAAAAAAAAAAAAAACCGCCCCCATATCCTCTTTCTCTTACATCTGGGTAGATGAATGTATGTCTTCGAAAATTATGAAAGAACCATTCCAATTTTATTTTTGTTCATGTAAATAAGAGTCACTTTCACAAGAACTCTTAGGGTTTTGATTTGGGTGTTTTGGTGTCTCCCTCCCTCCACCCCCGCCCTGTCATACTCAGTATTTCTCAACTGTCCTGACAGGTTGCTAAGATCTGGAGGGTAAGGAAGCAGGCACTTTCTACATACTTGAAGGAAGTATAAGAGATAGGCGCTCAACTCAATGCTTTGGATGCTCTGCTGGCCAGAGGTACATTTTGGCTTCTTTCACAGGTAGACAAAGAAAGGATGGAATCCAGAAACATCAACGGAGTGAAGAGTCTTCCTTCAAATACCCACTTCTCAAGTTCAGACATAACCAGGGAGCTAGGCTTGTGCTCTGACTTCGATTGGACTCCTCTCAGAACCTCGTCTCTAAAGTTTCAGCGCTCACAAGGCAGAGGCAGGAGGATGGAGTTTGAAGAAAACCGGGGCTATCTCAAGCCCAATGAGCCAAACAATAAAACTGGTCTCAGTTTCCCATGATAGGCACTGGCCACAACTTAAGAGTTTAAAGAAAAACGATGGACACATAAAAAAAGGCTAAAATTTTAAAAGATTACTTCAAGTTTGAAGGTGTGGCTCAAGAGAACATGGGATGAAAAGACCACACTCCTGTGCTTGAGTAAGGGTAAGGAATAGACTGGGTCAAGGTCGCAAGCACTTGAGTTTCTCTCAGTGGCTGCCTTTTTCTGGTGCTGTCAAGCCTAACAGATCAGCAGAACAAAAGGTCTTGTTCTGAATGGTGGTGAACCTATGCAAACACTCAGGTCTACGGTGGCTGTTCCCCAGGGCCATCTTGTTTTCAGGTTCATTTGAGTTCCTCTGTGTTAGAGCCCACCCTATGTTCTTGCATCACCAAGGGACCCTACTGCAAACCCAAGTCCAGTGTGACCTTGGGCATCCTTCAAATTCCGGGTGGTGCAAGCTTCCCCGCTCTGCAGTGAGCAAGGCTCTTCTGGAGTTGCAGGTTCACCAAGAGGCCTTCCATGAAACCTCCCAAACCCCAAGTCCTCTCCCAACAAACAGCGGGACCAGGAGGAGCAGCCTCGAGGCTGCCGGGTCTACACTCTTAACAGTTCCTGCCTCACGCGGGACGCGCTCCCGTACTGCCCCACGTTCGCGCAGGCTGGGGCACTCGGCCAAAGCAGGTTTGAGATGTCAGCCGCGTGGGCTGAGGATGTTCGGTGCCCGCCGCCGATGGGAGGCAGCGTGAGCCCGAGAGAGCCGAGAGCGATCACGGTGGCCGCGCTCGAGCGCAGCCTCCTCCCGCTCCCACAATGCATAGGGCGGCGGCGGCGGCGGCTGCACCGCGCGCCGCTGAGGAGACAGAGGAGGCTACCGAGACCAGGCCTCTGAGGAGGCGAAGCGGCTGAGGAAACTGAGGGAGACGGGGGGCTGAGGACGCGAGGCTGCTGAGGAGACCGCCACGGCTGTGTGTGCGGAGCAGGCGGCTGGGGAGACTGAGGCGGGACGCGGCTGCTACCCGGAGCCCACGAGCACGCGCCTCGGGCTCACGCGGCCGGTGAACCCCGGAGGTGATGACTGTCAGGCTCCCGCCCGCCGCTAGCGCCTGACGCGCCCCGCCCCGCCCGGGCCCGCCCGCCAGCTTGGCCCGCCCTGCCCGGCCGGGCCCTTCCCCTGCTCCCCGCCCGCCGCCGTTTCACCCGCGCGGGCGGCCGCCACGCGAGCTGCGGCCTCCGCCCAGGCGGGGGGCGTCGGCGCTGGGCCCGCCATGGCCGCGTCCGAGCTCTACACCAAGGTAACGCGCGCCGCGGGGCCGTGCCCTGGGGAGGGGTCGCGCGCCCGGGACCGTGGTTGTAGGACCGGCGGGTTCCACGGGACTGCACCTCCCTACCCGGCTGCACCTCCCTGCCCTGCCTCCCGATCCCATTTCGGATGGGATGCTCTTGGGCAGATAGATGCTCGAGCCGCTCTCTCGGGACTCGTGCTTAAAATAACGTCCTGTGCGGGTATGCGCTAGGCAACCTCTCCAGGAGATTATTTCGGATTCTGCAGATCTAGCCAGTCCACTTTCACCTTTAGCTGCGGGGTTCTTGCCATTGGCCTGGGGTGCGGAGCCTTTGGGAAGATGCTGCCCGGAGATGGCGAGCTTATTCTTAGGCTCGTCGGTGGCTGGGAGTTTGCAACCTGCGCGTTATCCCCGAGAGCCTCGTTAGCTGTGTCCTCACCCTCCTTTCCGGCGAGCCTTTCCCCTTTGGTCTTCGTTTAGGGGAAGTAGCAGCCTTTTCAGTCGTAAACCGACGCCCATATTCTCAGGGTCTGGTAATCTCTGAATGGCGTATTTTTGGAGAGACTGTTCAGAAAATCTGCGTTGGGCAGCGCGTGGTGTATGCATTCGTGGTATCTTATGTTATGGTTTCAATAAGTGTTTTGCCAGCTAATGATTATTAAAATTATTTCTAATCCCACTCAACAGAATTGCCTTAACTTTTCTAGTTCACGTTTTCAAAATTTTACCAGAATCCATATCTTTCTGTCTCTCTCGATCTCTGCCTTTGTCTCTGGCATGGAGAGTGAATGTAGGGCCTCATGCATACTAGGTAAACCCTTTACCACTGAGCTATATATAGATAGCCCCGGCTTTCTGGGCTCTTCTTTTAGCAGTTTGGAATCATTCCTTGCACACGTGACACCAATAAGCCCAGAGCCCAAATTGCAACCTTGAGGAAAGAAATCTGGATGGGGCATCCAGATACCTGCATCTGGTCTAGACCTTTCCACCAACCGTGTGCCATTTGGCAAACTGCATAACCTCTCTGGTTCAGGTTTCTTACTTGTAAATAGAGTTAATTTTATGTGTCCTCTTGACCTTCCTTACAAGCTGTTGTGAGGATCAAATTTAATACTATTTGTGAAAGCATTCTGTGACCTCTGACTTTTTTTTTAAACAAATATGAGGTATATGATTAATTTCTTCCATCCATGAAATGAAGAGCTTGCATGAACCTGGGACTTTCTTTCTAGCCCTAGATTTAAGAAGTGTACAATTAGAACATTTCTCTAAAGCTAGTAATTTCTTTTGGCATGGCAAGTCTATAAGACTATCATTGGAAACTGATTAAAAGTTACCTTATTAACTTATATAGTACAGTTCTAAGTGTTTTGCAAGTACTAACTCATTTAATCATTGCAGTTAATGTACGAAGTAGATACAAGTATCAATTACGTCCCTGTGAAGAGCTGTCACATTGTTACATTGTTCTGTCCTGTCTGGCCCCCTACCAGACCCCTGCCATCAGTCCATCTTGGACCTGCTAATTATAGGCTGATAAGCAAAAATTGGGTGGTAAGTAGCTGGACTTCTCTAGACCTGTTTTTCACCCCCACAAGATATTTTGTAGGGAAAATGGGGAAGGTGTTGTCTTTTTTTTTTTTTTTTTTTTTTGGAGCTGAGGACCAAACCCAGAGCCTTGCGCTTGAGGTGTTGTCATTTTTAAATTATAAAGTTTTGGGGGTTCCATCACAGCCTTATGGGTGATAGAATTCATCTTATATAGTCTTCTTAGATACAGATTGTCACTGAAACAGGTTGGGACTTAAGGGGCTTTTTCCTAAATTCAGATATACCTCAGAATAGCCTTATTCTGTAGTTGTTTGTGGATTGATTTGTGAACGGGCCTTAGTTTAATGACAGGAGGGAATATTTATTGTCCTATATACCAAATACTCTGTCTGGTGTTTAGAGTTTCTAACAGTGGACAAATCATAGTCCTTTCCTCATAGGACTCACAGTCTACTTATTATATTCTTGACCCACTTTGAATCTCCAAGGGCATAAATAACCTGCTGTTACCTTAACAACAGGCAGGCAGATGTGTTAGCAGGACATAGGTGATGTCTCTGGATGTGGCAAATGTTGGAATGATTCTAGAGGACCGAGTAGTATTAGGAGAAGAAAGGAAACCATTAGAAGAAATGTCAGTATAACCCAAGTATCTGTCCCTTGCAGACAATTGTAGAGAGGGAAGTGGTGGATAGATTTCAAGGAAAACATGTTACTGACATGCCATAATTATGATATTCAGCATGTGATTAAATATGAAAAGTGCCCTTTTAAAAGTTGTCATCAGACCTTTGAGGCAGATTTTGATGTGTGATACAGATCAGCTCCTATTACAGTGAAGGGCATGGGACTGTTCAATTTATTTTCTTAAGTTAGAATGATAATGGTTTTGACATAGCAATTTAGCAGGGTTTTCATTTCATAAAAATTTCTAGAAGTTTAAATATTTAAGAGCAATAGCTTAATACCTAGATATAATGTTTCTTAAGACTAACATTTTGGTTAAAGCATATTTGTTGATTTTTCCAGTAGGGTTTTTTTTAATTACAGTACTATTGAGTTACTTTTTTAAAAAGATGTAGCATATAATATTTGAGATTTATTTTTTCTTTTACTGGATTTTTTTAGTTTACATTTTAAATGTTATCCCCTTTCCCAGTTTCCCCACCAGAAACCCGCTATCCCATCCCCTCCCCTCCCCTGCCACCCCCAGTACTGTGAGGATGCTCCCTCACCCACCCACCTACTCCCTCCCACCTCGATGCCCTAACATTCCTTTACATTGGGGCATTGAACCTTGACAGGACCAAGGGCCTCTCCTCCCATTGATATCTGACAAGGCCATCCTCTGCTACATATGCAGATGGAGCCATAGGTCCATCCCTATGTTTACTTGGAATGCTAGTTTAGTCCCTGGGAGCTCTCAGGGCTCTGGTTGGTTGGTATTGTTCTTCTTATGGGGTTGCAAATTCCTTCAGCTACTTCAGTCCTTTCTCTAACTCCTCTATTGGGGACCCTGTTCTCAGTTCAATGATTGGCTGTGAACATCTGCCTCTGTATTTGTCAAGCTCTGGCAGAGCCTCTCAGGAGACAGCTATATCAGGCTCCTGTCAGCATGCTCTTCTTGGCATCCACAATATTGTCTGGGTTTGGTGTCTGTATATGGGATGGACTCCCCCAGGTTGGGCAGTCTCTGGATAGCCTTTTCTTCAGTCTCTGTTCCATACATTATCTCCATATTTCTTCCTGTGAGTATTTTTGTTCCCCTTTCTAAGAAGGTCTGAAGCACTTTGGTCATCCTTCTTCTTGAGCTTCATGTGGTTTGTTAATTGTATCTTGGGTATTCCGAGCTTTTGGGCTAATATCCACTTATCAGTGAGTGCATACCATATGTGTTTTTCTGTGATTGGTTTACCTCACTCAAAATGATACTTTTAAGTTTCATCCATTTGCCTAAAAATTTCATGAAGTCATTGTTTTTAATAGCTGAATAGTATTCCATTGTGAAAATGTACCAGATTTTCTGTATCCATTCCTCTGTTGAAGGGCATCTGGGTTCTTTCCAGTTCTGGCTATTATAAATAAGACTGGTATGAACATAGTGGAGCATGTGTCCTTGTTATATGTTGGGTATATGCCCAGGAGTGGTATAGCTGGGTCCTCAGGTAGTACTATGTCCAATTTTCTGAGGAACCTCCAGACTGATTTCCAGAATGGTTGTATCAGCTTGCAATCCCACCAACAATGGAAGAATGTTCTTCTTTACATCCTCACCAGCATCTATTGTCACCTGAGATTTTGATCTTAGCCATTCTGACTGGTGAAATCTCAAGGTTGTTTTGATTTACATTTCCGTGATGACTAAGGATGTTAAACCAGATATACTGAAACTAATAGAAGAAAGAGTGGGGAAGAGCCTTGAACACATGGGCATAGGGGAAAATTTCCTGAACAGAACACTAGTGGCTTATGCTCTAAGATCAAGAATCGACAAATGGGACCTCATAAAATTGCAAAGCTTCTGTAAGGCAAAGGACATTGTTATTAGGACAAAATGGCAACCAACAGATTGGGAAAAGATCTTCACCAATCCTACATCCGATAGGTCTAATATCCAACATATACAAAGAACTCAAGAAGTTAGATTCCAAAAAGCCAAGTAACCCTATTAAAAATGGGGTACAGAGATAAACAAAGAATTCTCAGCTGAGGAATATGGAATGACTGAGAAGTACCTAAAGAAATGTTCAACATCCTTATTGAATTACTTTATATTGTACACTTCACTAATACAGAATGCCTGACTTAGTAGTCTTAGTGTATTCACTGGGATGTGTGATTTAAGGTCTACCTAAAATCTCAGGAGAGAGTTGCTAGTCTTGACAGTGGATGTCTATTTGGTAAGCTCATCTATTGCTGATTTTAATAACTTCAGAGGTGCAGCACTTATGGAACAAAGTTTTTCAATGCGACCTGGAAAGATCACCTGCAGCAATTTAATAAATTGCATATTAATAGTCCATACATATCATCGATAGTACATGGATGCTATAGAATGGACAAGGGTACCTAAATCAAATATGATTAAAATTCCCGGTGATACATGAAGATGCTAAGTATTGTTGGAAAGAAAAAAATCAGATGGAAACTCTAAAGCCATTAAATTTTTCCTAAGGGAAAACAGCTTTGTTGGGCAGTAGATTGCATATTTGCTGTTGTATTTGCCTTTTCCATGTTTTCTTATGTACCTACTGAAGCTATTTAACCAGGATAGACCTGAGTGCACGTGTGTGTGTGTGTGTGTGTGTGTGTGTGTGTGTGCGCACGTGCATCTGTTTTCTGGTGTAGTTCAGTTTGATATTCAATAGTGTTGTCCCTCAAAACACCATTCCTGGAGATTCTGAAACTTTGTTGTTGAAATCCATTATCTGATCATGTGCTCTGATCTGGAGTTTGGCAAGCACATCCTCAGTCATGCTCCCTCTATGCCTGTTTCCTTCTAATGTCCCTATGCTTGCCAGTGGCATGTTTCTTCTAGTTTCCAGAGTTAGGAACTTCAGCATCCTTTCCCTTGGGTTTTATAGTTTATTTCTTTACCAATTCTGATTTGATGTGACATCCAGCTGTTCAGATTCTGAACCATAGCTAGCGTCTTCTTTTTTTCTATGTGTCAATGTCCTGGATATATTTCCATGTTGAATGTGTCTTACCACTATCATACCATTAGAAGCCTCTGACATGCTGTTTGGCTTAGCTCCTGTTTGTTAAATAAGTGAGCGAATGAATACTTAAACAGGAGGGTGTATGGACTGAAAATAATGACATGGATCAGGTGTGCTGATGTACTCCTGCGACAAAGGATTACTATAAGTTCAAGGATGGCTTGAGCTATATAACAAGACCCTATCCGAGAAAAATTCAAAAAGAAATTATAAGAAGGTGATTAAAGAAGTAAACACATAATAAGGCATATTGAAGAGAATGAATCATAGAAGAGTTGGGAACCAGAGAGGCCAAAAGGAAAGCTGTTTCAGAAAATGAAATGAGAATTGTAGAGGTCTGGTAGACAGAGGTAGTACAGAAAGACGGTGTTTACACAAGGGAATAAACTCGAGAGGCAAGGCTCTGTGAAGGATTAGATATAGGATGAAAATAGGAGCTAGGATAAGGGCATGCTGAGCGCTCCACCTAGGAAACCCGGAAGCTCTTCCTAGAGACTGCAAATGGAAAATTACTCAGAATAATTCTCTGAATTGCTTGAGCAAAGTAAAGTGACTATGAGTTGCTCTTGAAATTTGTCACTGTCTCTTAAATCATAAAAGTCCAGTGGCTTGAAGATTACAGAGGTGTTCTAACTCTAGTAAGACTTGTCACTCCTGGACCAGTTGTTCAAATTTTACCTTTTAAAATAAGGTGAAACTAGAAGAGCAATGAAGAGCGCGCGCGCGCGCGCGCACACACACACACACACACACACACACACACACACACACGCATATGCGCACACACACAGGCACACACGCCCACACATGCGCATGCGCCCTGTCTCTCCATGGTTTTCTTACTCAGAAGTCCAGACTGCTCTGGATTACTTGCCTAAACTGGCCTCAAACTCATAGGAATCCTTCTGCCCTCAGCCTCTTCCTAAATTTTTGAATTATACACATGAGCTATCATGTCCTGCTGTGACTTGTTTTTTGACAAATATATACCAAAACTAGAAAATTTTCAGAATAGAATGATCAAGCCAGGAAAGAGGCTACACATTTAAGAGGAATAGAATTTGACAAATATAGTTGATCACGATAGAGTATTAAACATCAAGAATAGTAGGAGTTTGGCCAGCAAGATAGTGGGTAAGTGTGCTTGCCACTGAGCTGACAACCTAAGCTCCCCAGGACCTATGTGGTAGAATAGAGAACTGAATCCCTCAAGTTGTGCATGGACCCCTATATGCATTCTGTGGCATGTGCACACAAATAAATATAGTAGTAATTTTTTAAAAAATTTAAAAAAAGTTTGTAACATCTTAGTTTAGTAGCTGTTAGCGTATTAGAAGTTGAAATAAATGTGTATAATTTTAAGTGAATTCCTATTGTAAACATTAAAGTTTATATTTGAATAATGGAATACCTCAAGTTATGATATCAGCTTAGTTGTAGTATATAAGTTAGAGCCTGGGTAATCTATACATGATAATTCTTTTTCTTTTTAACATTTATTTATTTTGTGTCTATGAGTGCTCTATCTGCATGTATATCTGCATGCCAAGAGAGGACATTGATCCTATTATAGATAGTTGTAAGCCACCATGTGGTTGCTGAGAATTGAGCTCAGAACCTCTGGAAGGGCAGACAATGCTTATAACTGCTGAGCCATTTCTAACACAATAAATTACCAAATGTTTCTTTGACAGAAACATTTTAAGCAGTTAACCAGCTAGAACTGATTTAAAGATTTACTTATTTATTTGATTTTGTGTGTGTGTGTGTGTGTGTGTGTGTGTGTGTGTGTGTGTTTGTGCACCTCTGCATGAATTTATGTGAATAGTGAATGCACAAGTATCCTTGGATGTTAGAGGGCGTTGGATTACCTGGAACTGGAGCCACTTGATTTAGGTGTTGGGAACTGAACCTAGGTCCTTTGCAAGAGCAATAAGAACTCTTAACCTCTGAGCCATCTCTTTAGCCCTGTAGAGTTCATTTAGTTGGAAGAAAGAGAAAACTTATCCAAAGCCAGAAAGGGACTTAATTGCTTGTGTGACCTGAAAGTTTAAGCAAGGCTTGACTGAAGGCTCAGGTGTATCTTTGAGACTGTTTCACTGGGTCTCATGTGCTGTCTGACATCGTTTTCATCCTTAGGACAACTGGTTTCAGAGTGAGTAGAGAGTAGCATCTGCAGATCACATGATTGTACAGCTCTGGGCCTGGAGGAAGAAAGCCTGATAGAGAAGTTCTTGCCCTTTCTTGAAGTCATGTGCCCTTTCCTTTCACAATACCCTACCGGCAGTGTGGGAGGAGTACCAGGAGTGATCAAGTTTATGCTTGCCTGGAGGCTTGACAGAGGGCCGGCATTATTATTGATAGTCTCACTCTGACCTTATGGGATGGCTGAAAGCCATTTCCCATCAGAAGGAATAGTGCTGGGTAGGCAAAATGAACAATCATCCCCAATCAATGTCGTTTCTGAGTACATCACCAAAAATGATGGTGATCTTTGAGTGAAGTGAAAATGTTTTTTTTTTTTTTTTTTTTTTTTTTACCTAACCTAGATGGTACTAGATATATTACCCTAGAGATCATCTTGAAGTTTAAAAATAGAGCTATGGAAAAATCTACACAAGCGAAATTAGTGATAACATATCAGAAACTGACAGCATGAAGCATACTTTTATCCAGTCTTTGTGAAGACATTGTGAGTTGTATGTTGCCCTTCATGCTATTTTTCTGCTGTATTTCCTCAGCATTTTATATTTTCTCTTACTTTCTTTATGTCCTTGCTTGCACACATTATTCTCCCTCCTCATTTTCACCAGTAACACGTTTGCACAATTTCTCCCTCTTTCTTTTAATGAATTAATTTATTTTTATGTACTTTGGTGTTTTGCCTGCACATGTGTCTGTGTGAGGGTTTTGGATCTCCTAGAATAAGAGTTACAGACAGTTGTGAGCTGCCATGTGGTTTTTAGGAATTGAACCCAAGTCCTCTGGAAGAGCAGTCAGTGTTCTTAACCACTGAGCCGTCTACCCAGTCCTCCCCCTTTCTTTTGAAACAAAGTCTTATGTAATCCAGATTGCCCTCAAATTTATTATATAGCAAAGGGTGACCCAGGCTTGTAGTTTAGCCACTTGACAAGCTGAGGCAGTTTAAGTCGTGCTGGGCAGACTGGTGAGACCCTGTCATAAAGTAAAGCACATTGAAAAAAGTGGAGATAAAGCTCAAGGTCCAGGTGTTTGCTGCCATGTGTGAAGCCCTAAGCTCAATTTCTAGCACTGATCTCCCCCTCCCCTGAAAAGAATAAAAGATACATTGTAGCCCTAGAACTGGGGAGGGAGAGGCAAGTGGAACTTTGTGAGTTAAAAGCCAGCCTGATTTAGAGAGTTCTCTGTCTCAAAAAAGATGACAACAATAACAACAACAACAACAACAACAACAACAACAAAAGAAGAAGAAGGAGGAGGAGGAGGAAAGAAAAAGAAAAAGGGGGAAAGATATACTGTAGATAATTTAGAATATTCAAAGGATGAAACTTAAATACCACTAAGATTACCACAGTCAACATTTTTTTTTGTGTATGATGCTAAAAATCAGATATAGGGCCTTCACTGAGTTATACTCATTGAAATTAACAACAATTTTAAAACTATCTTAATAACTTTTTAATGATTTTTCAAAATATGTATTATAATTTTATATTATAAATATTTATTGAAAAACTTTAATGTGTACTCCAACATCTGGAAGTACCATGATTTTTATGCTGCAAGTCCTTTTCACTGTTGGAAGTAAGTTGCTACAAAAGGCAGCTTTGTCCATAAATCTTTGCATGTGAGTCAGTTTTAGACAGTTTCAGAATCCAAGTCTCCTTGGTGAGAATTGGATTTATATATGGGGTAGGACATTCACATTCATCGTTAAAAATAGCACCTTACATATATATTACCTCAAGGATAGGGTGACTAGATGTCCCACTTCTGGAAGATGATTTCAATACCCATATTTTATTTTGAGAAATTCTCCTCAGTGAAAATATGGACTTATTTAAGTATTTAATCTTCTGGAAACTTAAAGTACTTACTTTCTTTAAAAATAAAAACAAAAACAAAAACAGAACCTCACTCTGTAGTCCTGGCTGGCTTGAAACTTGCTATTTTAAACCAGGCTGTCCTCAAACTCAAAGAGATTCTCCTTGCCTTTGAATGCTGGGATTAAAGGTGCGCTTACTTTCTTTTTAGTGCCATTAAAAAATAATTCTTCCTCTCCACATTTTCCTCCTTAATCTTTGAAGAATTTTGGCAAGAAAGAAAAATTGAGTTAGAATTTTAAGAGAGAGAGAAAATGTAGCTTCTGTGTTGAATGTAAATCATCAATTTTAACTTGAAAACTACCTGATATTATGTTGTCATTTTGTTGTAGAGAACATGTCTTCCTCACTATAACAAACTGTAACATTGTCTGAAGTAATAAAAGGATAGGTTGGCTTTTAGTTGTGTCAGACCTTAGGTTTCTTCAGCATTAACCGGCTGTTATACAGCGACACAGAATGCAGTATGCCAGATGATACAAGCAGCATCCTAACACTAATACTCAGGTCTTGGTACTGCGTGAGGCCTTCTGGTCATTCCTTGTGTGAGACTAAGGATTTGTATCAATTCAATGGTAAAGGAAAATTGAAAGTGAGAAACTGAGTTGGAGCCTTAGTATCCTTGAAGTTTCTTTTCTTCATGTACTAAAATCTTGTTGTTGTTGTTGTTGTTCTTCTTCTTCTTCTCCTTCTCCTCCTCCTCCTCCTCCTCCTCCTCCTCCTCCTCCTCCTCCTCCTCCTCCTTCTTCTTTTCTTCTTTTTCGTTTTGTTTTATTCTATTAAAAATGTCAGGGCTGGAGAGATGACTCAGCGGTTAAGAGCACTGACTATTCTCCCAAAAGTCCTGAGTTCAATTCTCAGCAACCACACGGTGGCTCACAACCATCTGTAACAGGATCTGATGCCCTCTTCTGTTGTGTCTGAAGACAGCGACAATGTACTCACATCAATAAAATAAATCTTTTTTTTTTGAATGATTTGGACAAATGCATGGCTCTGGCAAAATAGTTATTCTATACTAATTACTGTTTACTTGTTGTGGTCCAGATAGCCTTTTAAAAGTTCTTTGCTACACTTGGTTACAGAAAGCCTGCAATGTCATTCTCTTAGGATGTTTAACAGGATTGTAAATTCAAGGCCCACCTGGGCTCTAGAATGAATTTAAGGCTAGCCCAGGCTGCATTAACTGAGGCTGTTTCTCAAAATCAAAAAAATGTAAAAGGGTGCGCTGAGTATCAGGGCGTGGTGGGCTTATGGTGTTACCCCCAACACTCTGGAGGCCAAGACAAGAGGATTGTCACAAGATGGAGACCAATTTGGGCTACATAGTAAATTCTGGTCCAGCCTGGGCTCTAAGAATGAGAGATTGTCTAGAGTGGGTGGAGGAGAAGGAACAAAGATGTGGGAATGCAGGTCAGTGGTAGAGCACGCTCAACAAATGCAAACTTGTTTTTCATTCTCTCTTACCCACCTTTTCCAACTGCTATCTGCTCTCAGATCGACTGGTGTTAGTTCTATATGTGTGAGAGAATATGCTTTATTTATCTGGCTTATTTATAAGCAAACTTTGTTTTTATTTACCAGTAGATTTTGGTGGTTTTGCCTGGGACTCACTGTGTAGATGGGGCTGGGCCTGAACTTGTGTCAGCCAGTCCTGCTGCCTCTGCCTCTACCTTCCACAAGTAGGAGTAAAGGCTTGCTTTACCATACCTGGCTTACCTAAAACAGTGAACTTTTAAAAAGAAAAATTCCACTGTCCTGTTAGAGTTTCCAAGCAACTCAAATTTGTCAGTGTTCCTCAAAAGCCAGACAGTCTAGCTTTGGTGAGTGTTTTCTTCCTTGACTTTGACTCATCTCTTTTCCCTGAAAGAGTGGCAGTGTATCATAGCAACTAAGGCATGGACACACCCAAGACTAGATCCTGGTTTTGCTATCTTCCTCCTTCAATTTCTTCTTTCTTTTTTAAATAACTTTTTATATGTTTGAGTGTTTTGCCTGCATGTATGTCTGTATACTATGTCTATTCTTGGTGCCCATAGGGGTCAGAAGAGAGTACGAGTTGTACACAACTGTGAGCTGCCACGGGAGTGTTGGGATTACCCAGGGTCCTTTGCAAATGACAGCTAGTACTCTTAAACAGCTGAGCCATCTCTCCAGCCCTGCTGTCCTCCCCCTGCCTTTTTTTTTTTTTTTTGCTATAACTTTTTATGTTACTTACCCTTTAAACCAGTTACTTACCCTTTCTCTACTTCAGTTTTCTCATATTTGTATGTTTGTGTTTATGTGTGTATTTATGTCTGTCTGTATGTGTGCATGTATATGTGTATATGTGTGTATATATGGAGGCTAGAGAACAGCCTTGGGAATGTTGTTCCTTGGGAGCTGCTCACTTTATTTTTTGAACCAGGGTCTCATTGACCTGAAACTCAGCAGTTAGGCTTGGCTAACAGAGCAGCAAGCCCCATGGACCCACCCATCTCCACCTACCCAGGCTTAGGACTATTAACACGTGTGCCACAGTGCCAACATTTTAGATTCATTCATTCATTCATTCATTTATTCATTTTTTAAATGTGTGTCAGTGTTTTGCCTTAATGTATGGATGTGTACCATGTATATGCCTGGTGCCTGTGGAGATCAGAAGAGGGTGTTGGGTCCTCTGGAACTGGAGGCAGAGGGTTGTAAGCTGCCATATGGGTGCTGGATTCTGGTGATTGAACTCAGACCATCCCACTGTAGCCCAGACTAATCTTGAAGTTTAGGAATCTTCCTGTCTCACTGTCCAAATGCTAGGACTGTAGGTGTGAAGCACAATGCCTGCTGCCTGGATAGCCTTAATATTTCACTTCATTATGTGAGTATGTGAGGAGACCTGGCACATGGTAGTGACCTAGTAATTCTTTTTCTAGTTTTAATGACAACTAGGAAAACTGCTTTCTTTATATTAAAGGATAATTGAGAAATATCTATTACTTCTGCTATTAATAGGTATGAAATAGTAAAGGAAATCACTTGCAAGATTACTTTGGAATACATTCTCTTAAAATATATTTAAGGGCTCAGTATAGCTCAGCTGGCAGAGTGCTTGCCTGGTATGCATGGAGCCATGGGTTTGATCCCAGTCCTTCATAAACCCAGAGTGGTTTATGAATCCATAAATTCACAATATCAGTACCTGTTGGGTAGGGGAAGCACAAGAAGATCAAAAGTTCAAGATTATTCTCACCTGTATAGGGAATATACATATATATTCCATATTTTAAAGTAGTAAAAATATAATAAATATTTAATGCAGATCAGGAAAATGCTTCAAACTCAAAGTGGTCCTGCTCCAGCCTCCCACAGTGCCAGGATTACAGTTGTGAGTCACTATGCCTGATTTTCCAAATGTTTTTAATGGTTCCACAGTGTTAGGATACAGATATAACTTAACCTATGTTAAGTACTTGTAATGTTTTGAAGTTCCCCCATGAACTGAAGGGGACCAAAAGCTTTCTTATGTTCCCATAGAAAGAATTTCAATTGTGGTTTTCACTGAGGTTGGCTGGTTGTCCCATTTTCTGTAGTAAGTGATAACAATGATATAGAAACTGGGTAATGGTGAGATCAACATCAAGGAAACTCACATACTTAGAGCTCAGAATATAAGCTACAGGGTCTCACCTTCCCAGGAATAAAT